>NC_134268.1:93183987-93499688 GCF_031893055.1 Leptodactylus fuscus | reverse complement strand
TAGACCGGCTTCACATATGCGTTCAGGTCATTCCGTTCTCCTCTCTGCATGAAAGCTGCACTTTTCTCTCCGCATGTTTTGTGCAGAAACCACACTGACCCCATTACAGTCTATGAGGTCCATGTGGTTTCTTAGCTAAATTGCTTTTTAATGTGCATAGAGTTCCATTCGGGGGAGTCCCCAAGTGGACTCCCCAAACGGAATACAGAATGCAGATGTGAACCAGGCCTAAGGTTTGCAGCTACCCCAGTGTAAAACAAAAAAAACCCATCTCGTGGCACATGACCCACTTTTTGAAATTACACAAAAAAAAAAACCTTTATCTACAACCGCTAGTGGGGCCACACAATCCTATCCTACTAATATTATAGATATGAATCCTACTAGTCCTACTAATAATATAAATGTGAAAGCTTGTATGTTTGTCTGTTTGTTCCTCAATCACACAAAAACGCCTGAACGGATTTGAATGAAATTTGGCACATATATAGTCTGTAACCTCGATTAAAACACAGGCTACTTTTTTCCTGCTAAATGACATGGCTTCACGACGGTAATGAATTTATGTTCACATACTATATTAAACAGTTTTTGGCCAGGTCTGTTGTCTCTATGTAAACACATGCTAACCCTCTGTGGATTGTGTACACACATTTGCATATTAACTGATCTACTCCAGGCAGTGCTGACAAACTAACATGGCAGAAATTTGTCACAAACAATATCTATGATGGTAGCCAGAAATCAACAGAGTTCTCTTCAAGAGGAGCGAAGAGGGATCATCAATGCCAACAACACACTCATTATATGGCATCCCAGAGAGCTGCTGAGATGCCAGAACAATCACAGGCACAGCACGAGGAACAAGTTCAGCGGCAGGCCAGCTTGAGAGCTGCCGAAATGCTGGAGCAGGCGGATCATCAACACCAACAACACACTCATTATATGGTGCTCCAGCGAGCTGCTGAGATGCCGGAACAATCACAGGCATGGTGTGAGGAACAAGTTCAGCAGCAGGACAGTTTGAGAACTGCCGAAACGCCAGAGCAGGCAAACCATTGACGGCAGCAATTGGCTAAATATAGGCAGAACATCGACGCCAATAACCTGCAGACGAAGTCGCGGGCAGAAGCAAGTGTGTACATAATCGGAAGTATTCCCTATCATGCAATATTGCTGGAAATCTCATGCAAGGCAATTTGCTTGGTTGTCAGACACCAGAGTCCATCTTGTAGAAGAGATTTCTACAACATAGGATGCTCAATAAGATGCAAGATTGCACAAGAGAGGACATACTCCTTCAGGCTAAAGGCCCCACGTAGCAAACTTTCTGTGCTTACAGAAAATGCTAGAGTTTCTCCAGCTATAATTGACCTGCTATGAATTGAAAATGGGTTTTGAAAATGCAGCTGTGTGGATGGGAATAGTCAAAATACCATTGACTTTGCATGTACTGTAAAACACAACGTTTTGCTAACCATCTGCAAAAAGCCGCAACAGAAGGCCAATGCCCTGCATCAGCATCCCTGTCCAACTAGACAGCAGGCAAATATATACGGCAGCAGAAAATTAAGAACATACCTTTCGGCTGAGGCGCCACTTTGCGGAAAAGCAGCTTTTTTTATGAAGATTTTTCTGCGTTTTTTTGAGTCAGAGCCGAGAATGGCTACAAAAGGAATGGCAAATATATAGTAAGTTCTTATACTTCTACCTTCTGCTCAAACCATTCCTGGCTTTGGCACAAAAATACACAACAAAATCAGCTGCATTTCCACAACATGGGGCCTTTGTCTACTGCCAACAATTACGCCTAATTCTTAGTCAAGTATACATGATGGTTCAATGCGCAGAGCAGCGAATCAAGATACAAACTCAGACTCCAGCTTTAAAATAAAATGACTAAATATATTTTAAAATTATATTATTATACAATTACTGGTATTGTTTAATTAATTAGTTGAGTTGTTTTTTGCATATTCAGTTAATTAGGAATTCCATCACCGACTTTTTAATGATTTAAAGTATCTTTACTGCTTCTGATTGACCATGGCTGTCAGCGATTTATGTAGGAGCTGGAGTCGGGCTGTGGGAAAAAAAAAAAAAAAGTCGGAATTGTTGGTTTGGCCTTTCCAACTCGACAGCACTGATGCAAAAGGCCGAGGCCATGTGGTGTTAAAGAAAAAAACGTGGAGTTTTATAGTCACTGCAAGGTGGATGGGATTCTAGCAAATGCATGCAGCAGATACACTGCGACTCCCAAAACCATGTTAATTACACCTACGGAAATGCCAGCGGTTTCCCTAGGTATAATGGAATCAGAAGGTCCAAGAAGGAAACCTCTCCCAACTTTCTGTGAAAAAATGCAACGAATTGCCGCCGTGATCTTTTCCGTATCACTTTTTGCCTGTGGCTCGCTACGTGAGGCCTTAGCCTTCAGGTTATGTTCACATGGACTTTGTTAGGATTCTTGGATGCAAGTCTGTCAGATGCCAGCAATAGCTACAACGTATTTTTAACTAATATGCGATAGATAGATAGATAGATAGATAGATAGATAGATAGGACACATCCATACATACACACACATATTTATAGGCTTTTTTTCAGTTCTGGATTCTTCCTATTACTATTCAGCATGTGGTTTGGATACAGTGATAGGAATTACTGAGTAGGACTGTCTCCTGGACCAGTCTACAAGAGTAGATATTAGGTTTCATAGTACATAGTGCTGGAATAAATGATTTCCCTATAGATGTGGTGTTATGCCAGCAAGTGATGCCATAATGAAACCTGCCTAATATGTGAGGTTTCTGGCAGAATTAAAGACAGCAACAAATTTCTCTCTGCTTATAAATAAACCCTATTTTAGTGCAATTATTTCCTAAAACCATTCGCATGTGACTGAACAAATTATGACAGCACTGAGGCTTCTAGTGGAACAACAACAGATCAACAACAGCTGTTTGTGGATTCTTCTTGGACCTCCCTCCTCCTACAGCATATGCAATGCAAATCCTGTGCTCTGAAGCGTTATTTCAACCTTTACCAACCAGTATGCTATGTGACAGGCATAATGCACACGGTCGCATGCTGGAGCCGTATATCTACTGCAAAGGATGGGATTGGGAGAACTATTCCCAAAGCTTATTTGCAAAGATCACAACAATTATCCATTGTGTAATTCCCCTCATCTTACATAGGTTTTACTATGTATTTGTTAGTTAGAATCAGAATCCAGCATTACTCTCCAGCAACCTGCAGCCGGGTCCGTTTTTTGTTTGGCATTCTCTGTAGCCATCCAGTGCTTATGTCTAAATTGAATATTATAATGCTTTTTTTGACTACAATATCTGCACTAGGTCTCTGTTTGATACCCTCTGCAATGCACCTGCTGTCAACCTGTGACTGCTCCATTGCCTCTGCAATTTGTTTTTGTACCCTGAATCCAGCGCACAAGGATAATATGGCAGCTAAACACACATTTATTACCAAACCCAAAGCACATTTATTACCAGGCTGTGTAAGGGGATTCTCTGCCCACCATAAAGCAGGCTTACTGCAGGCCATGCGGACTCCTGTGTTAAGACAAAAGAAGGGTCATCTTTGATAACCCACCAGGGACAAGGGTCACTGTCATGTAAGCTCAATCAATTGTCTTTATAGTAAGCATTACATGACATTTATGTAGGGGTCAGCAGGGCATGACATGTCAAGTGCTTTATTTATTTTAATCGGCCATAGAAAAACCTGCGATTTAGTTAATACACTCAGAGAATCTTACTTGGAAAGCCGCTATTGCAATCTTTGTTTGTCTCTATTCTTAACAATCAGCACCCCGCATTCTTCTTGACACATCTGATTTGTTAACTCAGTCTGGGTACAGTGAACTTCTCTTCCTGCAACTGAGCCAAATAAATTAGCATTGCCATTGTATTCAGGAAGTCATTTGCCTGATAAATCGTGGGCATAATCTGTCAATCTGCACAAAATGTTAGTAGCTACAGCAAGGAAATCATAACACTGAAAGACTAACAATAAAAAAAAAAAGCTTCATTTCTTAAATTTAGTTCCATTTTCTTTTTTATGTTGATGTATGTATCAAAGGCGTCTGACAGAGTCTCTGTTACAGATTCTCTGCAGCTGTTTTTCTCATGAAAACTGTGACCATTTAGACCCATCCCATCAAGGCTCACTCTAAATCAATTGGTTTGGTCTGCTCAGTGGTTATATAGTGTAGCTATGTCCCAGCTTACATCTGTGTTCGGGATTCTGTTCAGGAAGTTCGCTTGGGGACCCCCCAAATGGAACCCTATACATGGGAAAACACACGGACCCCATAGACTATAAGGAACCCGTGTGGTTTCCACATGAAACATGCAGAGAGAAAAGTGCTGCATGCAGCATCCTTCATGTTTACGTCAGAGTAAATGGAAACTGACAAAGACGAAGGGGGCTCGGTCTGTTTCTGTTATGCCCTGTTCACATCAGCGTTTGGATTCAGTCCAGGGGAGTCCGCATACCAAAGACAAGTGCAAAGCGCTGTGCTGTAAAAGTGCACGGACCCCATAGACTATAATGGGGTCCGTTTGCTTTCCGCCAGATCACCGCAGGGATCATGCGGACAGGAAAGTAGTTCACCATCTACTTTCCTGTTTGCATCATTCGTACGGGCAGTGTATGGCAAGCACACAGATCCCATTAGAGTCTATGGGGTCCGTGTGCTTTTACAGCACAGCGCTTTCAGTTGCGTTTGTATTCCGTTCGGGGGGTCTCCATGCGGACTCTCCCCAGACGGAATACAATAGCTGATGTGAACGAACGCTTACCATGCTACAGATAATGTCCCTTGATACAGTAGTATGAAGCTAGCCTTAACCTTGATTCACACAACGGAGTTTCACCCATAAAACTCAGTCTGTGTGTTCACTGGATTTACCAGCCTGAACAGTATCCTAGGAACAGGACTCCTAGCATCATAGGAGGCAGGGAGTTCTAACACCATGAATAACCTTGATGCTAGGAGTCCATCTCCCAGAATGAAGTTCAGGCTGGTAAATCCAGCTAACCCATGGACCGAGTTTCATGGGTGAAATTTAGTTGTGTGAACACAGCCTAAGGCTGGGGCTCCACAGGCCGGAATCGCCGCGATTTGCCCACGGCGGAAACGTCACATGAAAAATTGCAGCATTTTACAGGACTTGCAAAGTGGATGGGATTCATGCACATCCCATGCCCACTTTGCAGTAAAAACCACAGCACAGACACGCTGTGATTTCCCAAACCAGCACGGTTTTGGAAATCACAGCATGTCAATTATATCTACCGAAATGCCGGCAGCTTTCCCGTAGATATAATGGTAAAGTCCGGGGAGGAAAACTCTGAACTTTCTGTTCAAAGCACTGTGGGAAGAACCGCGATGCGGTCCCGCCCCGCTTTGGCGCTGCATATCATCCTATGGTGCCTTAGTCATTAAAATATAGGTCTCTGTAAGTATAATTGAAGTATAATTTCTGTCCAAAGCACTGATGGGAAAGGCGCTGCAAGACGCCACGCGGGGCTTAGCCTTAAGTTTTGGTGTAATTTGCAAATTCTTAATTGCATTGACAACCAGTTTGGTCGCCAGTTGGATCCCTGCATCTATGGGGTTTTACTGTATTCCAATTTCAGCTACTTCTCCAGACTTTCTAGTCTATATATATGCAGGGGGAGGACCTAAAACCAAGAGCTTTTATAATTTAAGATCATGTGTAAAGTTTAGGACCATGTATAACTTTTTAGTCTATCCAATAATGTTCTTTCTTTATTTTTTTTTTCTAATTTGACACATTGGGACTCTATTTAAAACTGAAGAGGATATCAATTCATTTTACAGGCCTTTTTAAGTGTAAAATGGTTTAAAATATTTTCCCTCCTTTTCCCATATTAGGTTTTAAGGCAGTTTGCTCAGTGAATATTTACATAAAAAAATGAATCCTTTAATTCTTCCATGTGCAGCAATGTTAGGAATGTGTACATCTAACATATACTATGACACCAAGAGCATAAACCCTGGGTTAAGTTTAATTGTATCCCTCTGCCTTTGGCTTTAACAGCCTCTGTGCATGGATAAAAATCGTTTGGATATAGAATTTTATATACATACATATACAAAGTAGATAGGGTAAACCAGATTAAAGTTGGTGAGCTGGCGTAGTTATTTTATGTACATTCTGCCTAACGCAAACATATTAATGGACTTGACACTTTTAGATTTTACAGAATTTACCGTAATTCATTATTATTTTTACTATAAGAATACAGGTTTAGCTTCCTCAAATACAGGTCATAGATGACAGTGATTTAATGGCGACAACCCTTTAGTACCATTGTACTTCGCCATCCAGAGCATAATTCTCAGTACACCCTATACGATCAGGAGTTTTTGTGCAAATTTCCCTGTCCCATTGCAGATTCAGTTGTTAGTATGTTAGCCCAGCCCTGTCAATAGCACTGTATGCAGGAGTGTGCAGTGCCATCAAGCTTACCAGTTTCCTACCCCATTGGCTTGCACTGTAAGGGTGCATGCACACTACGTAACGCCGGGCGTGTATGAGAGCCGTACACGCCGGCATTACAGCAGACTGCCGAACACTTCCCATTCACTTCAATGGGAGCGCTCGTAACAGCGGCGTTTACGAGCGCTCCCATTGAAGTGAATGGGAAGTGTTCGGCAGCCCTGCTGTAACGCCGGCGTGTACGGCTCTCATACACGCCCGGCGTTACTCAGTGTGCATGCACCCTTAGGGTGCATTCACACGGAGTAAATGCACGCTCATTTTGGCAAAATACACGTGTAAAGAATACACGTGTAAAAATAAGACTCCAATTCACTTCAATGACATTTTACACGTGTATGTTGCCATCTTTTTTATATGTATTTTGACGTGTTTTTTTTTCGTTTGTTTTTTTTACACGTGTAAAAAAATGTCATTGAAGTCAATGGGAGTCTTATTTTTACACGTATATTTTTTACACGTGTATTTTCCCAAAATGAGCGTGCGTTTACTCTGTATGAATGGACCCTTACAAGCTGCTGGGTTCTGGGTTCATATCTAGGGGGTGTATGTTCTCCTTGTGTTTGCGTAGGTTTCATCCCATACTGACAGGGAGTTTAGACTGTGAGCCCTACTTGGGACAATAAGTACCGTATATACTCGAATATAAGCCGAGTTTTTCAGCACAGTTTTTGTGCTGAAAAAGTCTGCCTCGGCTTATACTCTGCTCATTACGGTAATTCAGCAATATCATAGTTACAGACCCGGCATCCGGACCTGGCATACAGACACCGGGACGGGTGCTGGGCCGCAGCATCGCCACGCTCATAGCAGGAACGTAGCGATGCTGCTCATTTCAAACTGCAGAAGTACTTACAGTACTTCTGCTAGCAGGCCCGGAATACAGAATCAACATCCCCCCCTCCACCCCATCACACGCCGGGTGACGTGGCCACGTAAGCTCAGGCCCGCACCCGGCGTGTATCTGCGTTCCGGGCCTGCTAGCAGAAGTACCGTAAGTACTTCTGCAGTTTGAAATTGACAGCATCGCTGCACTCCTGCTTATGAGCGTGGTGATGCTGCGGCCCGGCACCCGCACCGGTGTCTGTATACCGGGTCTGGATGCCGAGTCTGTAACTATAATGGTGCCCCTCTGCTTCAGAGCGGTCACCATACCAACCGGCACCTCCGCTGTAACTTTTACATGTCGGAGCTCCCTAAAATAATGCCTGCAAGTGTGTTACAGTGAAGATGCTCTACGATGTCCCGGTACGAGGGATCCGGGCAGGTGCCGCCATGCTGCAGGAGGGAGGAGGGAGCGGGTGCGACCGCTCTCTCAAGTGCAATCCTTTAGATAGGAACTGTGGCCGGACGCCGGCAGAAGCGCTTCTGCCGGGAATTCCCCTCAGCGCTCCTGCCGGCGGCCGGCTGCAGTTCTCCTTCAGGTCCGGCCGGCTGGGGATTCCCCTCAGAGCTCCTGTAAAGGCTCCCCGGCTGGCAGTGCTTCTCTTTTGTAGGCTGATCTATGCAGCCTGCAAAAGAAATGACATGCGCAGTAGCCGTAGTAGAAGCAGCATGCTACTGCGCATGCGCCCGGGCCATTTTTTTTAAGCAATGTCAGTTCGCGAGCACCGGAGGACGGGACCCGAGGACATCGGAGGAGGTGTGGATGAAGAAGACGGCGGACCCTGAATGCCCGCCCACCGTGCACGTTTGGTAAGTTTATCACATTCTGTTTTAGGGTTTTATTTTAAAACGGGGGGTAGTTTAATATAACTTTTACTGTGCCTGAATAGCCTTTTTAAAGGCTATTCACGCATATGTGGGGCTCTATCAGCATGATTTTGCTGATAGAGCCCCTTTAAAGGGCATAGCTGCAGTACCTAAATCCATTGCTACACTTTGTATGGTGAGTAAACAGCATGGCTTCCGGAATTGTAAACATTACCAGGAGCTGATCTGTGGGAGCCCGAGTGTTCCCTGTAGGATTGACCACCAATATTAGAAAGTGGATTACCCCTTTAGATAAAAAATAAATAACCCCCCCCCCCACACACACACACACACACACACACACACAACATCAGAAAGTAACTACGCCTACAAAACGTCTTAAAGTCTATGTCATCAATGGAAAGTTGTTCAAAAACTAGAGGAACCTCAAGCACAGGCTACAACAGTGGAACTAAATAAGCCTTAGCACTGGTGAAGTGGGGTTAGCTATAGCAATCTCCCCTTCTCTACATCATACCATATCCAACCTCCCTTCTATTGTCTCACTGAAAACAAGCTGATGTTTTTAGCTATTGGGTTTTAAGGTAGATTGAATAAGTTACTTTTTATTTTCTTTATTGATCAAAATTGCCCCACATTTGGCTGTAACTACTTAGTAGAAGCTGTCCCTCAGTGAATTTCTATTTCAGGCTCAGGATTCAGCTCAAACTTTATCAAATTCAGTCTGACATTTCCCAAGAAATAGGGGGTTATTTATCATCTGCCCCTTTTTTGGCCATACTTTTAACAGCTGCGCCTTTTTTAGGCTAGTTTTGTGTGGTGCTTATTTATGATGTAGGCACACCTCCTGTAAATGTTGTGCACATGTTAGTTAGTTTAGATGCGCCTTTTTTAGCCTTCTCTACTTTGTTTGCCCCTTTTTGGTCAAAAAGGTGCAACTGCCCCTTTCTAATGCATTGTAACTTGACGGGTTCTTTTACACTGCTCATACACTGGAGAGCATTTTTTGGCCCTAAAAAAAAAAAAAAAAAAAAAAAAAAAAGGGCGCAAGTCATAAATACAGGCAAGCCCTTTACAAAACGCCCCCTTTTCTACCTAAAAAGCAAAAGTGGCGAGAGCAGCATTACAGTGTGAAAAAAAAGGCACATATGCTTCATAAATGAAGTGTAGCGCAGAAAAAGACTTCAAAATGGTGCAATTTACACTAAAAAAAAGTGAATGTAGCTTAATAAATGTGCACCATAGAGTTCTGAAATCCTGAACGGGCAGGACTATTGTGTCACCTGTAACCTCTTCTTTACACTTGTGTCTTGCCATTGTTCACAGATTACTGCAGGATCCCTAGACTTGCAAATGAACGAGCCAGTGATATCATAATGACATCACTGCAGGCAACAAATCACACATTTTCGGCTACAGAGGAGTCCAGAATGAACTTGTTCTCTTATGAGCCAAGAACTAAGAGATAGAACTTCACAGTTCCACCGTCTGTCCACATTTCTGAAATATTTCTCAAGTCTGTGACAAGGAGACAATGTGCAGCAGCTGTTGAGACTGGTGTCAAGTCAATAACCTAGTTGTTTGGAAAGTACCTAGTGGTTGTGGGCTAGTCATAGTGAAAGAGCAAGCTAGTTCCTCCTTTGAATCAACTGTACTGGCTAAAGTCACTGACTGAAAGCAAAGTTTAGAAAGAAGTCAGGGCCTTTCCAAACACATACATAAATAGCATTCCCATGTTTAGATAAACTATCACACTCCAAACTATGTGCATGGGTTTGTCATGAACGAGACTACACATCAAAACAAAAAGAGCTTAAAAAATTACCCGATCCTATTCTACACTTCTTTCCTAGTTATTGTTAAGTGGTTTCCACATGTAAGAGGGCATTCACATGGAGGAAGTTGGCGCTGATTCTGCCACAATAACCTGCGGCAGAATCAGTGCTTAAAAAAGAAGAAAAAAAAAAAGACTCATTGACCTCAATGGGTTCCGTCTTCCGCGTGGAACACATTGAAATCAATGGTTTAAAAAGCCTCCCATTGATTTCAATGTGTTCCACGCGGAAGACGGAACCCATTGAAGTCAGTAGGAGTCTTTTTTCAGCGCTGATTTTGCCGGGAGTTATCATGGCAGAATCAGCGCCAACTTCCTCCATGTGAATGCCCTCTTAAGCGTTCACACACATCCATGTTTGGTTTATAAGTACTTCATAAACATTATTCTCTGGAAAAGGTTTAACCTTCCTCCCTCCAAGGGGCACAACTAATATTCTTCTACTTAAGTTTCCTTACTTCTGCCACATTTCCATGCTGTTATACTGAAGATGTAACAGCTCTAAGAAGTCAGAGCAGATACACTTGTTTATTCTGTAGGGATCCAGCGCTGAACACAAATTAAGAGTCAGGTTCAGTTCACATTGGCACAGTGTTATGCTGCATCTGTCCTTCAGTGAATCAAACGAAGCTCAATGGACCCCACTGACTTATAATGAGGTCAGTCAGGGTTTTGTCATTTTGCCAAGAAGTATAGCACTGCATGTAGAGATTTTGCCATATTTCATTAAAATAAATAACTAAAAGAGACAGCAAAGAAAAATGACCCACAGACTTATGCATCACACAGAAATTGAGGGCCATGATTCTTTAAGGAAAGTTGCCTAATCTAGACATCTTCCAAGTAAAGAGGGCTCTGTAGAAATGGAAAGGAAAAAAAAAAAACAACAGGTAAAGACCAAGTTCACATCTGTGATGTGAATTACATTTTTCTGTTCCATCATAGAAGTAGAAAAATGAAATTCGAATAGTGACAGGTCTATGACTCAGGTGTAAAAAGAATCTATAATGATACTATTAACATGCCAAAATAGGACATATTAACATAATAGAGAATGGGCCCCCTAAAAGGCTGAAGAAGCAGCACCCCCTCTAGGAAACCATATTACACATTTTCCAATTTCTACCCCCGCTGATAACAGTTGGGTACCAGGGTCTACCAAGATAAAAGGATTACATATGAAAGATATTAAACACTAACAATGTAATATATCTTCTGAGGGGGAATAGATTTACGTAACTGTCCCATTCATCACCACTGGAGAACAAGCCCTATGCCAATATATGGATTGGATTTATAGAATAGCAGAAAGTTTTGCATTAAATTTGCCACATCTGAACTACCATTAAAAGGGGTTGTATTGGATTAGAAAACCTCCCCAACATCATATGATAGGACAACTTTCACAAATATACATTATTTGTCCAGACTTTAATACATAGGTTTTGTCTGGCATTTTAGTTCACTGACGTGAATGGAGATGGTCTGCAATACTATCTACAGCCTGTTAGCAGGGGTGGCATGATTTTTGAATGCAAGTAGCCATGTTTTACCGAAAACCTTTCAACCCCTTTAACAGGCAGACAAGTTTCTAATAAATAACTCTCAGTTGTCAGTAAAGAGTTACTATCATTTACTAACGCAATGCTGCGGAAAGTGGGCAAATGTAGCTTGTGGTGTATCATGTGATCAGTCATAGATTCTTGCGCAGAAGTAGAAATGCAGGTTGCTAAACTCGTCTCTATATGTGTGAACAAGAAGCTATGGATGTAGTTATCATATAATATATCACATTACTAAAGCTGAAACTATTTATAGGTCATAACTTAAATGGTAAAACTGTTTTACTGTATGACGGCTGAGGGCATTTACTAGAAACTGGCCAACCAAAGCCATCCTCATGGATTAGACATTGATGAGAAGTGAAGAGTGGGACAGGCAGAGAAGGACAGATTGATAACTATGTGAAAACACATGGTTATGGAACCGTAGAATTACCTTTCATCTCACAGCTATACCAAAGGTGGAATTTATTAAGACTGGTGCCCACACAATAGGTCAACGGGAGTCTGACATCCGGACCCGCATCAATGAGCTGTGCCAGCTGTCTTTGTGGGGTTGGAAGCTTCTGCTGTGGATGGGGCCAGAGGCAGCTCTGCTTCTATTCAAGGCACAATCTTGCTTGACTAGGAGCAGAGCGGATTCTGGCCCCATCCACTGTAAAAGCTTCCAACACTGATCAGTACAGGATCTGGGTGTCAGATACTGTTGACCCATCCTGTGGACAAGTCATCAATAGAAAAACCGCTGATAGGACCAGAAAACCCCTGGCACTTCTCAAGAGGCCGTGTGTGCCAAAACTGAAATCTATGCCAGCTGGTGGACCAAGTTGTCCCTGCCCAGCCTGCTTTGATCTCCATCCACTCCATGAACTTTCATAAAAGTAACAAGAAGGGCAAAAAAATGTCAAAGCGGTGCATCTTCAAATTTAGGTCATTGATCAAAGATGTCTCATTTCTATACCAGTTATCTGTTGTGAATTTTTTAATAAATTCCCCCTAATGAACCTCTAGGCTCTAAATCTGCACACAACAAGAAGGTCCAACTCAGAATCACATTTACAGAAGTCATGAAAAGGAACAGGAAGGTAAGATGTAGGGGCGACAGTCATCCCTGGTCGTATGTCAATGACAAAGGAGCTCAGTGAAACTCAGAGGAAATCAGAAGAGATGCCAAAAGTGGAAGACTGACCATCATTGCTAATACAGTATATATAGCAAAAATATCTATTTTCTTCTTGATAAAAAGTGAAATTGCTATCTAGGTACACTGTTTGGCTGAACAAAAATGAATTGTTTGACTGTTTAATGACTCAGTTATAAGCTACTGCCTGAAACCCATTAAGTTTTAACAAGACCATTTCATCGAGGTTTGTCCTGTGCCATCAATATATCTCTCAGTATGTTATCTGACCTTCTGGACTAACTCTGACATTGATTTGTCATTTACTGTAGGGGATACTGAAAGTGACGCTTATTCTCAGTACTAATGCTGGAATATTCTGCTCACAGGCCACACCTAAAGTTCATTTCCGAAAAGTATTGCTTATTTAGACAAGAAGCACCATGGCTGTAAAGACTTGCCAAAGTAAACAGTTAGACTGGCACTTGGAAAAGCGGCACGCATTCACCATTACGTAAGCCTCTGCATGTGGAACCACATTTCTCATCATTTCCTTTTAACACTTTTAGGGCAAGGCTATATATTGACTTTTTATAGCAAGATTTATCCTTTTAACTTATTAAAATTACAGCTGCAAAGCGACATACAACTGAATGGGGGGAGACTTCGTAAGCTAAACTTGCTGCAAAAACTAGTGTACATGTTTTGCACCACATTTATTAAAATCTTGAACTCTATATACAATCTATAAATCTATATACACGATGGAAATGGGAGCAGTCAAAATACCAGCAGAGGACAGGATTACAGCAGATTCTAAGGCTAAATTCACACAAAGTTTTTTGGTCAAGATTTTGAGGCCGTATCCGCCTCAAAATCCGGACCAAAAAGACATCTCCCATTGAAATCAATGTGAGCCGCTCGGGTCTTTTTTCCGGGAGCGTTTCTTCCGGCTCCCAGAAAAAAAGAAGCGAGATGCTTTTTCTTCAGGCCGAGTCACCTCGCGATTCGGCCTGAAGACACTGCCTCCTCCGGACTAGGCCCATTCATTGTATCCAATTGTATCCAAGCAAAGACTGAAAGGCAAAAACTGAAGCAAGACATTGAGAGAAAATAAGCATCCTGTCAATCTTAAGGGCTCGTTGACATCTGCGCCCGGCACTCCGTTCTGCAGGTTTCCGTTTCCTGCACAAAACAGAGGCAGGATACGGAAACCTGCAGGACTCTCTTTGTCACCCATTCATTTGAATGGGTGAGAAAGCTGTCCAGCCGTGAGCGTTTTATGCTCTCCACCGCTAAATCGTTTTTTTTAATCCGGACACAGAGTCGGACATGCAGTACTCTGTGTCCGGATTTAAAAAAACGGTTTCGCGGCGGAGAGCATAAAACGCTCACCGCCAATCATGGCCGGACCCAGTCTGTGCTTTCCGTCTTCTTGCATGCAGAAGACGGAAAGCACAGAACGGAGACCCAAACGCACGTGTGAACCTAGCGTTACTGAAGATTCCGCAGCTGATCAACTACAGAACCCATGGCGTAAGACATTCTGGTGAATATCCCTATTCATTTAAGGCTTATCAACAAGTAAATGCCACAGTAGAAAGCTGAAAGCTCTGATTTGTCACGCATGTATGTTCTGCGGCCTACAAGAAGAAAAAAAATAGGTATAATTAAAAGCTTTAATCAGCGTCTCTGTTTTTGTTGGATCCATTTCTAGAAATATGAAATGAGTCTAACAAGCCTTGATGATAACCTATTTTGTCAGCATTTTCAATCCATGACAAAGTGACAGTTTTACTATCAGTTTCTATAAAAGTAATCATATATGTCAATATGTCAACACTTCTTTCAGTCCAATAACTCTACTGGAAAAAATATCAAACTTTAGTTACTGATCTAGCCTCCAATTTACTAATTTATGTCCAAATGTACATGTTTATTATTGTGTGGAACAAATAATCCATACATTCCATAAGTGGCTCTTGTTCTAAGGCAATGTGTAGTAGTTATGGTGCAATTGATATATTGTACTTTTATACAAAGCTTCCGCTGGATGCAAGTGAATTGTAGATACTATTAGATCATCAAGCTCAATCACTCCCGGTAGATGTGGACACAGTGGGCTGAACACAATGTCACATACAAATACATGAAGCTACACATACCATATGGCAATGGGCAGCCTATGTGTTTCTTCCTTTCATAAACAGGCATATTACTGGAGTGTACAAGAGGCATACAAATGGTGAAGTGGAGGTCTGGCTGTGACAGCTATGAGCAGAAGTGTAAGGGGGGAGCTCTTCTATCAAAAGAGAATGTTCTGATGTGATCACTAATGGAAGGTGGGGCTGATGTGACTATTATTACTTTTTCTTACTAGTATTCTTTACTAATGAATTTTGGCACCTGTTGTCATATTAAACATCAGATTTTGAGGCTTTCAAATGACATGAAGATTGCAGTTTCACCGGTATCTTTTTGAGATACTGATGGTCTATGTTGCTAATTTTCATTAGCGCAGCATACCTAATAAAGGGACCACCAGAACCCAACGTCATAGATAGATATTTTCACCTTGTGAATTGGTGCTTCAATTGCTGAGAACTCAGGTCTGTGGAGTCTGAACCAATTTTGGCTGAAGTCAGAAAAGAAGTTACTGACTCCAACTTTGGCTTAAAAAAAATTATTTTTAATTATATGTGATTTTTTTTTTTTTTTGATATTGCATAATGAATTAGATGCATAATTTGTTGCATTTATACTTTTTTTTTTTAGGAATTCAATCACTAGCATTTTTAGGAATTAGAGGCGTTTTACTGCTTTTCTCTGACCATGGCTGTCAACAATTTATGAAGGAGTTCTTGTAGGACTCCACACTTCACAGCCCTGGAAAATATCACCTTTTTTGTCAATATGCAATTGAGCCCTTTGCTCCAAAGTAGTAACGCCCTTATTGCTCATTTGCATATTGAGAAAAACAGTGATATCTCGGCAGTGGAGGCACCAATTCAATAAGAGACAAAAACTTTGATTCAGGAGAATCTAATCTATTTGTGGGTCGGGTTAATATTCTGGGTTCTGGCGACAGGATCCCTTTAATAGGCATACTGCTTTAGTGAAAATCAGCAGCATGTTCTATGGAGGTTTATTTTGCTTTAAAGTTTTCTAAAGTGTGAAAACTATGGCAAACCTGGAAATAACAGATTCAGTGAGAAAAAAAAATATCAGCTGCCTCTGAACTTCGTTTTTCAGGAGCCAGTTTGTTTTTCAGCAGCAGACAATAAATCACGATTCACTGCGAAAATAAAGCACACTAAACTGTAAGTTACTGACAGCAAATATCTAGGAATTGTCTTTCCAGGATTTGTCTAGCCCTGGACGAAAAGGACAACTCCATGAAGAAATTGTAAAGCAGATCTGTCACAAAACTTTGCTCTGGCAGCATTTGTATTGAAATATTATTTACTAATGAAATTTGCTCTTTTCTTTGACTGACTGCTCTTCTTTATTCCTTCTCTTGTTTCTTTACTGAGAACTGAAAGCCGGCCACTGCTCTCATTAGGTGTACCAGGGGATCAATGCAAACAGTCCCATCTTGGCACTATAAAATCTACAGTGCTTTGTGCCATATGTCAGATGAGATTCTCAACTTTCACATGAGATCACAGTTCTAAATGTATTATTTACAGAAATATTACCAGGTGAAAAAGTTTAACTATTTTACTAAAGTTATTAATGCAATAAATGCTGCCAGAAAAAGCAAAGGCTGTTCTAATGTTTATCTACACTTTAATGTACTGTCCAATATAGGAGCAGTATATTACAGTTACGCATTAATATGCTGGTCTACATAGGGGGCAACTACTAGTATGTACACTTCATTGCGAAAAAGCAAGTTCCCCCCACCCCCTTACATGGCAGTATGTCACCATCATGTTTCTCCCAGTTTTTCTTTATACAAAACCTGCTTGTATTTATTTCCCTATCTCTGATGTTTTTGCTCTGATCCAAACACTTTACTGACAAAAAAAAAATATAATAATAATACAGTGACATATAGTTTAGAAATCTAGTGTATTAGTGAGAAGTGCGCTCCCCAGGACAGATGATGTACATGCGGAGCATATCTGTATGCATAGTAGCCTGTCATTCACCTGTCTGAGGGGCTCAGAGATGCAGATGAGCGCTCTCCACATGAAAACACCAGACTCAAGCTATGAGACAGGTGTTTTATTTTTTCTTGCAGCTAAATAGATCAATTTTTCTCCTGTTTGGCTACTAAGGGCTAGTTCACACGGGGCACGGGACCGCTTATTTTGGTCCTGATTTTGATGCGGGAAGCCGTGTCACAATAGGTCCAAAATGCGCCTGCCGTGGCTTCCCGCTCCGGAGTAGGCCCAAGTGAATGGGCCGAGTCCGGAGGGTGGTGTCGCGAGGCAAACGCCAGGGCTGACTCAGCCGCGGAATCTGACTGAAGAAAGGGCAGCTCGCTTCTTTTTTCCGTGAGCCGGAACATACTGCTCATAGAAAAAAGGAAGCTAGCCGTCTACATAGACCTCTATTATGAGGGGGCGGATTCTGAGGTGGATTCGACGTCAGAATCCGCCCCCTCTTGCCCCATATGAATGAGCCCTAAGTGTACTTGCCTGTAGCTGTAATATGCTTCCCATATACAGTATATACACTTTAAAATCCATTTTGAGTGTTGTCATTTAGGAAGCACACAGCATTCTGAAATGTATAAGAGGATTTAGGCCATCTCAAAAGAAACAGAAAGCACAGGGTCCACCAGATAAAAGTTCAATGGTGTATGTTTTGAGGTAGAAAAAATGCAAAGATAAAATTCTTTTTCAATGTCATGTATTAGGTCTTTTAGTTTACTGTGATTTACTCAGGAGGAGGGTTTCCTTGACTCTTGTGAGTCACTTTCAAGCACATGTTCAAGGTCAAACCTAAATAAATACCTTTACTCAATATATTAGATCAATGACTGGTGTTAATCCATTTTATATATCTCAATGTGTGTCCAAGATCCAGGTCTTTGGTATCTACAGGAAGACATAGGAGGTAAAGGTTGCATGTACTGCCAAGCACCACTTGTTGGATGCAAGGTGTATAGCTGACATAAAAAGATACATTGCAAGGTGAAAGAAGCATACACGAAACATTACAGCTCATCTATTACAGTTGCATGTGCAGAGACTTACACTGTTTTGTTTATTAAACCATCATTATTGTACATTAAACAATAATTACACGGCAAATTAAAAGTTGGCAGATTTATCTATATAATTACAGAAAAAATATACAATGTCCCTGCTGGTGTTTGCAAACAGAAAATGTGGATGGGAAGGCCAATTTCTAAGCACTGAAATATATTATTGTAACCTGTATATGGTGAATACTAATAAAACATCATACTGTTGGCAGGAAACCCACTTGACATGATGTCATTCCAGTGGTTTCATTTCACAATGCAATGACATAACATTACCGGTGCAGTCTTTTTATACATTGCTAGAATGAAGTTATTACACTACAAGCCTGACATCGGTGGAGTGACCCTTGCCCCCGTACTGACCTCAGTTCTAGTCCCAAGACTGAGGCCTACAACACAGGTTATATTGTGGGCCCTGCCAACAGTAAAGGTGCTTTTATATCACATCTGTCTTGCAGAAGTCTTTTGGATGATGTGACATAATCAGGTTGCCCATAAAACTTAGAATTCATTGCAAGTTAGCGCATAGGAGCAACACTGACAGGTCAGCCGACCGGAGATAGACAAAGGATATCCCACGCTATATATTTGGGGGTCATTGTACACTTTACAATCTTCTGCTTTAGCTAGGAAGCAGCAGAAAATCGCCGCAGATCAGGCTCTTCTCATGACTCTATCCAGGACAGGATTGCAGCTACCAAACAATGACATGCTGCAGAGCATCTCCCTCCCTCTCTAGCAAGGCCACCTTTACTAGGTAAACAGCTGGATGCATCCCTCCAAAACAAGCAAACAATCAGAACAGAGAAACCATTTGCTAACCTTTTAGGTTTCTGGGGTGGATCTGTTTTGTCCGAGGCATGATCCTCCTCCTCCTGAAGCCTGGTTTTTCCTTCTCAAAAATGGAGAGCAGTGCTGGCGGAGAGAAGCCTCCATATACCCGCCAAGTGTATCAGTTAATCCAGCAGCTGAACAAGGGAAGGAGAAAAACAACATGAGGGAAGACAAGACTAAGGGGAGCCAGGATGCACTGGTTTGGGACTTCTCTCCCCTCCCACACCCCATGAAATGTACAACACTGCATGTGATCAGCAAAAATCAGAAAGAGCAAAGACAGAATGGAAACTAATAGTGCGGTTTAGGCAAAATAAAAAGAGAAGAGGGCTCCAATGAAAACTACAGCAGCCTTCCACACATATATACAGTACACACACCTTCAGGGCAATGCAAAACAAAACAGCATCATCCTGCACATGAAGATCTCGCTGGCTGCTCGCCTCTGGATCATTCATGCTTTTATGAATCACATGCGATGTGCACAGCCCACTAATGTGCCTGCTTTACAAATCGGGATGCCTTGTCGTCCTATTGCAACACTGCAAGCAAGAATACCGGGGAGGGAAAGAGAGAAGGGAGGGAGAGAGAAAGCGGGAGAGGAGGAGGGAAGGGGAGGTAGGGAGACAAGGGGTGACAGAGGAGAGAGAGAGAGAGAGAGAAAAGGATAACATTTGCTAGCCTGTGAATGAAAGCTCCCATGCACAGATTGAGAAAGCATTACGTGTACCTCCTTCCAGACAAGGGACCTTACCAGGCTCAGCAGCAGCAGTGCTGAGGAGGGAGGGAGCCAATTAGATCATCGCCACACTGAAATGTGATCTTCACACTGCTTAGCTATACAATGCATTATATTCTCACATTATACATACAATCAATGCAGAGAAATGCTGTGGGGTGTCCTATGGTCATGAACAAATACCATGACACTGACATCCTGCAAAGGTAGCGGCCACTAGACAGAGGGGATGTGCTAGCCATTGTGATAGTCTTGGCTATTTTCAGGCTGGCATGTCAGAAGCGGAAAGGGACAGCAAGGGTTAATTCTACCAGAGGATGGATTCAAGGGTTAGTGCTGAGAAAAGGCAGGGTGCCATGAGCACAGTCTGGAAGCATGAAGGAGGGTGGGCTTTTACCAGTGCTGGGGACAGGAATGGGATGAGGGGGCTGGATCTAGCAAGCCACAGATCAAACAGGATTCATGCACTTGACAGTTTGGAAAAGACAAGAGGCGATACAGGATGGCTGAATAATGTGCAGCAAAAGGGGGAAGGAGCTAAGAGAGAGAAAAAATATGAATGAATGTGGGAGGAGGAGCCTGGGGAAACCCCTCTGCAACATAGAGCGCCTTACAGGAACCCAAGAGGATTAGAGCTGCGGGGAGACTCTGCACTACATGCTGCTAGCCATACACATACACACAATGTACCCAGAGCCAGACAAAGCCTTTACTGCACAAACTGCCTTCATTTCTAATAAGGCTTTGCAGAATTGTGCAATAAAATGCCACATAAAGTGGAGGAAACAAACCAGTCTGGTGAGTCCATCCTCATCATTTGTAGCAATAAATGGGACGTAAATGAAGATCTGGTTATTTCTCACCGGCCAGTGTGAGGGCTGTAATATATTTACCTGCTAGGAATTCATTCAGCGCAAGTAACCACCTACCATAATATGAAATGTATTGTTCCTTCAGAATAACATCTTATTGTCACAGACTTCAATCCACTGTGGAATTTTGGCATATTGAACTACACGGCAGACAGGTTTTCCTTTGCAATACCATATTCAACAGTGACAATTTACTGTGTTATATATTAGTAACTGCAAGGCTGCAAAATTAAATGTGCAAAAAAAAAAAAAAAATTTACCTGCAGAAACGCAGGCGATTTCTCTGTAGATTTAGGCTAAGGGCCCACGATGCGGAAACGCAGCTTCTTTTGTTGCAGATTTTGTTGCGGTTTTTTGAGTCAAACCCAGAAGTGGATTGAGCAGAAGGGAGAAGAATCAGAACTTCTTATATATTCTCTATTCCCTCTGCAGCCATTTTTGGCTTTGGCTCAAAAAACCGCAACAAAAGAAGCTGCGCTTCCGCTCCGTGGGGCCTCAGCCTTGATAAGGGAAGTAAAAAAAAAAAAGTGTTTTTTCGCAGCATTTTTTAGCTTCTTTTGGCTACGTGGGGCCTTAGCCTAAGGCTCTGTCCACATCTACATGATAACCAAGACAGTGCTGGACCTCAAAGACTTATAGAGGAGTCCCTGGGACTGCTGGTATGTGGTGACAATTTCAAAATCAAATAAAAGTGGGCCATACATTCAGTCTACATAGTGACTATTGGGGAACATTGACTACCAGCAGCTATAAGAATATGCGGGCTGTGCATAACATAGTATAAACTGCAATGACTAATGTATTCTATGACGGTAAGACAGTGGAGTATGCAGTAACTGGTATTAGATTGCTTTCTTCTAAATCAAGACAACTAATAATGTGGTGAAACAGATGGTTCCTTTGCAAACTGCTGACTTTCTCCAAAAGATTCCATTAGGAAAAAAAAAATGACATCACCTCTTGGACAAGCGCGTCACCACTGTTTCCTTTGTTCCAGTAGGAGTCTGTGTGCCTACAGTACAATAACTATACATACTGGATTTGCATATACATCACACTCCTCTTTGTCTATCAAGGCGATGGTATATTGCTGTATGCCATGTGAGAAAACATGAACCAGAGATCTAAGAGTCTTTCATTTCAGGCGTGAAGATGATTTTCAAGGACAATGAGAGGAGACTGCCTCATTCCCACCTCTCTGCACCGAGTGTTGCGAATGGGAGGGACAGTGTGAAGCACCAGGCATTAACACACTATCTTCTGGTATGCTAGCTTTCTCCTCAAGAATTTGGCAGATCACTGGAGCTAGCTGCACACATCCCTTTATTCTTCATACCCTATGGAGAGGATATCTTCTGCATTCTAAGAGAGGAAAGGATAGAAGGCCTAGCTTGTGTATGTATATATATGTCGTATGTGTGTTCGTGCCCTGTGGACCTCACATAGGCAAGAACTGAAAAAGCTGGTTATGAAGTGAACTAACCAGAAAATCTACCAATATAATGCACTGCAGATGCTGAATTGAAGATGCACATAAGGACTGTATGTTTAACTGACACATTAAAAAAAAAAAAAAAAACGCACATTATCCTAACAAATTAAATAACACCCTCATTCATTGCTGTTCTTTTGAGCATAGGACAGCCATTGTTCATGGTCAGTTTGGCTGAGAGGGGTACTCTTGTTCTTTACTGTATACTATAGGCTTATGATGGGTCCTGTAGTCAATGCAACCTAATATTTGCAAAGTACCAACGCCAAGTGCATTTAAGTAGAAACATCTCATCCAATTTCCCAGTGGAACTTAATGTAATCTCTTGTTCCCTGCATAGCTGGTGACAGATAAAAGTTACAGGACTTTTTACCATCTCCAACTCTTTGCAATTTTCAATAGGTGCCGTTCTCATAATTCTGGTGCAGTTGGGAGGTTTTTATCTTTAACCTTCACCGTTCCTGAGCAATTACTTATATTAATTTCAGCGTCCAATAAGATAAAAACTCTACTGTCAGGCTGGTGGTCCCATCCTGTTTGCTACAGCTGTCAATCATCCACCTTCCATCTGACAGTAGAGATCCTAAGGGTAAGTGCACACGGAGTTTTGATCCAAAAGCCGGGTCGCTGCAACTGAAAGGCGGTGCACTGTACCGGCATCCAGCCACCCGCTCCGCTCCGGATTAGGCCCAATTCAATGAGCCTTAGTCCGGAGGGTGGAGTTTCTTCAGGCCGAATCGCGAGGCGACGCGGCTTGAAGAATGAACACCTCGCTTCTTTTTTCCGGCTCCCATTGATTTCAATGGGAGCCGTCTTTTTGGTCAGGATTTTGAAGCAATTACGGCCTCAAAACCCTGAACAAAAAACCCCGTGTGAACTTAGAGTAAAATTATGTAGAGTAATATTACACTTGTAAATTTTGCTATCCCGTTGACTTCAATGATATTTTTTACACATGTAAAAATACGCCTGTAAAATGTCATTGAAGTCAATGGGAGTCTTATTTTTACACGTGTATTTTGCAAAAATACACGCGCGTTTACTCAGTGTGAATGCACACTTAAGGCTGCATCTACACCATGTTTTTTTTTTGTTTTGTTTTTTTTTACTTATGATCATTTTCCGGCCCTCTGGTCTCCCGATTAGCCTCACATGAAAGGGTTAATCAGAAAAGCGACTTGCAACACAGGTTTTGCAGCTATATCAGCCACAGAATCTGCAGTAAGATCAAACATTTTTTTCAGCACCCTACTTTGATCTCTGCCTTCTATTTAAAACAGTGGGCGGTAGATTCAGTGCAAAATTTGCCTCAAAATCAGTGCCAAGTATAGTGTGTGAACATACCCTTAGTGTATATATTGACAAAAACTCAGGACAAGAAAGAAAGCTTTTGCAAACTGCTAACTTGGATAAGACTACAGCATATATGCCTACTATCACAAAATGTCTGAGATACTCCAAAAAGTCTTCCCAAACTCTCAAGAGAGCAGGAAATCGCCCAAACTACATTCTTTCATTCATATTATTCATTCATAAAAGCTGAGGAAGGAGAAATAAGTAAATGCAAGTCGTGATCTGAGGTCTGAAAACACTTTAGTGCCTGAACTCTGAATGCAGCCTGACACCAAAATTTATTTTGGAACATGATATCTGCTTATTTTGGGTTCTGGTATCAGTATTTAGTATGGGCACTAAATTTATTTAGTGGTTTGATAAACTAAAGCTAGTTTGACATTTGCATTGGAGTTTCCACAGGAGACTTCGTCACAGACGGAGGACTTTTTCCTCCGCCAGTTTCAGTACAAGAACAGCGTTAACCTGTCCGTGGATGTCCATAGGTAAACGCTGTTTTAGCAGACCTGAATGACAGAGAGCCCACAACAACTATGAATTTAGCCTAAATTTATTGAGGGGGAGTTCTTACTTGGGGATTGTGTCTTCTATAGGGTCTTGGATCCATAATAATTATCTGATCGGGCCTAAATGTATGTTGTATTTTGAGTCTGAATACACTTTGCTGTTTAAGGTTAGGGCTCCACGTTGCGGAAACGCAGCTTTTTTTGTTGCGTTTTTTAGACCCAAAGCCAAGAGTGGCTACAAATGAAATCGAAAATATATATAAAGCTCTTATCTTATAACTTCTGCTCAATATATTCCTGGTTTTGGCTCAAAAAAAGCAACAAAATCTGCCACAAAAAAAAGCTGCATTTCCGCAACGTGGGGCCCCAGCCTGAGTTCATTTTGGGGTTTTATAAAGGAGTCATATGAAATAAAGATGGAGATACATTTAGATTTTCCAATGCAATAAAAAAAAATTATTACACAAAAGTACACGTAGCCTTTAAATTTTAGCCTGAACACATGAGCTTTCTCTACTGAACTACTGGGAAAACTTCAAAACATCTGAACATTTCTCCCGATGAAACGCTGGAAATCGAATGTTCCATTAATGTGCCTGCAAGTTATTGCTGTTTGTGAATTTATCATTCTGGGCTGCTTTCACACTGGTGACACTGATATACGAGTTTTGAAAATGTGCTGAAAAAAATACTCACATAGCCAGAGAGAATACTGCTGACACTGTGCTACAAAAGCCACACAAGACTGTAACCTATATGACTGATGACTTTACGGAAAAAAAATTGTAAAGTCTGACACAACTAAATTATCCACACGTACTGCGGTAAAACAATAACAGAATAAGTCAACAAGTCAAGGCTGGTAAGAAGCGTCAACTCTATAGAGGGCATTGTTATAAGTGAGAAGAACCCATCATCAGGATCAGTATAATGTCTGCGCTGCAGTGAACAATATTCATGTTTTTCTATTCCGGGGTAAAAACGTATGTCATCTTCAAAAGCGGAATAGAGTCTCAACAAGCTTCCAGAGATGGTTTCCAAAAACGTTTAACTGATGAAGTGTATATAATGGCTTCCACATTCACCACAAGAATACAACATAGATCATTAAATTAGGAATCGCAAAATATGTCAAACATTTTTGCCACAAGCATACTGTACTAACTGTGCAAGAGAAGCTTTAGGCTGGTCTTACACGACCGTATTGGTTTTTACGGTCCGCAAGTTGCTGATCAGCAACACTAGTTACTAGAGATGAGCGAACAGTGTTCTATCGAACTCATGTTCGATCGGATATTAGGCTGTTCGGCATGTTCGAATCGAACACCGCGTGGTAAAGTGCGCCATTACTCGATTCCCCTCCCACCTTCCCTGGCGCCTTTTTTGCTCCAATAACAGCGCAGGGTAGGTGGGACAGGAACTACGACACCGGTGACGTTGAAAAAAGTAGGCAAAACCCATTGGCTGCCGAAAACATGTGACCTCTAATTTAAAAGAACAGCGACGCCCAGCTTCGCGTCATTCTGAGCTTGCAATTCACCGAGGACGGAGGTTTCCGTCCAGCTAGCTAGGGCTTAGATTCTGGGTAGGCAGGGACAGGCTAGGATAGGAAGGAGAAGACAACCAACAGCTCTTATAAGAGCTAAATTCCAGGGAGAAGCTTGTCAGTGTAACGTGGCACTGACGGGCTCAATCGCCGCAACCCAGCTTTCCCAGGATCCTGAATGGAATACACTGTCAGTGTATTCCCGTATACCCGATATATACCCCGATACCCGTTCCAACGGTGTGCCCCCCCACCTTCACCCCAGAAATACCCTGCAAGTCCCCTAGCAATAGAATTGGGGCTATATACACCCACAATTTTTACTACTGGTATACAGTGCCATTGTCTGACTGGGAATTCAAAGAATATATTGGGAATACAAATACCCTTATTTCTTGCTACTGCCATATAGTGCCAGTGTCTGACTGGGAATTCAAAGAATATATTGGGGTTACGTGCACCCACAATTTTTACTACTGGTATACAGTGCCATTGTCTGACTGGGAATTCAAAGAATATATTGGGAATACAAATACCCTCATTTCTTGCTACTGCCATATAGTGCCAGTGTCTGACTGGGAATTCAAAGAATATATTGGGGTTACGTGCACCCACAATTTTTACTACTGGTATACAGTGCCATTGTCTGACTGGGAATTCAAAGAATATATTGGGGTTATAAATACCCTCATTTCTTGCTACTGCCATATAGTGCCAGTTTCTGACTGGTAATTCAAAGAATATATTGGGGTTACGTGCACCCACAATTTTTACTACTGGTATACAGTGCCATTGTCTGACTGGGAATTCAAAGAGTATATTGGGAATACAAATACCCTCATTTCTTGCTACTGCCATATAGTGCCAGTTTCTGACTGGGAATTCAAAGAATATATTGGGGTTATGTGCACCCACAATTTTTACTACTGGTATACAGTGCCATTGTCTGACTGGGAATTCAAAGAGTATATTGGGAATACAAATACCCTCATTTCTTGCTACTGCCATATAGTGCCAGTTTCTGACTGGTAATTCAAAGAATATATTGGGGTTACGTGCACCCACAATTTTTACTACTGGTATACAGTGCCATTGTCTGACTGGGAATTCAAAGAGTATATTGGGAATACAAATACCCTCATTTCTTGCTACTGCCATATAGTGCCAGTTTCTGACTGGGAATTCAAAGAATATATTGGGGTTACGTGCACCCACAATTTTTACTACTGGTATACAGTGCCATTGTCTGACTGGGAATTCAAAGAGTATATTGGGAATACAAATACCCTCATTTCTTGCTACTGCCATATAGTGCCAGTGTCTGACTGGGAATTCAAAGAATATATTGGGGTTACGTGCACCCACAATTTTTACTACTGGTATACAGTGCCATTGTCTGACTGGGAATTCAAAGAGTATATTGGGAATACAAATACCCTCATTTCTTGCTACTGCCATATAGTGCCAGTGTCTGACTGGGAATTCAAAGAATATATTGGGGTTACGTGCACCCACAATTTGTACTACTGGTATACAGTGCCATTGTCTGACTGGGAATTCAAAGAATATATTGGGGTTATAAATACCCTCATTTCTTGCTACTGCCATATAGTGCCAGTTTCTGACTGGTAATTCAAAGAATATATTGGGGTTACGTGCACCCACAATTTTTACTACTGGTATACAGTGCCATTGTCTGACTGGGAATTCAAAGAGTATATTGGGAATACAAATACCCTCATTTCTTGCTACTGCCATATAGTGCCAGTTTCTGACTGGGAATTCAAAGAATATGGGGTTATAAATACCCTCATTTCTTGCTACTGCCATATAGTGCCAGTTTCTGACTGGTAATTCAAAGAATATATTGGGGTTACGTGCACCCACAATTTTTACTACTGGTATACAGTGCCATTGTCTGACTGGGAATTCAAAGAGTATATTGGGAATACAAATACCCTCATTTCTTGCTACTGCCATATAGTGCCAGTTTCTGACTGGGAATTCAAAGAATATATTGGGGTTACGTGCACCCACAATTTTTACTACTGGTATACAGTGCCATTGTCTGACTGGGAATTCAAAGAATATATTGGGGTTATAAATACCCTCATTTCTTGCTACTGCCATATAGTGCCAGTTTCTGACTGGTAATTCAAAGAATATATTGGGGTTACGTGCACCCACAATTTTTACTACTGGTATACAGTGCCATTGTCTGACTGGGAATTCAAAGAGTATATTGGGGTTATAAATACCCTCATTTCTTGCTACTGCCATATAGTGCCAGTTTCTGACTGGGAATTCAAAGAATATATTGGGGTTACGTGCACCCACAATTTTTACTACTAGTATACAGTGCCATTGTCTGACTGGGAATTCAAAGAGTATATTGGGAATACAAATACCCTCATTTCTTGCTACTGCCATATAGTGCCAGTTTCTGACTGGGAATTCAAAGAATATATTGGGGTTACGTGCACCCACAATTTTTACTACTGGTATACAGTACCATTGTCTGACTGGGAATTCAAAGAGTATATTGGGAATACAAATACCCTCATTTCTTGCTACTGCCATATAGTGCCAGTTTCTGACTGGGAATTCAAAGAATATATTGGGGTTACGTGCACCCACAATTTTTACTACTGGTATACAGTGCCATTGTCTGACTGGGAATTCAAAGAGTATATTGGGAATACAAATACCCTCATTTCTTGCTACTGCCATATAGTGCCAGTGTCTGACTGGGAATTCAAAGAATATATTGGGGTTACGTGCACCCACAATTTTTACTACTGGTATACAGTGCCATTGTCTGACTGGGAATTCAAAGAATATATTGGGGTTATAAATACCCTCATTTCTTGCTACTGCCATATAGTGCCAGTTTCTGACTGGTAATTCAAAGAATATATTGGGGTTACGTGCACCCACAATTTTTACTACTGGTATACAGTGCCATTGTCTGACTGGGAATTCAAAGAGTATATTGGGAATACAAATACCCTCATTTCTTGCTACTGCCATATAGTGCCAGTTTCTGACTGGGAATTCAAAGAATATATTGGGGTTACGTGCACCCACAATTTTTACTACTGGTATACAGTGCCATTGTCTGACTGGGAATTCAAAGAATATATTGGGAATACAAATACCCTCATTTCTTGCTACTGCCATATAGTGCCAGTGTCTGACTGGGAATTCAAAGAATATATTGGGGTTACGTGCACCCACAATTTTTACTACTGGTATACAGTGCCATTGTCTGACTGGGAATTCAAAGAATATATTGGGGTTATAAATACCCTCATTTCTTGCTACTGCCATATAGTGCCAGTTTCTGACTGGTAATTCAAAGAATATATTGGGGTTACGTGCACCCACAATTTTTACTACTGGTATACAGTGCCATTGTCTGACTGGGAATTCAAAGAGTATATTGGGAATACAAATACCCTCATTTCTTGCTACTGCCATATAGTGCCAGTTTCTGACTGGGAATTCAAAGAATATATTGGGGTTATGTGCACCCACAATTTTTACTACTGGTATACAGTGCCATTGTCTGACTGGGAATTCAAAGAGTATATTGGGAATACAAATACCCTCATTTCTTGCTACTGCCATATAGTGCCAGTTTCTGACTGGTAATTCAAAGAATATATTGGGGTTACGTGCACCCACAATTTTTACTACTGGTATACAGTGCCATTGTCTGACTGGGAATTCAAAGAGTATATTGGGAATACAAATACCCTCATTTCTTGCTAATGCCATATAGTGCCAGTTTCTGACTGGGAATTCAAAGAATATATTGGGGTTACGTGCACCCACAATTTTTACTACTGGTATACAGTGCCATTGTCTGACTGGGAATTCAAAGAGTATATTGGGAATACAAATACCCTCATTTCTTGCTACTGCCATATAGTGCCAGTTTCTGACTGGGAATTCAAAGAATATGGGGTTATAAATACCCTCATTTCTTGCTACTGCCATATAGTGCCAGTTTCTGACTGGTAATTCAAAGAATATATTGGGGTTACGTGCACCCACAATTTTTACTACTGGTATACAGTGCCATTGTCTGACTGGGAATTCAAAGAGTATATTGGGAATACAAATACCCTCATTTCTTGCTACTGCCATATAGTGCCAGTTTCTGACTGGGAATTCAAAGAATATATTGGGGTTACGTGCACCCACAATTTTTACTACTGGTATACAGTGCCATTGTCTGACTGGGAATTCAAAGAATATATTGGGGTTATAAATACCCTCATTTCTTGCTACTGCCATATAGTGCCAGTTTCTGACTGGTAATTCAAAGAATATATTGGGGTTACGTGCACCCACAATTTTTACTACTGGTATACAGTGCCATTGTCTGACTGGGAATTCAAAGAGTATATTGGGGTTATAAATACCCTCATTTCTTGCTACTGCCATATAGTGCCAGTTTCTGACTGGGAATTCAAAGAATATATTGGGGTTACGTGCACCCACAATTTTTACTACTAGTATACAGTGCCATTGTCTGACTGGGAATTCAAAGAGTATATTGGGAATACAAATACCCTCATTTCTTGCTACTGCCATATAGTGCCAGTTTCTGACTGGGAATTCAAAGAATATATTGGGGTTACGTGCACCCACAATTTTTACTACTGGTATACAGTACCATTGTCTGACTGGGAATTCAAAGAGTATATTGGGAATACAAATACCCTCATTTCTTGCTACTGCCATATAGTGCCAGTTTCTGACTGGGAATTCAAAGAATATATTGGGGTTACGTGCACCCACAATTTTTACTACTGGTATACAGTGCCATTGTCTGACTGGGAATTCAAAGAGTATATTGGGAATACAAATACCCTCATTTCTTGCTACTGCCATATAGTGCCAGTGTCTGACTGGGAATTCAAAGAATATATTGGGGTTACGTGCACCCACAATTTTTACTACTGGTATACAGTGCCATTGTCTGACTGGGAATTCAAAGAATATATTGGGGTTATAAATACCCTCATTTCTTGCTACTGCCATATAGTGCCAGTTTCTGACTGGTAATTCAAAGAATATATTGGGGTTACGTGCACCCACAATTTTTACTACTGGTATACAGTGCCATTGTCTGACTGGGAATTCAAAGAGTATATTGGGAATACAAATACCCTCATTTCTTGCTACTGCCATATAGTGCCAGTTTCTGACTGGGAATTCAAAGAATATATTGGGTTTACGTGCACCCACAATTTTTACTACTGGTATACAGTGCCATTGTCTGACTGGGAATTCAAAGAGTATATTGGGAATACAAATACCCTCATTTCTTGCTACTGCCATATAGTGCCAGTTTCTGACTGGGAATTCAAAGAATATATTGGGGTTACGTGCACCCACAATTTTTACTACTGGTATACAGTGCCATTGTCTGACTGGGAATTCAAAGAGTATATTGGGAATACAAATACCCTCATTTCTTGCTACTGCCATATAATGCCAGTGTCTGACTGGAAATTCAAAGAATATATTGGGGTTACGTGCACCCACAATTTTTACTACTGGTATACAGTGCCATTGTCTGACTGGGAATTCAAAGAATATATTGGGGTTATAAATACCCTCATTTCTTGCTAATGCCATATAGTGCCAGTTTCTGACTGGTAATTCAAAGAATATATTGGGGTTACGTGCACCCACAATTTTTACTACTGGTATACAGTGCCATTGTCTGACTGGGAATTCAAAGAGTATATTGGGAATACAAATACCCTCATTTCTTGCTACTGCCATATAGTGCCAGTTTCTGACTGGGAATTCAAAGAATATATTGGGGTTACGTGCACCCACAATTTTTACTACTGGTATACAGTGCCATTGTCTGACTGGGAATTCAAAGAGTATATTGGGAATACAAATACCCTCATTTCTTGCTACTGCCATATAGTGCCAGTGTCTGACTGGGAATTCAAAGAATATATTGGGGTTACGTGCACCCACAATTTTTACTACTGGTATACAGTGCCATTGTCTGACTGGGAATTCAAAGAATATATTGGGGTTATAAATACCCTCATTTCTTGCTACTGCCATATAGTGCCAGTTTCTGACTGGGAATTCAAAGAATATATTGGGGTTACGTGCACCCACAATTTTTACTACTGGTATACAGTGCCAATTTCTAACTAGGAATTCAAAATGCGCAAGGCTCCCGGAAAGGGACGTGGACGAGGCCGTGGGCGAGGTCGGGGGAATGGTTCTGGGGAGCAAGGTAGCAGTGAAGCCACAGGGCATCCCGTGCCTACTCCTGTGGGGCAGCAAGCATTGCGCCACTCCACAGTGCCAGGGTTGCTTGCCACATTAACTAAACTGCAGGGTACAAACCTTAGTAGGCCCGAGAACCAGGAACAGGTCTTGCAATGGCTGTCAGAGAACGCTTGCAGCACATTGTCCAGCAGCCAGTCAGACTCTGCCTCCTCTCCTCCTATTACCCAACAGTCTTGTCTTCCTTCCTCCCAAAATTCCGAAGCTTTACAGAACAATAACCCAAACTGTCCCTGCTCCCCAGAGCTGTTCTCCGCTCCTTTCATTGTCCCTCAACCTGCCTCTCCACGTCACGATTCCACGAACCTAACAGAGGAGCATCTGTGTCCAGATGCTCAAACACTAGAGTCTCCTCCATCTCCGTTCGATTTGGTGGTGGATGACCAGCAACCCACCCTCATCGACGATGATGTGACGCAGTTGCCGTCAGGGCATCCAGTTGACCGGCGCATTGTGCGGGAGGAGGAGATGAGACAGGAGTTGGAAGAGGAAGTGGTGGATGATGAGGACACTGACCCGACCTGGACAGGGGGGATGTCAAGCGGGGAAAGTAGTGTGGATGTTGAGGCAGGTGCAGCACCAAAAAGGGTAGCTAGAGGCAGAGGCAGAGGTCAGCAGCTTAGGCGAAGCCAGGCCACACCCGGAATCTCCCAAGATGTTCCAGTTCGTACCCAGCCCCGAAAAACTCCCACCTCGAGGGCACGTTTCTCGAAGGTGTGGAGTTTTTTCAAGGAATGCGCCGAGGACAGATATAGTGTTGTCTGCACAATTTGCCTCTCGAAATTGATTAGGGGCTCTGAGAAGAGCAACCTGTCCACCACTTCAATGCGCCGTCATTTGGAATCCAAGCACTGGAATCAGTGGCAGGCAGCAACGGCAGGACAAAGGCCGCCTGCCGTTCACGCCACTGCCACTGCCTCTGCCACTGCCTCTGCCTCTGCCACTGCCACTGCTGACTGTGCTGGCGATGCACTCCAGAGGATGAGCCAGGACACCACTTCATCTGCCTCCGCCACTTTGTTGACTTCTACCTCATCCTCCCCTGGTCCTGTCTTATCTCCTTCTCCTGCACCATCAAAGGCACCATCAGGCGTTTCTTTACAACAACCCACCATCTCTCAGACATTGGAGCGGCGGCAGAAATACACTGCTAACCACCCACACGCGCAAGCCTTGAACGCCAACATCGCTAAACTGCTGGCCCAGGAGATGTTGGCGTTCCGGCTTGTTGAAACTCCCGCCTTCCTGGACCTGATGGCAACTGCGGCACCTCGCTATGCCGTCCCTAGCCGTCACTACTTCTCCCGGTGTGCCGTCCCCGCCTTGCACCAGCACGTGTCACTCAACATCAGGCGGGCCCTTAGTTCCGCGCTTTGCACAAAGGTCCACTTGACCACCGACGCGTGGACAAGTGCATGCGGACAGGGACGCTACATTTCACTGACGGCACACTGGGTGAATGTAGTTGAGGCTGGGACTGCTTCCCAAACTGGCCCGGTGTACCTCGTCTCCCCGCCTAACATTCCTGGCAGGGACACGAGAAGAACACCCCCCTCCTCCTCCTCCTCTACCGCCTCCTCCTCCGCCACCGCCTCCTTCTCCGCCACCGCCTCCTCCTCCGCTGTTAGATTGACCCCAGCTACGAGTTGGAAACGTTGCAGCACTGGCGTTGGTAGACGTCAGCAGGCTGTGCTGAAGCTGATCAGCTTGGGGGACAGACAGCACACTGCCTCCGAGGTGAGGGATGCCCTCCTCGATGAGACGGCAATATGGTTTGAGCCGCTGCACCTGGGCCCAGGCATGGTCGTTTGTGATAACGGCCGGAACCTGGTAGCAGCTCTGGAGCTTGCCGGACTCCAACATGTTCCATGCCTGGCCCACGTCTTCAACCTAGTGGTGCAACGTTTCCTAAAGAGCTACCCCAATGTTGCAGAGCTACTGGTGAAAGTGCGGCGCATGTGCGCCCACTTTCGCAAGTCAACAGTAGCCGCTGCTAGCTTAAAATCTCTCCAGCAACGCCTGCATGTGCCACAACACCGGCTTTTGTGCGACGTCCCCACACGCTGGAACTCAACGTTTCAGATGTTGAATAGAGTGGTTGAGCAGCAGAGACCTTTGATGGAATACCAGCTACAAAACCCTAGGGTGCCACAAAGTCAGCTGCCTCAGTTTCACATCCATGAGTGGCCATGGATGAGAGACCTTTGTGACATCCTACGGGTCTTTGAGGAGTCCACAAGGAGGGTGAGCTCTGAGGATGCGATGGTGAGCCTTACAATCCCGCTCTTGTGTGTTCTGAGAGAATCCCTGATTGACATCAGGGATAACTCAGATCACACAGAGGAGTTAGGGATAGCATCCGATCCGTCACAGCTGGAGAGTAGGTCCACACATCTGTCCGCTTCACTGCGTTTAATGGAGGAGGAGGAGGAAGAAGAGTTGTCCGAAGATGTGATGGTGATACAGGAGGCTTCCGGGCAACTTCGAATCGTCCCATTGTTGCAGCGCGGATGGGTAGACATGGAGGATGAGGAGGAAATGGAGATTGAACTTTCCGGTGGGGCCAGAGGAGTCATGCCAACTAACACTGTGGCAGACATGGCTGAGTTCATGTTGGGGTGCTTTACAACCGACAAGCGTATTGTCAAAATCATGGAGGACAACCAGTACTGGATCTTTGCTATCCTTGACCCCCGGTATAAAAACAACATCTCGTCTTTTATTCCGGTAGAGGGGAGGGCCAATCGCATCAATGCTTGCCACAGGCAATTGGTGCAGAATATGATGGAGATGTTTCCAGCATGTGACAGTGGCGGCAGGGAGGGCAGTTCCTCCAGTAGGCAACCAAGTTCTCACCGGTCCACACAAACGAGGGGCACACTGTCTAAGGTCTGGGACACCTTGATGGCACCCCCTCGCCAAAGTGCCGCCACGGAGGGTCCTAGTGTCACCAGGCGTGAGAAGTATAGGCGCATGTTGCGGGAATACCTTTCCGACCACAGCCCTGTCCTCTCCGACCCCTCTGCGCCCTACACGTATTGGGTGTCGAAGTTGGACCTGTGGCTTGAACTTGCCCTATATGCCTTGGAGGTGCTGTCCTGTCCTGCCGCCAGCGTCCTATCTGAGAGGGTGTTCAGTGCAGCCGGTGGCATCATCACTGACAAGCGCACCCGTCTGTCAGCTGAGAGTGCCGACCGGCTCACTTTGATAAAAATGAACCACCACTGGATAGAGCCTTCATTTTTGTGCCCACCTGTGTAAAGCACCCCAACATGAAACTCCATGTCTGTACTCAACCTCTCCAATTCCTCCGCATCCTCATACTCATCCACCATAAGCGTTGCACAATTCTGCTAATACTAGGCTCCCTCCAACATGATTTCCCCCAACTCTGCTGGTTAGAGGCTCCCTCCACCCTGATTTCCACCAACTCTGCTGGTTAGAGGCTCCCTCCACCCTGCTTTCCCACAACTCTGCTGGTTAGAGGCTCCCTCCACCATGAATTTGCCCAAACTGGGCTGTTTAGAGGCTCCCTCCACCATGAATTGGTCCAAACTGGGTTTTTTAGAGGCTCCCTCCACCATGAATTTGCCCAAACTGGGCTGTTTAGCGGCTCCCTCCACCATTAATTGGTCCAAACTGGGCTGGTTAGAGGCTCCCTCCACCATGAATTTCCCAAAACTTGGCTGTTTAGAGGCTCCCTCCACCATTAATTGGTCCAAACTGGGCTGGTTAGAGGCTCCCTCCACCATGAATTTGCCCAAACTGGGCTGTTTAGAGGCTCCCTCCACCATGAATTGGTCCAAACTGGGCTGGTTAGAGGCTCCCTCCACCATGAATTTCCCAAAACTTGGCTGTTTAGAGGCTCCCTCCACCATTAATTGGTCCAAACTGGGCTGGTTAGAGGCTCCCTCCACCATTAATTGGTCCAAACTGGGCTGGTTAGAGGCTCCCTCCACCATTAATTGGTCCAAACTGGGCTGGTTAGAGGCTCCCTCCACCATGAATTTGCCCAAACTGGGCTGGTTAGAGGCTCCCTCCACCATGAATTGGTCCAAACTGGGGTTTTTAGAGGCTCCCTCCACCATGAATTGGTCCAAACTTGGCTGTTTAGAGGCTCCCTCCACCATTAATTGGTCCAAACTGGGCTGGTTAGAGGCTCCCTCCACCATGAATTGGTCCAAACTGGGTTTTTTAGAGGCTCCCTCCACCATGAATTTGCCCAAACTGGGCTGTTTAGAGGCTCCCTCCACCATGAATTGGTCCAAACTGGGCTGGTTAGAGGCTCCCTCCACCATGAATTTCCCAAAACTTGGCTGTTTAGAGGCTCCCTCCACCATTAATTGGTCCAAACTGGGCTGGTTAGAGGCTCCCTCCACCATGAATTGGTCCAAACTGGGTTTTTTAGAGGCTCCCTCCACCATGAATTTGCCCAAACTGGGCTGTTTAGAGGCTCCCTCCACCATGAATTGGTCCAAACTGGGCTGGTTAGAGGCTCCCTCCACCATGAATTTCCCAAAACTTGGCTGTTTAGAGGCTCCCTCCACCATTAATTGGTCCAAACTGGGCTGGTTAGAGGCTCCCTCCACCATGAATTGGTCCAAACTGGGTTTTTTAGAGGCTCCCTCCACCATGAATTTGCCCAAACTGGGCTGTTTAGAGGCTCCCTCCACCATGAATTGGTCCAAACTGGGCTGGTTAGAGGCTCCCTCCACCATGAATTTCCCAAAACTTGGCTGTTTAGAGGCTCCCTCCACCATTAATTGGTCCAAACTGGGCTGGTTAGAGGCTCCCTCCACCATGAATTTGCCCAAACTGGGCTGGTTAGAGGCTCCCTCCACCATGAATTGGTCCAAACTGGGGTTTTTAGAGGCTCCCTCCACCATGAATTGGTCCAAACTTGGCTGTTTAGAGGCTCCCTCCACCATGAATTGGTCCAAACTGGGGTGGTTAGAGGCTCCCTCCACCATTAATTGGTCCAAACTGGGCTGGTTAGAGGCTCCCTCCACCATTAATTGGTCCAAACTGGGCTGGTTAGAGGCTCCCTCCACCATTAATTGGTCCAAACTGGGCTGGTTAGAGGCTCCCTCCACCATGAATTTGCCCAAACTGGGCTGGTTAGAGGCTCCCTCCACCATGAATTGGTCCAAACTGGGTTTTTTAGAGGCTCCCTCCACCATGAATTTGCCCAAACTGGGCTGGTTAGAGGCTCCCTCCACCATGAATTGGTCCAAACTGGGGTTTTTAGAGGCTCCCTCCACCATGAATTTGCCCAAACTGGGGTGTTTAGAGGCTCCCTCCACCATGAATTTGCCCAAACTCTGCTGGTTAGAGGCTCAATCCACCCTGATTTTCAAAACAAATGTTGGTGCCAACCTCAACTTACTACAAGGGCCAAATTCACTGCTGGTGACAAGCTCTCCTCACTGCAAGTGCCAAATACACATGTTTCAAGGTGTTTTCCTACTGTCAGAGAGGTGGTATTGAGTGTGTAAAGTGTGTAGTTGTTAGGCTGTGATGTTGGGGTAATAGAGGGTCTTTGGTGTGTTAGATGCCCCCAGACATGCTTCCCCTGCTGTCCCAGTGTCATTCCAGAGGTGTTGGCATCATTTCCTGGGGTGTCATAGTGGACTTGGTGACCCTCCAGACACGGATTTGGGTTTCCCCCTTAACGAGTATCTGTTCCCCATAGACTATAATGGGGTTCGAAACCCGTTCGAACACACGAACATTGAGCGGCTGTTCGAATCGAATTTCGAACCTCGAACATTTTAGTGTTCGCTCATCTCTACTAGTTACTGATCAACAACACGACTACACATAGACATCACAGACGCCCGTGCCCATAGAGTTCTAAGGGCAAGTCTGTGCAGTGCCGTGAATTCATGGCCTTTGCGGACCTGCGGTATTCAGTGCAGACTTCGGTCACAGCCCGGCACATCATGGATAAAATATCCGGTGGTGTAAGAGGCCACGCTGAATATAATGTGTCTGCAAATGGTCCACAATTGAAAACCCGCAATTGCGGAGCATTTGCAGACTTAAATTACGGTCGTGTAAAGACCCGCCATAGGCTAAGGCCCCACTGGACGGAAAGGCAGCGCTAAGGTGCTGCTGGAAGAACCACGACGTGAACGCATTGCGGTTCTTCCCACAGCGATTTCAAAAGAAAGTTCACAGAGTTTTCCTCCGTTGACTTTCTGTTTCATTTATATCTATAGGAAAGCTGCTGGCGTTTCCATAGATATAACTGACATGCTGCGATTTTCAAAATAGCAACGGTTTTGGAAATCGCAGCGTGTCCGCGCTGCGATTTTTCCAGTGGGCAAGGGATTCACACGAATCCCATCCACTTTGCAAGTACTGTAAAACTGCCACAAGTACTGTAAAATTTCCGGCAAGTGGGGCCCCGGCCTAAAGGCCCCACGTATTGGGCCGCAGCGAAAAAGTGCTGCGGGAAAAAACACAGTGGCAACGCAGTTTTTCCCACAGTGCTTTTCACATGAATTCTATCGCGGTTTCCTCTCTCGACTTTCTGCTTCCATTTATACCTATAGGGAAATCGCCAGCATTTCCGAAGGTATAATTGACATGCTACAATTTCGTCCCCGCTGACACTGTAAAGCGCGATAGGCGCTGCTGTGGAGAAGGACGTTCCTGACAGAGTGTCAGAAACGCCCTTCTGACTGTAAAGCGCTACGGTACCGGGACCGATAGCGCTTTACTCAGGGCACAGATCGGGAAAGCCGATAGAATTCAGCACAGTCGGCTTTCCAGCAGTATGTGGAACTGCCTTTGCCCGATCTGATGAAATGTCCTCTTTAAAAGGGGCTCCATCATTGGGAAAAGTCATTTTTAGCTAAGCACATCCTTGCATAGCCTTTAGGAAGGCTATTTCACACCTACCTTTAGTATGTAAATTACCTCAGTAGATTTTGAATAAGTCAGTTTTTATTCATATGCTAATTAGCCTCCACCGGGCACCCAGAAGTGTCTGTGTGCACTGTCTGCTCTAAGTGTATGCACAGCAGAGACGAGTCATCAGCACAGCAGCCTCTGCTATACATACACACAGAGCAGACAGAGCACAGAGACACTTCCGCTGCATGGTCGAAGCTCATTAACATATGGATAAAAATGGACTTATTCATAATCTACTCAGGCAACTTACATACAAAAGGTAGGTGTGAAATAGCCTTTCTAAAGGCTATGTAAGGATGTTCTTATCTAAAAAAGACTTTTCCCAATGATAGAGCTCCTTTAAAAACTAATTTTTAAAGCGGAATGGGGAACGAAATCCCTAAGCACAGATGTGAACCTAGCCTTTGACAAAGACCCCATATTGTGTGAGCACAGCATTTTTGCCTGCAGGATATTGAAACACTAGGTTTTACAGTACCAGCAAAATAATGAGATTCTAGTTAACCTTATCTACACATTTCTGGGGGAAAAAAAACTTTTTGAGAAACACAGCATGTCACTTATAGCTGCAGAAAAGCGAGCGTTTTCCTTATAGATTTAATAAGAAGAAAAAGCACAGAAAAAAAAGCAACAAAGGTATTTCGAAAAAAACCAGCATAAAAACGTTGCACTTTTTTTTTTCCCACAACTCGCCAGCATAATCTGGGTTTAGCTTCTAGCGTACAGTGGGGCAAAAAAGTATTTAGTCAGTCACCAATAGTACAAGTTCCACCACTTAAAAAGATGAGAGGCATCTGTAATTTACATCATAGGTAGACCTCAACTATGAGAGACAATATGAGAAAACAAATCCAGAAAATCACATTGTCTGATTTTGTAAGAATTTATTTGCAAATTATGGTGGAAAATAAGTATTTGGTCACCTACAAACAATCAAGATTTCTGGCTCTCACAGACCTGTAACTTCTTCTTTAAGAGTCTCCTCTTTCCCCCACTCATTACCTGTAGTAATGGCACCTGTTTAAACTTGTTATCAGTATAAAAAGACACCTGTGCACACCCTCAAACAGACTCCAAACTCCACTATGGTGAAGACCAAAGAGCTGTCAAAGGACACCAGAAACAAAATTGTAGCCCTGCACCAGGCTGGGAAGAATGAATCTGCAATAGGCAACCAGCTTGGATTGAAGAAATCACCTGTGGGAGCAATAATTAGAAAATGGAAGACATACAAGACCACTGATAATTTCCCTTGATCTGGGGCTCCACGCAAAATCTCACCCCGTGGGGTCAAAATGATCACAAGAACGGTGAGCAAAAATTCCAGAACCACGCAGGGGGACCTAGTGAATGAACTGCAGAGAGCTGGGACCAATGTTACAAAGCCTACCATCAGTAACACACTACGCCGCCAGGGACTCAGATCCTGCAGTGCCAGACGTGTCCCACTGCTTAAGCCAGTACATGTCCGGGCCCGTCTGAAGTTTGCTAGAGAGCATTTGGATGATCCAGAAGAGTATTGGGAGAATGTCCTATGGTCTGATGAAACCAAACTGGAACTGTTTGGTAGAAACACAACTTTTTGTGTTTGGAGGAAAAAGAATACTGAGTTGCATCCATCAAACACCATACCTACTGTAAAACATGGGGGTGGAAACATCATGCTTTGGGGCTGTTTCTCTGCAAAGGGGCCAGGACGACTGATCCGGGTACATGAAAGAATGAATGGGGCCATGTATCGTGAGATTTTGAGTGCAAACCTCCTTCCATCAGCAAGGGCATTGAAGATGAAACGTGGCTGGGTCTTTCAACATGACAATGATCCAAAGCACACCGCCAGGGCAATGAAGGAGTGGCTTTGTAAGAAGCATTTCAAGGTCCTGGAGTGGCCTAGCCAGTCTCCAGATCTCAACCCTATAGAAAACCTTTGGAGGGAGTTGAAAGTCCGTGTTGCCAAGCGACAGCCCCAAAACATCACTGCTCTAGAGGAGATCTGCATAGAGGAATGGGCCAACATACCAACAACAGTGTGTGCCAACCTTGTGAAGACTTACAGAAAATGTTTGACCTCTGTCATTACCAACAAAGGATATATAACAAAGTATTGAGATGAAATTTTGTTACTAACCAAATACTTATTTTCCACCATAATTTGCAAATAAATTCTTACAAAATCAGACAATGTGATTTTCTGGATTTGTTTTCTCATTTTGTCTCTCATAGTTGAGGTCTACCTATGATGTAAATTACAGACGCCTCATCTTTTTAAGTGGTGGAACTTGCACTATTGGTGACTGACTAAATACTTTTTTGCCCCACTGTAAATGCCATTTTCAAACGATCTAGGGCAGTTTTCATGGTTTGTGCAGTCCCTTACTGCAGGTATAACTGGTTCTGCCTCCTTACAGTGACCTTAAAGATGTCTAAGCGTATTTCCTAACAAAAGTTGGTGGACATAGAGCCCTGTCACACAGTGGGCCATCAAGTACAATCTCCCAACTCCAGTTTCTAAAAGCATCGACATGGTTATTATTGAAGGATGGTTGAGTTTTTTTGCATATTTACACAGTATGATGGAGTGCTGCTAATCGGTAAAAATATACAAATAATTTAAGTGTTTTTTTTATTTTTCTTACTGTGCGTATAAACTGTATTGCAGCTCAAAAATGTCATGTTGACAAAACACTATGCACGGTTTGAAGAATCGTATTATGTTAGTACAGGATATCTCTCAGACACAATCTTGTCATCAATGTCTCCATTATCTTGGAGATGTGGTGATAAACTGGGCACACAGCTAGACTTTGCGGAAGTCTCCTGATCTGTTCCTACTAAACTTCAGAGACCTTTCCCTATCCACTTACAACAGCTCTACGGTGAATGCCTCAAGAGCCCCCGTCCTATGAAGACAATTACCTGTATTCTCTATGGTTCAACAGAATACACTCTATCCACACCCCTGGTCCATCCCCTTCCCGTCTCTCCTCTGACATTTCTTCAAGATTTGGAGTGTGCAAGAATCAGAGTAACTTTGGCAAAGACTTAAATTGTGAATAATATGATTAGGGCATCTCAAAAGCCATAGGTTTTGCTGGGTGTTCATAGTCACCTGATGAACTGCTACAGGGTCACGGTCACCCTGGACTCACTAATGCGTATACAGAACAATCCTCTTCCAATCCTGTAGAAGAGCCACTGTATCACAAACTGCTGTAAAATTCAAAGCTGGCTATGTTTGCAAGGTGTCAAATTGTAATACATTGCAGCTTGTTCCATTTGGGCCCTCAGTGTCAAGATTTTTTGGCGTTCCCTTGTTGACTCCTGTCAATTGCCAAAAGCACCTAAAGTACAATGGGCACGAACAGGAAAGTTAGACCATAAAATAAGGTTGCCTAGTCTGGTCATACAGAGGATTAGATGGATTCAGGATGCACTACAGGGAAAAGGACAAGCTATTCGAGGCAGTGTCAAGCTCTAAATGTTCTGCTACCCAAACACATTTGATGAATATACTGATTTTAGCAAGATCAAATGATTGAGGGTATGTCCTATCTCTCCCCCAACAATTATCAGAAAAAAGAAAGATTTCAACATGTCCAATCTCTTATTACCATAGGAAATAAAATACTACCAAAGATTTCTGGCAGCGGCTTATTTCCTGGCCAGCTGTGTCTGTGCATTGGGGTGGAGTGGGGGTTAGCTGTCTATACAAGCATTCAGCTGACAGCTATTGAATATGTATGCCTTCTTTAGGTTGAAGCTGCCTGTTGCGAAAATGCTGAGTTTTACAGTACCTGCAAAGTGGATGGGAGGTCAATTATACAGTCCTATGAAAAAGTTTGGGCACCCCTATTAATCTTAATCATTTTTAGTTCTAAATATTTTGGTGTTTGCAGCAGCCACTTCAGTTTGATATATCTAATAACTGATGGACACAGTAATATTTAAGGATTGAAATGAGATTTATTGTACTAACAGAAAATGTGAAATTTGCATTTAAACCAAAAATTTTAGTACCCTTATCATTTCATTGATTTGAATACTCCTAACTACTTTTTACTGAATTACTGAAGCACAAAATTGGTTTTAGGACTGTACCTATGGAAACGCCAGCGGTTTCCCTATAGGTATAATGGAAGGTGAAAATACACAGTGGTTTTCTATGAAAAGCGCTGTGGGAAAAAACGTGATGCGTTGCCTCCACAATTTTTCCTGTAGTGCTTTTTTGCTGCAGTCTTCTACATGGGGCCTTAGCCTTAGAGGCCTTCACACGGAGTAAACATGCGCTCATTTTGGCAAAATAAACATGTAAAAAATACATGTGTAAAATGTAATTGATGTCAATGGGAGTCTTATTTTTATACGTGTATTTTGCCAAAATGAGCGAGCGTTTACTCCATGTGAAGGCTCCCTTAAAGTGGTTTTCCCATGAAGTGAGAATGGGAGGTCCTTTCTCCAAGTGACTGCAGCCAGGGTGAATGTGGGTGTGATAGGTGGCAAACTGCGCTCAGCCAGAGATAACCCATATATAGCACATTTCCAGCACTCCCACTGAAGTGAATTGGAGAGCTGACCACCACCAGTCATGCCCACATTTGGTCAGGCTGAAAGGTCATCCCATTCTAACTTCGATGGATAACCCCATTAATGACCTCTTGTATAATGGACAATTCCACACAGACTCTCCAGAGGGGGAGACAGAAAAGTCTGTCACTAACTACTGAAGAGCAGATAGTTCCTGTCACACAGCTATAATGAAGAAGCTCACAGCTCAGTCTGCCTGACTATATACTTATAGTCTATTAGGTTATTTAGGAAGATATATGAGAGTGGTAAATACAATGTCTCCAGCACAAAGATATAGTACAACCTTTAGCGGTCTATGTACTACTGTGCTGATGTATCATGGAATTGATAGCCAAGCAAAGAGAAAGAAATAGAGCTAGAATAGAGTGGGTAACAGAAGGTGCTGTCTGCTCTGTTGTGCATCCAGTAGGGTCCTGTGACTACTAGTATGAGGTACCACAAGTTGTGTCCCTATCTGACCAAGTGGTATGGGGTTAGGGTTGCATTTAGGAGAGACATAGTTAGTCTCTAATTGGACCATGCTGCAACTGAAAAAACCAAGCTGGAGGGGGTGTTAGCAGTGATGCACTGACTGACAAAGTAAAGTCCACCAGACCACACAACTAAGGGTCCATTCACACTGAGGAATTTGGTGCTGAATCATCATCTACATGGAAAAAAAGCCTCCCCATAGAGTTCTGTGGGTTCGGCTAGCTTTTTTTTTTTCCACTAGCGGATTTTTTCTACTAGTGGAACAAAAAGATTCCTTTTTGTTCCACTAGTAGATTCTGGCGGATTCTGCTTGCAAAAACCAACGCAGTCAATGGAAGGTGGAAAATCTACGTGGAATTGGCAAAAACCATGTGGAAAAACCGCTAGCGTTTTTTTCAAGGTCCATACACTGGAGGTAAAAATATGCTGGAGGAAAAAAAACATTTCCTAGTTCCTAAAGCAGATTTTTTCCTCGCCAAAAAACTCTGTGTGAATGGACCCTAAGGTGACATTCAAAAGGAGTAATGTGGTGCTGATTCTGCCACGATAACTCACGGCAGAATCAGCGCTGATAAAAAAGACTCCCATTGATTTCAATGTGTTCCACGCGGAAGACAAAACCCATTGAAATCAATGGGAGTCTATATCAGCGCTGATTCTGCTGCGAGTTATCGTGGTAGAACCAGCGACACTTTACTCCGCGTTAATGCCCCTTTAGGCTCCGTTCTCACGGAGTAACACGCCGCTCATTTAGACATGCAAACACGTGTCAGAGCGCGGCACTTCAAAACAGATCCCATTGATTTCAATGGGTGCCAGCTTACGCGCGCTACACATTGAAATCAATGGGAGGCTTTGTAACCCACTGATTTCAATGTGTAGCGTGCGTAAGCCGGCACCCATTGAAATCAATGGGATCTGTTTTGAAGCACCGCGGTCTGACACGTGTTTACGTGTCTAAATGAGTGGCACGTTACTCCGTGAGAGCAGAACCTAACACTCCCAGAGCAGAGGCAGCGCCATCTACTGAATCCATGCCATACCTTTAACCATTCGATTATAGACTCAACCCAAAGAGAAAGAGAAATATAAAAGCCAAAATTGTGTCTGATCAGGTGCTGGGGAGATGTTGAATTGCAGTGATATGGGAACAGTATGCATGAAAGAAGCATGGACTGTGGCAAACGGGTGAGGTGCAGGAATGGGAAAAGGGGGTTTTCTGGACTTCTTTAGGTTGAGGCTCCATGTGACAGAAAAGCTGTTTTTGTTTTAGATTTTACTGCAATTTTTTTTTTTTTTTTTTTTTTTTAACTCAAAGCCAGGAATGGATTCAGCAGAGGGGAGAAATAAAGTGCTTCCTTTAGTCCCCATTCCTTTTGAAGCCACTTCTGACTTTGGTTTAAGATAAAAAAGCAGATTTTCTGCAACATGGGGCCCAAGCCTTAAACTGGGGTCATAACGCCCTAAAATCTGTGTAGAGTATTATTGAAAAACTCCTATTCACTAGAATTTTATGTCCTGCAGCATCTACATCTGTCCCTTTCTATGGGATGTGTAAAAGAATATGGTTTGCCACCACAGACTCAAGGGGCATTCACACTACCGCTGCTGTTCACCTTTTGTGAGTCAGTCGAAAGGCAAGGCTAAACTGCTTGGGAACGGCTTTCACACAAAACTATATATCGACGGCGGAGAGGCTGCATACGGACATCGGCAGTTTGCTTTAAAAACCCATTGAAATGAAGGGCGGACAGCGGAGCTAGTGTGAATGCCCCCTCAATGGCAAATTGTCCACTGTCATCTACAGTACCAGTCATCCCCATGCTATAAAAAAGAAAATTGCAGAAAAAAATTAAAAAAAATTGTACCTGTGTGATTTTCCCCCAGCTTTCAACTTTTACCTTCACCAACCTTTCTGCAGCACTTCCAGCTTTCAGACAAACCCACTGCTGAATTTCCATGACTAACCAATGGCCTTAAAAGAAAAACTTCTCAACTAAAACTTAAATCTCGTCCTTTTGGTTTCTAATGTTTGAAAAGCACATAGAACAAAAGATAATAAACCATATGTATGGGTATATAAATATCAGAAAAGCTACGGCTATCTATGCTACCATTAGAGACGAACTGGTATCTGTGGGAAAAAGTATACATTTAAAAGTCAGTATTCTAGATATTATTGCAGCTATTTACAGGGAACTTGTCAGATCAAACTAGGTGCCTGACCTGCCAGCAGCCTGTTATAGCAGCATTTTCACACTGCATCGATATATAGTTTTGTGGGAAAGATTCAGCAGAATTTATAGTCTACGCAGAGAGATTTCTGTTCATGCTAGTCAAAGGGTCCATTCACATGGAGGAAAATGGTGCTGAATTTGGTGCTGAATTTCAGCGCTGAAAAAAAAGCCTCCCATTGACTTCAATGGGTTCCTTTTTCTGCTAGCAGAACTGAAACTCTGAAAGTCAATGGGAGGCTTTTCTCAGCCCTGAAATTACACACCAAATTCAGCACCATTTTCCTCTGTGTGAATGGACCCTTAGTTTTCCAATGGGCGACTGTCAGTGACCAACAACATTTTCTGTATAAGTGTCCATACAGAGAGAGCTGTCAATAAGACAAGAGCCCAGAAAAAGCAGAAAGTTCACAGGATTATAAACCGCACTGAATCGTTCCTAAAAAGTATACAGGAGTGTAAACAAAATGAAAACTTGATTTATCCAGTTCCTCTTGAATTAATATCCAAGTGGTCCACTCTTAACCCTGCATGGACATACCGTATGTCCTTAGAGTGTTAGGATATGTTCACACTGGCGGTAACCTTTTCCACTGTGTAAACTCTCCGCGTGGCTAGCTGTGACGGGATGCCGATGCAGTGCACCTTGTAACTAGGTTATTTGACGTAGCTTTGACCATTCACTATCAGCTGTTATGCCCAAGGAAAGCAGGCAGCAAGCCTTTACTTCTACCTGTAGTGAATAAAGCATTGCAGTAGGCTCAGTAAAAGCAATGATTACACATGTAGCATACAGTCCAAGACTTTATAAGTGAGAACAGCTCTTTGTAGCATTCCTCATCTATGAGAGGTCCCATACTGACTAAGGCCGAGTTCACACAGAGTTTTTTGGTCAGGAATCCGCCTCAAAATCAACCTCCAAAAAAAGCCTCCCAATAGAGTTCCAGCAGAAAAAAAGAACCCATTGAAGTCAATGGGAGGCTTTTTCTTTCAGCACTGAAATTCCACACCATTTTCCTCCGTGTGAATGGACCCTTAGAGTCCGTTCACACGGAGTAAACGCACGTGTATTTTGGCAAAATACACGTGTAAAAATAAGACTCCCATTGACTTCAATAACATTTTACATGTGTATTTTGACGTGTTTTTTTTTTTTCACACGTGTAAAAAAATGTCATTGAAGTCAACGGGAGACTTATTTTTACACGTGTATTTTTTACACGTGTACTTTGTCAAACAGGACATTTCAAGAAAGATTTTTCTTTATGACCAAATTTCTGCACAGTTTTTCGGCTGAGAAAGCCCCCCTCGGCTTATACTCGAGTCAAGCAAAAGAAAAAATTTTTTTTATTTTTTTATTTTTTTTTTTGGGGGGGGGGGTCTTAAAAGCGTTAGAAAAAATATAATAAATAAATGCTCTAAATTCCTCCTTTCCGTCAGGAAGGGGTTAATAGTAGCATTGCAGATACCCTATATTCAGCCAGGCTGAATTCCAAGTGGGGGAAAAACCCAGTCCTCAAGCTCAGAGAAGGGCAGATAGACAACTAAAACACCCCTCCCCTTTCCCAGCAACTACTGCACCCAAAAACTCTGGCCATTTTAATTTTTGAAATTTTCCAGTAGCTGCTGCATTCCCCCCCCCCCCCCCCCCCAGGCTTATACCCGAGTCAATAAGTTTTCCCAGTATTTTTGTGGTAAAATTAGGGGCCTCGGCTTATATTTGGGTCGGCTTATACTCGAGTATACGGAAAACGCTGGCATTTTTGAAAGTGTAGATTTTCCACAATAGATTTTTTTCTACAATCTGTGGATGAGATTAGCCAGAATCCTATCTACTTTGTAAGCACTGTAAAACGCAGCGTTTTAGCAACGTGGGGCCTCAGCCTCAACTAGTCATAACCTAGTACTTGACAAACTTTCCCAGGTCTGAAAAATCAGGAACCAGCACTAAAATAGCAAAAAAGCTATCATAACACAGAAGTGGTCTATTTAGATAAATTTAGGACTGTGCCATTAATCCCATTAGGCCCAGCGTGTATGGTCAGTGTGCTAGCTGTGTTTTTCACACATTCATTTCTATGGCCCGGGTCACATCTGGGTTCGGGCCATTCGTTCCCCAATTCAGTACATGATTTCTATAGTGTGTTTTTACAGCCTGTACACTGTGTCAGCTGAAACACTGAGCAAGCTAGATTTACATGTAGAATAGTCACAGAGCATAACAATATCTATATGTGTGAAAAAGCACCTCCAATTTTCAGAATATATTTAGCTACATTTTCAGAGGATTGACAAGTCAAGGCAGTGTGTGCCTTAAAGCGGCTGCACAAACACAATGGAGAGGAAGGTTTCCACATACACTGTAATTTGTAACTGTACAGTGTCATTCAGAGAGAGTTCTTATGCATGTGCTGGTGGTGCTGTCATCAGATAGGGGTACATTATTATTGGTGTGTCTTTCATAGGTAGCTATAGTATCATTACAGTCTCATGAAGCGCTATCCTTTCCATGCCATACCATTTGCTGCCTGTACCATGTGAAAAACAGGAAGATTCATATTAGTGTTAACACGGTGCAGACTGTGTGACCTGCCATAGCGGAAAATGGACAATTACATCTTACACCGGGATAAATGATGACGGATCATTCTATCAGAAAGGTAAGAACGCCATCCTGGTCGCAGGGAATAGTGGACAGTTTCTTGGGGTGTGTTCACAATCTATATAATAATAAAAAACAAGGGGGAGTTTTATCATAAGAGGAGTTTATAAAGTCAGTTTTGCTAGAGTCTGCATTGGTGTAATTTGCGCCCAATTGTATCAGTCGGTTACAAAGGACACAAAAGGAAAAAATCCAGCATGTAAGGGATTGAGTATGACCTTGCTGCACTGTAACACTAGGACACCAGCATTGTGTTTGTGCTAGGACTGCATTTACAGTCTGACACTGGGAAAGCTTTTGGCAGGCCTTGAGTCATGTGATTCTGTGGTGGAGGGGTGGTCAGGGGGATCCGTCTAGCCCTGCCCACTGTCTATTACTTAAGCTTAGCTATGACGTCATTGGGCTTCCCCTCCCCTCTGTGCACTCCTAGCACTCCCTCCCCTATCCTGACGCTCTGTATCTAGAGCCCGAGCCCGCTGAGGGAGGGTTACCAGAATGCAGGCTAGGATTCTACCTTATTGAAAGCTAAACCCCAAACATTCAACAGTAAAAATGGAAACTGCAAAACTAAAAGACATGTAAAATCAGATTTGTGTCACACAAATTACAGAAACATCAGATTTTTACCGGCAACTATAAACTTTATAGCACAAAACTGGGCTGAAGGTTGAGGCAGGATATAACAACACTTACTTACTGCTAAAATGACTGGCTGGAGAGGACCCATCAGCACTCCTGACAGCAAGGTGAACACTAGAGGACCCAAAAGACAAAGACCCTGACTACTTACAAAGCAGTTACCTGCAGAAACCTGCACTCCCCATAGGCTAGAATATTTCCACCACTTTTATACAGAAACAGGCAAACAGAAAAGCACTCTTAAAGGCTCATTCACACGGGGGGCAGATTTTGACCATGTTTTGACTCGGGGAGCCAAGTCAAAATATGGTCAAAACCCGCCTGCCACGATGTCGCGGTTGCGGCTTCCCCCACCCCGGAGTTAGCTCAAATGAATGAGCCAACACCGGAAGGGTGCGGCTGCCAGGCGGAAGCCGTGGCTCAGCGAGCCACAGCATCTGCCTGAAGAAATGGCAGCTCGCTTCTCTTTTTCTGCTATCGGCAGTTGCCGATAGCGGAAAACAGAAAGCTAATGGTCACCATAGACCACCATTTTAAAGGGGCGGATTATGACGTGGGTTCCGATGTCAAAATCCGCCCCTTTGGCCCCGTGTGAACTAGCTCTTAGGGTTTGTTCACACAGTTTTTTGGCAGCGGATTTTTACGCGGAATCCGCTGCCAAAAACGGCTCCCATTGACTTCAATGGGAGCCACTCGCTTCTTTTTACTGCTAGCTAGTAGCAGAAAAAAGAAGCGAGATGACTCAGCCGCGACATGAGACACACTCAAATGTAGGCCCATTCATTTGGGACTACACAGGAGCGGGATGCCGCGATTGAATGCCAATGTTGCATCGGCATTCAGTCGCGGAGAGCCTCGCAGAAGGTTCACACAGCGGAAAAGGTTTGCACAACCTTTTCCTTCGTGTGAACATACCCTTACGCAGAATCAGCTGCCGAGTCTCATATACAGAGACTCAAACACAGATGTGAATGTAGCCTAAGTACTTGGATTCCCCAAGAAATAATTCTGGAGCATCGGTTCTCATGACTCGATTTTGTGCTGTCCCTCCATTATTTCTTCTAGAAATTTTTGACTGAATTGACAAGTAGGTGTTACCATTCACATTACACAGTCTGACACTGCTCAGTCAGGGCAAAAACACAACCCTAACGAAGTTCACATTTGCAGCGGCTGCCCATCTGGCACAGTCATCATAAATCGCCACGACTGCAGGCCCAACTTCGGCATTAGGTGATTTCAGTTACAAAAAAAAAAACTAGACTCTTGGCAGACCCCATATAGACAATAGGACGGGCCTTTTTTGCCCGTTTTTCTGGTCAGACTAGAACAGACTAAGCGCCACTGATGTGAACTTAGCCTTAGAACAGAGGATACTCTGTAACTGTTATCTCATGAAGAATACAAGTATTTCTTAAAAGGAACACGTCAGAGGTGACAGGTATTGTGTAAGTACTATTGTGCCAGATACCTGACGGGGTGTCACATGACATCTTCTTGTGACGTTCCATTTCTGGTCACATCACCACTGCAGCCTGTACACAAATGGCACATCACTGCTGACGTAAAGGTCAAGGATTGTCTGCCCAAGTTAATATGTTCAACTGGCTGGCTAAGGAGACATACGCGATCGAAAATTATCAACTGTTTGTCTCTAGCAATTGACAAACTACTATTATTCAACTGCGGATTCGATAGGTAAAGTCACAGATTCTGATTCTGCTATTTTTCCCATTAAAGCGGAAACTGAGGCAGAAGTCTGCTCCAATTCCTCTTCATCTTCCACTGTCTGAACAGACCCTAATGCATATGAATAGCAAATATCATTTATATTTGCAGTTAGTTTTTTTTTGGACTTACTCCATTAATTTTGTTTTTCTTTGTCTACATTTATATGAGAAATACTGTTATAGGCAAAGAGAATCATAACTGGTAGCACAATGGGGCAAATTTATTAAGACTGGTGTGTCACACGTGACTCTTAAGAAACGGCCCAACTGGCACAGGAACCCAGAGATTTATGAAGAGGCTGCAAGAATGGAAATCTGCACCAGTTTGATTCTGCTATAGGTTTTCATTGTAACTCTAACTGTAAAGCATGGACCCCCAGGCTTTCCTTGGTGTAATTTGACTGTGACTTATGGTCTTTTAAAAAAGAAACACGTCTGAATGAGTACACTGAAGTGAATGGATAAGTATGTGAAATGCAGAAGTGTGAATAAGGCCCCACACTGCAGCAACAAAGTGGTTTTTATTGCAGATTTTGCTGCGGTTTTTGTTTTGTTTTTAAGCCAAAGTCAGTAGTGGAATTCACCAAAGGGAAATACCTAAGAGCTTCCTATATATTTTCCAATCTTTTCCAAGCCACTCCTGACTTTAGCTCAAAAAATACAACTGCAAAATCTGCAATAAAAAAAGCTGTTTCCGCAATGTGGGGCCTCAACCGTAGTGTGTTTTGTGTAGTGTTCCTTCAGTGCTGCTGTGTGTTTTGGATCAGGGCCATTTTCTGCAGCATACTCTATATCTTTGTGAGGTAATGGACTCCACCAAGGACATGCCTGCAGCCAAGCACTGCCTGTAGACTTGTGCACCAGCGATGAACAATGTGCTTCCTTCTTCCGTCACTGCAGAAAGTCCCTGAGCTGACGTATGTTGGAAATCCCTCAGTTGGCTCAGCCTGTGCCCGCCCTCTCAGCCGCCCTACACAGCCTCATTAGGGCAGCCGGAGATCCCGGAGGTTCCTCTGCAGCCATGTAATGTGCCTCCCTATGCCATGTTGTGCCCTCACACCGCTCAGCAGCCATAGAACTTTCACACATGGTAGCCCCTACACTCTCTAACACATGGCCCCCGCAGCGTCCACGCTGTGTACGGAGCACATGTTTCTCCTTCGGCAATGAAGGGGTTACACCGAGCCCTCAGGACTCCGCGAGCCCTAGACATAAAGCAAGAATGACGACGTACTCACCACAACTTGCACGGGTTTCCCGTACAGAGCCTCATACGGGGATCTTGAAGGAGCTCCCGGCTCCCTCCCCTTTTCTAGAAACTTGAGTATGTCCGGGGTGAGGGACAGGAAATCAGAGCGGGATAAGGCAGATCCAGGCGACGTGCGGCTGCCGGGCCCGGCTAGCACTCATGCACTAGGCTCTCCATTAGTTTTCTATGCTTTGTCATTTATTGTGAGAGGAGGGATCCCTACTCGTCTCCACTGAGGAGGGATAGCATGGGGTGGAGCCAGGGGCAGGCCTCACTGTGACAATGTGTATGGCCGGCTGAGGAATCCCCTCACTGCTCACACCAAATGTCACATCTAGTCAGTGAGGTCACACATGTCCACAGCACTGCCCAAACATGGCCGACTGTGGAAGATGACACATACATGGCTCTCACTTACCTTATTTACTACTGCTATATACTTTGTATGCCAATGGTGACCACAGCTGCTGATCTCAGATGAATGGATGGTCTAGTGTACATGGCGAAGCTTGGTCTGATTCATGTAAATGTTATTGATAGGCCTGGTTCACATCTGCATTCGGTATTCCGTTCGGGAAGTTTATTTGGGGATCCCCTGAACGGAATACTAAACGCATTGACAAGCAGTGAGCAATGAACCCCATAGACTATAATGGGGTCCGTGTGTTGGAGACAAAAGTAATTCATGAAGTACTTTTCTCTCAGCATGTTCCGTGCGGAAAACACATGGACCCTATTACAGTCTATGGCGTTCGTGTGCTTTCATAAGCTCACTGCTTGGCAATACGTTTGGTATTCCATTCGGGGAGGGCCCCATGCGGACTCCCTGAACGGAATACTGAGCGCAAATGTGAACCAGGCCTTACGTCAATGTTCAAAAAGAAAAACTGACATTATGTTCACATTTACAATATCCCAGTTGTTTTTTCGTTCCAGAAGAATAAATAGAAGTGAAATGATGGACACAAAGAGCTCTCAAGAGACCACAATGTGTATAAGGCTATAGTCACACCTGCATTGGGTAACCGTTTGAAGATTCTGTTCCCCATTCCATTTAAAAATTCAGAGAGAAAAGTCCTACAAGCAGACCCCATTATAGTCTATGGTTTGCACAGGTAACCTCTTTTTTAAGTGGATTAGGTTTCCTTTTTTTGGGTTTCCAAGCAGTCCTGAAGAACAGAAACCCCAATGCAGGTGTGAACGTAGAGTAAAAGGGTCTATCAGATGTCTGGGGGTTTTTTTTAAGTGAAATTGCCAATTGCAGCAGTTTTACGTTTGGCAATTTCTGAGGGATCTGCAGTGGATGGACGCCCAATGCAGGTGTGAATATACCCTGATAGTGACAAAGGCTTGTGAACTACAGTGCAACATTTCACTGCAGGGCATTGGCATTCTGTCACAACTTTCCCCTGCTAAATAGGCCTGGATGAATGGACCTAATCGGCAGGGAATCTCGAGTCTACAATACTCAGCCCCAGAATCTGCAGTAAGATCAAACAGGACGCTATTTTTTTTCCACATCCTACTGCGATTTCTGCCTGCCTTTGAAAACAATGGAAGGCAGATTCGGAGAGGAATCTTCGGCAGATTCCTACTCAGGGGTGAACCTACCTTTTTTGCCGCCCGAGGAGGATGACAGAAAGCCGCCCTCCTCCCCCGTGGCGGTGCGAAAGGGGGCGTGGCGGAGCGGCATTAGCAGGCAGGGAGAGGACCTGCTCTCTGCGTGAGGGGAGGCCGCTGGAGCAGCGCTGCGTCCACAGGGCCTCCCCAATCCACCGCTCGCTTGCCGGGCTGCTGAGACGGTGACGCTAAGCCAGTCCAGGACATCTTGCCCTGGACTGGCTTAGGTAAGCAAAAATAACACACACCCCCCTGGGCCCTGGCATAGCGCTGCCTGAAGCGGTCGCTTCAGGTCGCCTCATGGGAGGTGCGGCGCTCTTCCTACTTGTGAACGTACCCTTAGTGTCCTTTGTTAGCATCCATCAGGAAATGTTAACAACGGACACTAACCAATCCGTAAAAAATCTGTTAAAAATAACATTGGTTTCAGTGTAATTTGATCTGTTGTCCATTAGTTTTCGTTTTCACCAAAGGTCGGTTATTTTGGCAGACATAATAATGCAGGGTGCAAGACTTTTGGGTTCATGGAAAATACCAGACAAAAGAGATGGTAAAGAGTCCGTTATTTTTTTTAACATTAATGTTTATGGATAATGGATGTATTATGGATGGTTACAGACAGTTGTCAGTTATACTGTCGATTATTTCTGTCCGTTTTCCTCTGCAAATGCTCAGATAGCTGAGCCAAAAAATAAACAAAAAAACAGAGAATATAAATGCAGACATTATCGGACACTAACTGATGTTAACGTAAACACCAGTTAGTGTCCGGTATGATAGGCGGCAGATTAAATTTTTTTAAAGGATCCTATCATAACAGATGTCCAATGGTAGTGTGAACACCGTTAGGACCTGTTCACATGTTGGAATTTGGCTCTCATTTTGACATGGACTTCTCCATAAAATCAGCAGCAGATTCTACCCTGGTTTTGCACCCCATTGTTTTCAATGGGAGGCAGAGATTGGAGCAGGGTGCTGAAAAAATAAGCATCCTGCTTAATCTTGCTCTGCATTTAGCAGCTAATCAGTCGCAGAATTGGCAGCTCAAGGCAGCCTGCTGATCAATTCCATTCAACCGCAGATGATCAATGAATGAAAGCCCTGGAGCCAGAAAATGAAGAGGAATCTGAGGCAGAAGGCTATCCGAGGCAGAAGGCTATCCAAGGCCGAGGCCCCACGTGGAGTAAACACTGCTGGAAAATCACAGCATTTTACAGTCAGAACAAAGTGGATGGAATTCTAGCGAATCACAGGCCCACTTTGCGTTAAAAAGTGTATTGCAGACATGCCATGACTTCCAAAACCGGCGCGGTTTTGGAAATCGCAGTATGTCAATTATACCTACGGAAACGCCAGCGATTTCCCCATAGGTATAATTGAAACAGAAAGTCCACAGAGGAAACTTTGTGAACTTTCTATCTAAAGTGCTGCGGGAAGAACCGCGATGCTTTTCCACCGCGGTTTTACACACAGTGCTTTTTTGCTGCGGACGCCCAGCCCAAATGTCTCTTCATTTTCTGATGACTGAATGAGCCCTTTGGGTATGTTCACACAGGCATAGAAAACTCCACCTTACATCTACCCAGGCGCCATTTTATGTCATATAAGGGGATTGTGATCTTCTAAAATGATTAAACCTTTACCAAAACCTTTCAGGACTAAAGAATCTCTGGACATCCAGAACCACGCATAAAGATAAAGAGGAATGAAATGTGCCTCTTCATGAAAAATATTATTAAAAGGGGTAATCCAGCTCCAAAAAATTGTCTGCAAATACATCCACTGCAATACTCAATACCCTTTGTTTCCTTGTTCAGGCTTTTCCTGGCTTTATTTGATTCCTTAAATATGTTGAGCTGAAGCATCTCTAGTTCCCCCCACTCTCACCCTACATTATTAAAGAGTGGTGAGTGAATGTGCCAAATGTGCATCACATTATCACCCATCTACACCAGAAAACTGATGAAGATGGGATAATAAATTTCCCCCTTTGTGTTTTCTCCTTGTGAATCAGTGCCGCTGTTGTGGACATATTGCCATTTTTGTAAATATACGAATGAACTCTTTGGAGCAACGACCATATCCTCATTGCTCCAAATGACTCATTTGCATATTGACAGAAGCAATATCTCAGCAACAGGGGTACAGATTCACAAGGGGAAAACATCATTTGATTTAGGTAATCATAACTATGGATTCTGGTAACAGACTCCCTTTAACATTTTCTTATTTACAGAAACAAGACGTGGTCTGTATTTCTACAGATACTGGGTACACCTCATCAACATATTGCATTATATAGTTCACATAAGACAACTGGACAACAGTGAGCATTTTATATGTTCGACAGGAGAATAGATTGCCCCTGAAGTACCAATACAATCGAAACCCCAAAAAAGTGACCTCATTTTGGAAACTATGTCCCTCATAGAATTTATCAATTGGTATGGTGAGCAATTAGATGTCACAGCTAGAGATGAGCGAACACTGTTTGGATCAGCCGATCCGAACAGCACGCTCCCATAGAAATGAATGGAAGCACCTGTGACGCCGGCCGGCCTCCGGCAAAGTCAGCGTCACAGGTGCTTCCATTCATTTCTATGGGAGCGTGCTGTTCGGATCGGCTGATCCGAACAGTGTTCGCTCATCTCTAGTCACAGCTATTTCACAGATTCTATTAGCATTGAGACATAAAAATGAAAAATTACTTTTTTTTCCAATAAACCGTCAATTTACTAACATATTTTAAATTTTTACAAGGGGATAATGAAGGACAAAACACACCACAGTTTGTTACACAATTTCTCCCGAAGGCTGAGGCCCCACATTGCAGAAACACAGCTGATTTTGTTGCGTTTTTTGAGCCAGCAGCCAGCATACCTGTGCACACGGAACATCGCGCACAGTGATCAGCCAGCTGTAATGTTTTTCTTCATACAATTTTTACGCAGAAAGATTATTATTGGGGGATGTCTTACTTTCAGGGGGTGCCTTATATTACGCAATTTAACAAAACCTTTGCTATGTTTTACTTTTGGGGGGATGACTTATTTTGGGGAAAACGGTAGCACTAACAGACATTTTTTGAAAAAAGTTTTTTTGCTCAGAAAACCCCATTAAGGCCCAGGCAGCCAGGACATAAGTTAAGGGGTTAATAACAACATACGACTGTTGCTGCTAATCATAGGACTCAGTGGTAATTGGCCTGAGTTTCGTGATTATCTGCAGTAAATGTATGCTGTTGGAAAACAGGAGTAACATTGGTAGAGATTTATGAAAACTGGCATAAAAAGCATAATCTGCCCTTTTGTGGGCATATAGCCAGCTTGTCAGCAGGCAACTGTTGAAAGTAAGCATTGTATTACAGGAATTTACAGGGAAGGAGGACACAATTGTGCAAGTACTAACAATAAGACTGTGGATGGCAACAGCAACACTTCTGGTCTTGACAGCTTGCCAGTAGCTGCAGTGTTGTTGTACTTTCTGAGAATAAAGATGTTTTTGAAAGCAGTGAACCGCAAATGTTGAGTCAGGGTTTTTTCTGTTCTTCCTCCCCCTCCTCTGTTTTAACACGTAATTTACCATGTTGTTTTACTTTACAGTCAACCATGTCTTCTTCATTGTCATAGATCCCATTCTCTAGTAGTCATAGGGCATCTACTGAGAGAGAGATATCCAAATTAGTTAAATAATCTGTCTGGTTTTTTGAATGTAGAGTAGGTAGATGTAGAATGTTGATGGAGGTAGTAGTGGCAGGGGGTGTGCTACTGGTAGTCACGCTGGTAGAGGCACTAGGACGACATCAGTGTGGAATTGTGGGAAGATGACATTACTGATAAAGGTGACATCAGAGGAAAATAGTGGTGGCAGCTGCAGTAGTAAAAATTCCACCCATTGTTCAGCCCTAACATTCAAAAGACCTGCCTGGGGTAGATTTAATGCAAGCTTGGGTGGTGGTGTCACTAGTAGAGATGTTTCCAATGCTGCTGGTTTTGGTGGCAGCAACTACATGTGGTCATCTCCCATATCAGAATTTTTTTGTACAATACCAAATGACAAATTGATGGCAAAGTGCATGTCTGCAAGAAAATAATTAACTATAGTTGTGAAGACACGTGTAGGTACTAAGTCTCTCCATATTCACACGAAATGGTATCATGGAATTGACAGTACCACCAAATGAGCAAGACTGCATTTTTCCTTCTCCCAATGATTGTTTTTGTAGGCAGGCCACATCCACAACTAGCACATGGTCATTATCATCTCCATCTGCTTCAACTCTTCCTCATCTTGAAAAACATTGTGAATCCTCATCCATAAAGGAATGTGTGTCCAGTAAACAGCCATATACAGCCACTGATCCAGCTGGTCTGCAACTATAACTCGCACCTGGCCAAGTTATTGGTGGGGCAGTTGCTGCCATTTTACTTATTGGAATCCACTGTATTTCGCCAACTGATAGCAGCGCCCAGTCTTGATGGAGAATACCTAGCCATCATTATTTATTTAGCATTGCTGTCCCTGCTTGATATCACCATATTCTAACTTCTTCAGCTGTTGTGGTCCCATCTTAGACTCCGCCTCCTCACAGACGAGCCTCCGGCAGACCCAGCGTTTATAGGCCGAAGGCTATAAACTGGCCAATCAATGCTGGTCAATGCATTCCTATGAGAAAAAGTCAGCTCCCGCATAAATGCAAGCTGCCAGCTCTCCCGACTAGCAAGGACGAGCCTGCTGCAGAACCAGCGTTGATTTGCCGAATGCCATACAGTGTATAGCATTCGGCCAATTAACGCTGGTTCTGCAGGAGTAAGGGCTGGTTCACATTAGCGCTTGCCTCCCGTCCGAAAGGAGTCCACAGGAGGACCCCCTGAACGGAATATCAGCGCAACTGCAAGCACTGTGCAGTTAAAGCGCACACACCTCATAGACTATAATGGGGTCTGTGCGCTTTAACTGCACAGCGCTCCTCCTAAACATTCTCCTCCTGCTACTCGTGGACTTGGTGACTCTCCTTTAGTCGAGTAGTGGTTTACCCTGAAATGAGCATTTTTTCCCTTAGACTATAATGGGATTCGATATTCGATTGAGTAGTCGAATATTGAGGCTCTACTCAAAACGAATATTCGAATATTTCACTTCTCGCTCATCTCTACAGCTAACCATGGGCCCCGTACTCCTCCGTGCTCAGTTGCGGTTGCACCCCTTGCAACCATGATCGTTGTGCCACTGGTGGTAGAATTATCCTCTATAAAAATGGTTTAGTCTCTGCTTAACCCCTTCCCGACATGCGCCGTAATAGTACGGCGCGTGTCGGGTCTGTAATTATGGCGACCGCCCGGGAGCCGGGCGGCCGTCATAGCCGCCGGGTGTCTACTGCTTTAAGCAGTAGACAACCGGCTCTAATGCCTCCGATCGGTCCCCGGACCGATCGGAGGCATTAACCCCTCCGGCGCTGCTGTCAAAGGCGCCGGAGGCGCCATTTTCCCGGCGGCGCATGGGCGCCGCCATTTTGGCAGGGATCGCCGGCTCCTGGAGCATGCTCCAGGGCCGACGTCACGTTGCCATGACAGCCGGGAGCCTTGTTAAAGGCTCCCAGCCGGTCTGCAAATTCTCTCTTTTGCAGGCTGGTGTATGCAGCCTGCAAAAGAGATGATGATTTTTTGCAATGCATTAGCATTGTAATGCATTGCATTAATGATCAGACCCCCTGGGGTTCAACACCTCTAGGGGGTCTAATAAATGCAAAAAAAAAAAAATTAAAAAAAAGTAAAAAAAAATATAAAAAAATATAAAAAGTATTAAAAGTTCAAATCACCCCCCTTTCCCTAGAACAAATATAAAAGTAGTTAAAAACTGTGAAACATATACATGTTAGGTATCCCCGCGTCCGAAATCGCCCGCTCTACAAAGCTATAAAAATATTTTTCCTGTTCGGTAAACGCCGTAGCAGGAAAAATAGTCAAAAGTGCCAAACCGCCGTTTTTTCACTGTTTTGATTCTGATAAAAATTTTAATAAAAAGTGATCAAAGCAATAACATTTCCCGAAAATGGTAGAACTAAAAAGTACACCCGGCCCCGCAAAAAAAGACGCCCTATGCATCCCCGTACACCTATGTATAAAAAAGTTACGGCCGTCGGAATATGGCGACTTTTAGAAAAAAAAAAATTTAACACCGTTTTGGAATTTTTTTTAGGGGTCAAAATGTAAATAAAACCATATAAATTTGGTATCCCTGGAACCGTACCGAAACACAGACTATAGGGGACATGTCATTTTGGCTGCACAGTGAATGCCGTAAAACCAAAGCCCGTAAGAAAGTCGCAGAAATGCATTTTTTCTTCAAATCCACCCCATTCTGAATTTTTTTTCCTGCTTCCCAGTACATTATATAGAATAATTAATGGTGGCATCACAAAGAAAAATTTGTCCCGCAAAAATTAAGACCTCATATGACTCTGGGAGCGGAGAAATAAAAAAGTTATGGGGTTTAGAAGGAGGGGAGTCAAAAACGAAAATCAAAAAATGCCATCGGCTGGAAGGGGTTAAAGTGGATGAATACAGTTAATTAGAATTGATATAATTAGTAAAAATGTCATCTGTCCTAGTACATGAGGGCAGAAATACACCAAATTGTGCCACTATTAAGATGAATGGAAAGCAGATTAACATTAGAAATCAATGTTTTTTCGCTATTTTATAACTTTTCAACCCCTTTAGTGTATCAAGAAAATAAAAATCAATATTATGCAATATATTATTTCTTTGTTTTATTTTTTTTCTGCAGGTATATCAACTGCTAATACTGCTGAAAAACATGATGCTTCTTTGGTTGCCACAGTGTAAACTAAATTCAAGGATGACTAAGTGCGCCCAGCAGTCTGACTCCAACTGAGACCTAAGACGTTAGCAGTGTAAAGAGCACTGCCATTATTTTAGCTATTTTTAGTAGACCTGGTGAGTAATGGTAGAGTCAGAGAAAGCTTTAATTCTGGGGAATCTGAAATGTTTTTGTCTTTCTAGTATAATTATCGGAGAGACATCTATGTATTGAGCTAAGTGTCCTTAGTTATTGACAAAAGTTTTGTATGAAATAAAAACCAGAAATCAGTGGTGTAACTAGGAATGGGCGGGGCCCCGTGGTGACCTTTTGACATAGGCCCCCTCCCTCGACCGACACGGACGCTGGAGACCTCGATTGATTGACCGACCCCCCCCCCCCCCCCGCATTCCTGCGCTCTCTATTATGCCCCATAGTGGCCCCTGCACACAGTATTATGGCCCATGCACACACAATATTATATCCCACATTGGTCCATGCACACAGTATTATGCCCTATATTGGCCCCAGAACACAGTATTATGCCCTTAGTGGCCCCTGCGCACAGTATTATGCCCCATAGTGGCCGCTGCATATAGTATTATGCCCCTCTGTGTACATCCATGAACAATTATTATACTCTAGGGCAGGGGTCTCAAACTCAACTCAGCATGTGGGCCACAGAGCAAGTTCCCAGCCAGTCGGCGGGCCGCACCGCAGCAAATTTAGCTCCACCCACTTTTATGTTGACTCCGCCCATTCATTTTTCATGTGCCCCCACACTGTATAATCCTCCTACAGTCACCCGTAAACTATATGTCCCCCCTCCATCTTTCCCCCAGTTACATATACACCCTTCATCTGCCCCCAGATTCATGTCCCTCCATCTCTGCCACCAGATTCATGTCCCCCATCTTTGCCCTCAGATTCATGTCCCCCCCATCTCTTCCCCCAGAATCATGTCCCCCATCTCTGCCCTCAGATTCATGTCCCCCCCATCTCTGCCCCCAGAATCATGTCCCCCCATCTCTGCCCCCAGAATCATGTCCCCCATCTCTGCCCTAAGATTGATGTCCCCCATCTTGCTGACACACAGCCTGAACCTCCTATCATGCTCACACACAGCCTGCATCCCCTCCTATCATACTCACACACTGCTTGCATCCCCTTCCCCCCTTGCTTACACTTGCTGTCTCCTCCCTCCATCTTACCTTCCAGTCTCCACTCACTGCAGCCTTCTCTTCCTGTGTAACTCGGCACTGTACTGAATAGCTCCGCCCACACCAGAGTCCGATCACATGGTCCCGACGTCATCACAGGTCCTTCAACGCACTAGGGTCTTTCAGGCCCAGAGTATAATAATCAGAGACCCAGGGGGGGATACAAACATAAAAAACACTGTCACTAACCTATCCCCAACTACGCTGCAGTCCTCGGTGCTGTCGGCCATCTTCAATGACGTGAGACATCACATGACCCGGGACGAAGGTCCCGGTGTGTGACGTCAGGCACTTCACACAACTAGGCCCTAAGCCTGTCTGGAGCCCAGAGAGGTAAGTATTTTTTATATTCTCTTACCTCTCCCGGGCCTCCGATCATTATACTCGGGGGTCTGAAAAGACCCCCGAGTATAATAATAGTGTTTGTGGGGCACGTGGCTTCATTTACCGATCCCGGGCCCTGCCAGAATCGGTAAGTAAATAGTAACTCCAGCCGGTAAAGGCCTATTAAGAAAAAAAACAAAAAACCTGCAGCAGTATCGGCTGTCGCCGGGCCCCTAATGTCCCGGGCCCTGTGGCAAAGCTACCCCGTTAGTTACGCCACTGCCAGAGAGTGTAATGTGCTGCTACTGATGTGCTTTATATTTCTATTATGCATATAATGTAGTCTGTTTTCATATTCCAGGGAAGTTTATATAAATGGTAGTAAAGTGTTTTGTGTCATTTTTATTTCTAACGTGCAGCATTGTGGGTCAGTTGCACCTAAGGCAGACTTAAAAGGGTATTCCCATGAACATAATCATACCTATATTTGTAGATAATTAAAAGATAATCATTTTTGCAATTATAAGTAGTGTCACGGTCTGGGGTTGCTAGGTGGGGTGGCATAGACACACAAGTCCAGTTTCTTTAGTCCAAAACTAGGTTGAGTTTATTTTCATTCAAAAAGGTAGTGCAGCAACAAAAGGAAACAATACAAAAATAAATACCTGCCCGGCTAGGCTCTAACTAAACATAGAATAGGTTACCTCACCTAGAATAACAGAAATCCAAAAGCCAGTAGAATCACTCAGGACACAGCTCCAAAAATATGACCTCTCTGTTGGCTCTCCAGCCAAGCTCTGCCAAAGTGTTGCTACTGGAGCAACTTCTTAAGCCTCCTTGATGAGGAGACTCTCTGCAGCTGAGTCGCTGCCGGAACATCCCCAAAGTGTGGACTGGAGGGGGGTGGAATGACAGGTCCCACTACCAATCCTACCTGTCATTCCTAAAAATCCAGCCCAATAACTGGAACTTTGAAATAACCCTCAGCAGACAATAGTTATCTGCCGAGAAATGTTCTTTCTGGAGTTTTCTCATCTCACCCACCTTAGTAGTCTGGGTGAGATGTACACTCCCTCTATTACCTGACCAGCCATCGGCTTACAGTAGTTAAAAATTCTGCAGAGTTTTAAAGATTTCCTCTAACCATCTTAGTGGTGACAGTCTGTTGTCTTTTTCGGTTGCCAATGAATATGAGCACAAATGTAGAAACTTTCTATGGTCTGGGATTTGTCAGGAACCCAGCTATGATTTTCTTATTGTAGCTGGGGTATCAGGCAGCAACACTACATGTATGAGAAGATATCCTGGCCACAATAAAGAAATCATGGTGGATTTCCTGACCTTAGAAAGTTCCTGCATTCATGGGCATATCCATTGACAACCGATCAAGACAACAGACTGTGACCATAAAATATTTAGAGAAAATCTTTAAAACTGCAAAATGTTTAATTACTTATATTTGTAAAAATGTTTAACTTTTAATTATCTACAAATTTAAAAATAGTTATGTACATGGGAATATCATTTAAGGCTTTTTCACACTATAATCATTACTTTTCATTATTGCTAGGGCCTTCACATTTACGATAGATCTGTTGTGTAATGGATAATGGATTCTGCTGGGTCTAGCATTTATTTTTCTTTTTGAAAGAAAAGAAAGATAATAAGATTATGCTATTCTAGATACCAAAGAGCATAAGAAACAAGATGGATTGGAACGTAGAAGTAGTGTGTGCTAACTGTAAAATTACAATGCCTTTACTTATTCTATAAAACATTGCATTCGGCAAGGCGTGTTTGTGCAGCTCTTCTGCATTACTTATACTCAAATCCACTCTGTGTTCTATTCTGGGGTAACGGAAAGTAGGTTTTCAAGTGACAGTAATAAAACTCTAGGCAGCTGGTTTACTTGGACTTGGAAAATCCCAGTTATTCCATGTATCTGAATTCTATGCATTTCCAAGCTGCAATATTATGTAACCGTGTCCGTTCATAGGGGATCAGACTTTAACAGAGGAAGTGAAATGGAAGTATTACTCTCCAGTGAACTAGCATGCCTCAGTTTATAAATAGCCTAGGCATAAAGTTTTTGTAGAATCTAAGGGGTTGCCTCCTCTTTGGTTCTGATCAGGAAAAAGTTCACAAAACATTTTTTTTTTTTTGGCTGGGGGCCACGTGGCGTAAACACTGTGTAATCACTGTGCCCAAAATCGCTGCGTTATGCAATTGCTACAAAGTGATTGGGATTCTAGTGAATCCCAATCACACATTGAAGAAAAATACCCACAGTGCTGCGTTTTTTTCTGCAGCACTTTTTTGCTGCGGCCCACTACGGCCTTAGTCTTTGGTGGGTTTTTGCTGCTTAGTTAAAAATGTATTGGAGAGTTCATGTGATGTTTTAAATTGCACAAATTTTAAAGGTACGTGTGTTTTTGCCTTTTTAGTTTTTTGCCTTACGCTGAAGCAATGTATGTATACTTGGAGGTAGTTAGCCTCAAGGGTAGCAACTTTCTGAACTTTACAGAAGTGTTTGTGGTGCTCAGCAGCAAATAAATAGCATATAAGATATAATAATGGTAGATAAAAGTAAATCAGTTTATTTAGCTTTTTTATATGATTGTAGTAATATTAAAGAAAAAACTTAGCCCACAGAAAAGACAATACGTTACTTCTTGAACCCTAACTAATTTCTAACTTTACTGGGGTCTCTCCTTGGAACCAGCTCACCCCGAGCTTAACCAAGTCTCTTATGGATACCAATCCTTTTGGAAAGGACTTTCTCTTTCCAACTGGTCTACAAACTACCTGTTTCCTGTAAGACACAAACAGCACATTTCTCCATGTAGGGTTTGGTCTGGATGAATGTGGTCAAGGTCCTTTTCAACAGAGTTTTGGGTTGCTGTTTGGCACACTCTAGGTTCGCACCTTCACATTAGCAATAGAGCTTCAAAGTTATTATGAATAGAGATGAGCAAACAGATTCACAAGAAAAAAGTTTCAGCTTTTAATGAAGCCAAAACGTTTTAGATTTACTTCAGGCAAACTAAAATGGCTGCTGCAACATAGTGACAGCAAGAGGATCACATGCTCTCTGTAATGTAGGCTGGCTTCTGGCATCACCTGACAGCTTCTTAGCCAATCACGAGTGGTAGGTGAACAGCTTGGAGTGCTGATATCACAAACACAATGCACTTGCTGGAAGGAAGAAATGTAATTTGGTGATATTGTAAGCTTATCTCAGTCAAAGGAGGACATTACATCCAAGAGTGATGTGATCTTGAGTCAGGTTTCTATGTTTTCCTCTTCCTCCTATAATTTTGTAACACATGCTGTACTATAGGGCCTTTCTGGACTGTCAACTATGTCTTCTTCATCTTCACTGAAACAGATCCTTTGTGGTGATGTGGTACCTGCTTGGCAAAATAATTTTCCTAGTTCAAGTCTTTCTCTTTTTTTGATGAGCTGGGTGAGGACAGTCAGCATTTTTTAGAAGTAGAGAAGAGAGAGGTGGAAGAGAAAGATATGACTGTTGGTGGTAAAGGTAATAGTGGTAGGGAACGTGGTACTGGAAGTTGTGCTTGGTGGGGGTGAGGGAGGTGAGCGTATGCAAGAATCCCATGGCCATTATGAGTCAAAAAAAGTGGAGATGATGATGCCATTGCCGAAGATGATTGTTTTGCAGTTAGTACCTAGCAACTGGGTCAGGGTGACAAGGTGACTGTTACGAATCAAATGCATCATTGGGATATGTAGTGAATCCCACCCCCCAGACACCACTGATCAAATGGCAAAACAGCGCTGAGCGTCTGGCACACTCCAAGCCGCGCCACTCCTTACCCCTAGAAGTGTTCACCAGAGTTCCTGATGATGACAGCAGACCCAGAAACCAAAACCACTCACCAAAAAACTTCATGGGGTAAGATGAAGGTCTGAAGATGCAAGGGCAACTGATGGCAGTGAACGGGTGGTGACAGCAGTGAACAAATAGAGTAACCCAATCCAGTCGGCAATGAGAGGTCAGTGCAGTACACAGGGGTAATGCAGGAGAATCATCAATAAGCTGGGTCGGTAGCAGGAGAGCAATGCGGTACACAATTGAAATCAGTGGGCAGGAGTCTAAAGGCAAGTAGTGAATGTAGCAGGAGAGAGCAGAGGTACAAAATCAGAAGACAAGAGCAAAGTCAGGAAATGGAACCAAGAAGTCAAGCAGGAGACAAACGGAACACAGGTCAAGAGAGCTAACACCCAGAAAACTGAATAGCCAGCACTGAACAGGAGCGGAAGTGAGAAGAAATAGACTCGGACAGTAACAAGCAACTAACTCTTCATCGGGACGCAAGCACACCAAGCACATCTTATTGGAGACTGGCAACCACAGCATAGCCACTGCCACAGGTTCTGGCTCTACTCCTAACAGTGACATCACAAGAAGAGGGTGGTAGCAGTGGTGAGAGTAACCATTCCAGCCTTTGCGCAACCCCAACACCCAAAAAGCCTACATGGGCAGATCTAGGGGAAGCTTGGGGGTTCGGGATGGTGGTACTGTTGGTGGCAGTGGCAGATATGATCCCATCGCTGCTGACATTGGCAGCAGCAACTACACGTGGTCATCTCCTGTGTGAGAATTTTTATATACATTACTAAATAACAAATCCATGGTAATCTTACATATTGCCAATCAGAAAAATAGCCATGGCTTTGCAGAAGCAAATGTGAAAACATTGCTCAGTTTTCACATGAAAAGGCATCATTGGCTTATTTGGCAAAATGGAATTGGCAGTGGCACTGGCAGTGAAAGTGAGCAAGTCTGCTCTACTCCTTCTCCCTATGATATTTCTTAGACACGCCACATCTACACCTAGCACATGGTCATTGTTATCATCGCCAACTGTTTCTCCTTCTAGAGCCATTCCTAGTTATGCCACTGACTGTATGGTTAAACTACAGTATCAGTTTGTACCCAATGCTTACCACCAGTTTTGCCATAACCATACATACATGCCAATTTCACTTTGACATAACTTCAGCTGCATTTGCCTTAAACAGCTAGAAATTGGCTAGATACCTAGATACCTATTTGTTTGGGTAGTTCAACTCCTGCAAAAAATTACTTGGAAATTTGGCAGTCTATCATTGGCTATAGTGATTTGTAACTAAGCATATATTTGCATAGCCTTTAGAAAGGCTATATTTCAGGCATACCTTTTATTCATTAATCCTCCCAGCTGTTTTTGAATTAGCCTGCTTTTATCGATATGCTAATTAGCCACCACGTTGATGAGTCATCAGCCTTCTCTGGCTCTCACCTCCCCCTTCTTTACACATATCACACAAGCAGTGCTCAGAGAACATCACAGAGAATTCCAGGTGCTCCGTGGTGGCTAATTAGCATATCAATAAAAGCAGGTTAATTCAAAAATGGCTGGGAGGATTAATGAATAAAAGGTATGTCTGAAATAGCCTTTCTAAAGACTATGCAAATATATGCTTAGATAAAAAATCACTATAGCCAATGAGAGACTCCCTTTAATTAAGAATATAAATTAATTTTTCCCTGGTCAGGATGTTAGTTGTAGAACAGAAGACCAATGAATGGTGGGTTAGGTTTATTTGCTTAATTAACACATTTTTCAGGCCCTAATTACATTTTTTTTTTAATTTTATTTAACAGAACAAAAAAAAGAGAAACTGTAAGGCGGGCACATTGGCCCCACAGCTCTCTGAACATTAGAACAAATAAATCAAGTTCAACTGTAAAGTACACATGAAAAATGGAAAAACATTGCAAATGACACGGTTTTGAAACAAGTAGAGAAATAAATAATCTCCCAGAAAACTCTTGTTTATACAACAAATTTGTTTATGTTACAATTGTTTCTACTATCAGGGGAAACAAAAATAAGTCAAGACGAGTAGAACCGATAAGAAGGGGAGAAGGCAAAGGACGGAAATAAAAAAAAAAAAAAGAGGGGAACATTATATAGTAGATGACTTTAAGTTCATCCACCAGTAAGGGGTTTTATAAATAGATTGTAAACTCTTGTGATCAGGACCCTCAGTACCATTGTGTGAATTGATTTATTAGTCTGCAATGTCTTATTTTGTCTGTATTTGAACCCTACAATTTGTAAAGTGCTTCAGAATATGTTGTAAATAAAAAGTCATATTATTATAAAATTGTGCGTTTGTTTCAGGAAAGTGTTCAGATTTTTCAGGTCCATCATTCAGTTCTGTTATCCACAGAGAAATTGAAGAATAAGGTTTTATGTCCTTTTACAACAAGTAGACACCACGTCACTAATCAAAGGAATCATAAAACTCAGAGAGCCTTCCTGTGAACTGATATTTTTTTGAACTTATCTATTTATTTGTATGTACTGCTTTTCATCAATTGTGCATCACACACTCTATTCCTGTATACATGTGCATGCTTCAGAAATTATGTTATACCATGCCTGAGGAAGAGACTTGAGTAGTATTGAAAGCTTGCAATCTGTCATAATTTTTGTTAGCCGTTAAAAAAGGTATCAACTACTGAAAACTGTCAATCTTTACATTTCAAAGTGAGAAGTGTATAGTTAGCATGAAGCAAAGGGATAATCTCCCTGCTTTTACATCCTCACTATAAAACCAAAACAGTGAAATTTTCCCCTGTCTCCCAATGGTAGGCAAAATTAGCACATTATTAATGTAGACTGTCACAGCTTTAGGGAGATCACTGCCATTTACAGCCACATGTATGCCCAGGAGACTTCTTCTCACTCCCAGTCCTTCTCCTCCAGTGCTCCACCACCTCTGTCAGTGCCACGTTTACATGTAGCAGGAAGCAAATCAGCAGTACCAGCAGCAGCCAGTCCAGTATCTGCAACATGATGAACCAGAAAGTTGTCACTAAAGTGTTGATTGAGCCTATGGAATGCTGTGCCAAGAGATTAGTTCAGCGACAGGAGTTGACCCAGTCTAGCATGGGTCTTTTGTTTTGTCCAGCCTCAAGCATAGTGGCTGAGAAGTTGTTCAGTGCTGAAGTTGAAGTTAGGATTGTAACACCTATATAGACCAAACTGTCCACCAGGAATGTGGAAAGAGTTTTCTGAAAATAAATCAGACATGGATCCATGAGGATTTTTACACACTTACAGCTGATGTGAATGACTAAGCTTTCTTTTAATGAATAATTATATCCCTTTATTATCTTCCATTTACTGTACTGCTCATGCTGGCTGCTACCCCTATATAGTCGGGCATCATCTCCTGCAGCATTTTACTCCATGCTGTACTGCCATTGGTGTTGCCACAGCTACCGGCACTAACACTTAGCCAAACATCTACTGCAGCCTGGTTCATCATTTTCTATTGTTCCACACTGTTGATGCCAGTTTTGACATAATAAAATAAAAAATTTAATTGAAATGACCCTCCTCTCTGAAAAACCCATGCCATTGCTTCTTCCAATACAAATGCTATGTTGGTACAGCTCTGCTCCCATAAAGGGATACTTTTGGTGGCTCTTTTTTATTTTTATTTTTTTTTAATAAGACAGTTTTCCATTTACAGCTGGCAAGCAGGTCCACTGACAGTCTGCCACAAATTTGTCTTAATATTTTGTAGTTGTCACTCCTCCAATGCCACGTTGGTGCAGCATTTACTCCCATAAAGGAATATTTTTTATTGGTTTTTTATCCTCTTCAACTGCCAGGCACACTGACAATCTACTGCAAATTTTTCTGTGAATCATGTAGTCTTCCAACTCTATGTTGGTGCTGTATCTGCAGAATCATTTCATGCAGGGATTTTTTTTAAGGTTTTCTCTCAAGAAGTCACTTCACTTTTCAAGCAGGCATACTGCCAGTGTGCCATAATTTTAATTTTTCTTCAAATCGTGTACTTTTCACCTCCACTACCACGCCATTGGCATTATAAAAACAACACAAACCCATTGCTTCTATCAATACAACCTTGTTGGTGCACCAGTTCTTCCCATTTCAACCAGGCACACTGACAGTCTGTCACAAACTTTTCTTCCAATATGTAGTTGCCACTTGCCACTTCCATAGCCTTTTACAACACCACTTCCATGTCTGTACAGAATTCAACACTCAGAGGGATAATTTTTGTTTTAAAAAGTTTAAAAGATGTTTTTGTTAAATACATTTCACTAACACTTTTCAACTAGGCACACTGCCACAAACTTTACAAACCTATTGTACTTACAAGTCCTCCAAATGGGCTATTTTATTGTGAAATCCATTACTTTTTCGAATACAACTGCCATGTAGGTATAAAAAAAATCCACAACACATTCTCCTCATTTACCGTGCTGATTCTGACTGACGTTGTAAGTTTATCATGTGTTCTGGTTTGATTTCTGATTTTGGAGCGTTTATTTCTTGTATGGCTTCTATGGTGATAACTTGGACCCCAAATTCAGCAAAGTCCATATGGCTTAGTGGCTGGTGCGGGTAAAGGCGTTTGGGTGTCTAAGACTTATGTATCAGCTAGTTCTACTACTTTCTATTATCAGCCAGATCATGCTATTATCTGATATTTGCTGTAGGGAGTATACCTTTTTTTTCATGCAATTTGTTTATGGGATGAACCAGAATCTCATTCATTATACTGGTACTGTAAAATACTGTGTTTTTTTCCCACTGCGTTTCTGGAGCAGCTAGAAATGCTGTGTTTCTGCAATGTGGGGCCTTAGCCTAAGTGTTTGTAAATACAGGAGAAAGAAATGTTAATAAAAAAAAATCACCTTTATATTCCTTTATTATCTTCCAGAGACTGATGTAGTCATTTTGGAGGGTAGGAGAATTGGTACTAATAGATTAAATGCAATCCCACATTTAATCTTACAATCTGGAATATAAAAGTGGTTGCTTCTAAATCATGAATTCAGACACAGTAATTCTCTGCTCTAATGAAATATTCCTGTGTGTGGGCTTTATCCCAGTTTCTCTCAGTATGACACTCTGGAAGAAGTCCCATAGCGAGAGGAAACATGTCAGTCAGCCAACTGCCGTAACTTCCTGGAACCACATTGCTTGCTTTTGCTTTGGATTCAAAGAATGCCTGTGTGGAAAAACATTGGGATATGTTCATTAAAGAAAACAAAAACAACCTATGCAATAAATGGCACAGAATTCAGCCTGTAAAATACAGAAATATTAGTCACTTATGTATTGGGCTCAGTGCACACTACCGCCACTGTCCACCCCGAGGTTTTCATCATAAACCCCCCATTCAGATAGTCCGCTTGGGGACCCCACGAATGAAATACCAAACGTATTAAAAAGCAGTGAGCAATGAAAGCAGTTCTTGAAGTACTTTTCTATCGAGATGACTCATGCAAACACCGCGTGAAAAACATACGTGTGCTTTCGTTACTTACCACTTGTTAATGAATTCGGTATTCCGTGAGGGGGGGTCCCCAAGCAGACTCCCCGAATGGAATACCGAATGCAGATGCGAACCAGGCCTTAGATGTTTTCAGCTGGCAGTCAACCAAAAATATCACTGTTTGAAATGATTGGCCTAAAGTGACAAAACATTAGCCACTTTGCGAGGAAAGTCACTACGCTTTGTATTCTTTTAACCACTAAACTACCTCCTGATCAGGCCTTTTAGATGTTAAGATTGATGGTATACTTGTTCATACAAATTATCCCATCAGTGACCAGACGGCCGCATCACTGCCTCCTAAAATCTAACTTGCATGGCAAGCTTAATACACATATCTGTGCTACTCCAGTGCCGAACTTAGGCCAGCAACAAGAACCATTTCCAACTACCATTTGATTTCTAATCCATAAAAGACTGTTTTCTCTTGCGCGTTTAGTGATTATATGGATTTCTCCTCCTCCGTGGCCCAGTTTCATGATCTGCATGCTCCAAAGATATAGGTAGCAAATTTTATGTGCAGATGTTCTCTAATGGCTGCAAAATGCATGAAAACTAGTCATGCTAATAGACGTGAAATTTGAAGTGACTGACCTTAGGTCAGCATGGCTAGAGACATGTATAAAGTATAGTCAGAGATCTCATGGAGCAGGAACAGCAACTGAGAATATACAATAAAAAACAGCTGAAAAAAAACAAAACATATTAAAATTTACACCGACCAATCTTAATAAAAGAACCAAATGGCACAAGGCATACCTGATTTAATAAGAAACTCTGACCTTTCGATAAATCAGGCACATGCCTGTGTGCCAGAATGGAGTTATAAGAAATATATCAGGCCAAGCCATCTCCAGCCCACCTGGCTTTCCATCCACATTCACTGAAAGCGGTAAGCAACATGCAAAAATATGCCAGAAAACAGGTGTAGAGCAGTAGAAAAATTCCCACCACTGCTTCTTGTAGCTCATTTCTTTGAAAAAAATTGTGGTCAGCTATGGTTTGCCCAAAAGCAATATACCGGTATATGAAAACATTCAAAGTGTAGGAAAGAATTGTAACTGTAATTTCGAGATAATATCAAAACAAAAACTGCACATAAATGGTGATAAAAGAGATGATGTTTTTCAAGATTTCAAGGCAGATTGTCAGGAAATGAAACAAAATACAGCAATTTTTATTTTTATAGAAACTAAGATGATAATGATGATGTAGGAAGCATCACATATTACTTCTATGTAACCTCCTTAAAGAAAGAGGTCTAGGGGATGTTTGTCTTTCTGTGTGTGAAGGAAATAATGTTACAATAAACTGGAATAGCCGTGAATCAAACTACTGCATGAATCATATCTGTAAGACGGTTATTTGTGTGTACAGCCCTTAGGGCCACTGGTTTTACATAATCTTTCAAGAATTCTGTTAATTCAGAACTTTCAAAAATTGAACTTAAGATCATTTTGCAATAGACATGGTTTTATTTGAAGACATAACTTGGTGAGACTTCTAGGGTTCTATTTCAACCCACATGGAATAAGTCTCTTTAATAGTTCCCCCCCCCACACACAATTCTGTATTTTACCAACAATAATATAACTGTGATGTGTTAAGCCGGGTTCACATCTGAGTTTGGCATTCCGTTTGGGGAGTCCACATGGGAACCCCCGAACAGAATACCGAACGCATTAACCCCTTCCCGCTGATGGCATTTTTTGATTTTCGCTTTTCGTTTTTGACTCCCCTCCTTCTAAACCCCATAACTTTTTTATTTCTCCGCTCCCAGAGCCATATGAGGTCTTAATTTTTGCGGGACAAATTTTTCTTCATGATGCCACCATTAATTATTCTATATAATGTACTGGGAAGCAGGAAAAAAATTCAGAATGGGGTGGATTTGAAGAAAAAATGCATTTCTGCGACTTTCTTACGGGCTTTGGTTTTACGGCGTTCACCGTGCAGCCAAAATGACATGTCCCCTATATTCTGTGTTTCGGTACGGTTCCAGGGATACCAGATTTATATGGTTTTATTTACATTTTGACCCCTTAAAAAAAATCCAAAACTGTGTTAAAAAATTTTTTTTCTAAAAGTCGCCATATTCCGTCGGCCGTAACTTTTTTATACGTAAGTGTACGGGGATGCATAGGGTGTCTTTTTTTGCGGGGCCGGGTGTACTTTTTAGTTCTACCATTTTCGGGAAATGTTATTGCTTTGATCACTTTTTATTCAAATTTTTATCAGAATCAAAACAGTGAAAAAACGGCGGTTTGGCACTTTTGACTATTTTTCCTGCTACGGCGTTTACCGAACAGGAAAAATATTTTTATAGGTTTGTAGAGCAGGCGATTTCTGACGCGGGGATACATAACATGTATATGTTTCACAGTTTTTAACTACTTTTATATGTGTTCTAGGGAAAGGGGGGTGATTTGAACTTTTAATACTTTTTATATTTTTTTATATTTTTTTTTACTTTTTTTAAAAATTTTTTTTGCATTTATTAGACCCCCTAGGAGTGTTGAACCCCAGGGGGTCTGATCACTAATGCAATGCATTACAATGCTAATGCATTGCAATGCATTTCAAAAAATCATCCTCTCTTTTGCAGGCTGTATAGACCAGCCTGCAAAAGAGAGAATTTGCAGACAAGCTTGGGAGCCTTGTACAGGCTCCCGGCTGTCATGGCAATGTGACGTCGGCCCTGTAGCATGCTCCAGGAGCCGGCGATTACCGGCAAAATGGCGGCGCCCATGTGCCGCCGGGAAAATGGCGCCTCGGCGCCTTTGACCGCGGCGCCGGAGGGGTTAATGCCTCCGATTGGTCCGGGGACCGATTGGAGGCATTAGAGCCGGTTGTCTACTGCTTAAAGCAGTAGACACCCGGTGGCTATGGCGGCCGCCCGGCTCCCGGGCGGTCGCCATAGTTACAGACCTGACATGCGCCGTACTATTACAGCGCATGTCGGGAAGGGGTTAAAAAGTGGTGAGCAAAAAAAACACACGGACCCCATAGACTATAATGGGGTCCGTGCATTTTCCACGCGGTATCTGCACAAATTATGCGGAGACAAAAGTACTTCAAGCAGCACTTTTCTGTCCGGATTACTCATGCGGACACCGAGCGGGAAAAAACACGGACCCCATTTTAGTCTATGGGGTCCATGTGGTTTCATTGCTCAGTGCTTTTTAATGCATTCAGTATTCCATTTAGGGGGTCCCTAAGCGGACTTCCCGAAAAGAATACCGAACGCAGATGTTAACTGGGCCTTACTGATGTTCCTACCAAGATACTCTAAGGGTATGTTCACACTGACATAATTCAAGCCCGTTGTTCTGTTCCATCATAGGACAACAGACTAAAAAGCTGCATGGTACACAGAACCAACTGCTTCCAGCCTTGTGTTGTATATAGTACAGGCCCTGTCACCCACCACTGACCAGATATTTAAGGGCTATCCTAGGCATAGACTATAAATACTCAATTCCTAGACAACCCCTTTAACATTACAGTGAATAGACTGATGCAGACGGAGGGAGCTCCCTCTGCATTAGTCATTTTGTCAGCTTTTCAGTCCCTAGTTCTGATCCTATGATGGATAAGAACAACAGACTTGAATGATGACAGTGTGAACTTATTCTAAAGATGAAGTACCTCACAAGTCCAACCAACGACATAATTAACTTGCATCTTTTGTTTGTTTGTTTTTTACCAAAGAATTGATATACAGTCCTATGAAAAAGTTTGGGCACCCCTATTAATCTTAATCATTTTTAGTTCTAAATATTTTGGTGTTTGCAACAGCCATTTCAGTTTGATATATCTAATAACTGATGGACACAGTAATATTTCAGGATTGAAATGAGGTTTATTGTACTAACAGAAAATGTGCAATATGCATTAAACCAAAATTTGACCGGTGCAAAAGTATGGGCACCTCAACAGAAAAGTGACATTAATGTTTAGTAGATTCTCCTTTTGCAAAGATAACAGCCTCTAGTTGCTTCCTGTAGCTTTTAATCAGTTCCTGGATCCTGGATAAAGGTATATTGGACCATTCCTCTTTACAAAACAATTCAAGTTCAGTTAAGTTAGATGGTCGCCGAGCATGGACAGCCTGCTACAAATCATCCCACAGATGTCCAATGATATTCAGGTCTGGGGACTGGGATGGCCATTCCAGAACATTGTCATTGTTCCTCTGCATGAATGCCTAAGTCGATTTGGAGCGGTGTTTTGGATCATTGTCTTGCTGAAATATCCATCCCCGGCGTAACTTCAACTTCGTCACTGATTCTTGAACATTATTCTCAAGAATCTGCTGATACTGAGTGGAATCCATGTGACCCTCAACTTTAACAAGATTCCCGGTGCCAGCATTGGCCACACAGCCCCAAAGCATGATGGAACCTCCACCAAATTTTACAGTGGGTAGCAAGTGTTTTTCTTGGAATGCTGTTTTTTTTGGACGCCATGCATAACGCCTTTTTGTATGACCAAACAACTCAATCTATGTTTCATCAGTCCACAGGACCTTCTTCCAAAATGAAGCTGGCTTGTCCAAATGTCCTTTTACATACCTCAGGTGACTCTGTTTGTGGCGTGCTTGCAGAAACGGCTTCTTTCTCATCACTCTCCCATACAGCTTCTCCTTGTGCAAAGTGCGCTGTATTGCTGACCGATGCACAGTGACACCATCTGCAGCAAGATGATGCTGCAGCTCTTTGGAGGTGTCTGTGGATTGTCCTTGACTCTTCTCACCATTCTTCTTCTCTGCCTTTCTGATATTTTTCTTGGCCTGCCACTTCTGGGCTTAACAAGAACTGTCCCTGTGGTCTTCCATTTCCTTACTATGTTCCTCACAGTGGAAACTGACAGGTTAAATCTCTGAGACAGCTTTTTGTATCCTTCCCCTGAACAACTATGTTGAACAATCTTTGTTTTCAGATCATTTGAGAGTTGTTTTGAGTAGCCCATGATGCCACTCTTCAGAGGAGATTCAAATAGTAGAACAACTTGCAATTACCTTTTCTCATGATTGGATACACCTGGCTATGAAGTTCAAAGCTCACTGAGGTTACAAAACCAATTTTGTGCTTCAGTAAGTCAGTAAAAAGTAGTTAGGAGTATTCAAATCAATAAAATGATAAGGGTGCCCATACTTTTGCACTGGTCAAATTTTGGTTTCATGCATATTGCACATTTTCTGTTAGTACAATAAACCTCATTTCAATCCTGAAATATTACTGTGTCCATCAGTTATTAGATATATCAAACTGAAATGGCTGCTGCAAACACCAAAATATTTAGAACTAAAAATGATTAAGATTCATAGGGGTGCCCAAACTTTTTCATAGGACTGTAGGATAGCATGCCACAAGATCATGAACAATGTACAGTATAGTCTGGAAAATGCCAGCTAAGTTTATTATATAAATGCAGTTTTTCAGAGTTATCATGCAAATTCCAACATTCCCTGGATTTGTTTGAGTGCAGAGAAAGTGCTATGAATCCAAACAATTATTTCCAAATGATGTGACCCTAACAGCAGAACCTAATGGATCATAATGATCCCACTGACTTCAAATGGATTTGTCAGGCTTCCCTTGTTTGTTTATCCAAAATAATACATTAATTACACTTTGGGGCAGATTTATTATAACCGGTTGTTTCGTATTACTAAAGGCCCCTAAATGGTGCTGCTCCCCACTCATCTCCTCCCCATTTTCATACAATTTGGTGAGCAAGGTGCAAAATGAGGGTTGTGTGGCACATATGGCCAAAGAAAGGGCTTGCTTAGGGCATTTAGGGATTTTAAAATTTAAAAAATTTCATAGATTTATAAATTTCTACATTATGTTCTATATGGAATGTTAATGCCAACAGAGCCTGACATGCATATACAAATATTTTTTCTGTTGCCTCCTAAGAGTCCTTTACATAGTCCAATGATCAGTAGATTGGACATTCATACATACTGCTGTTTGTTATCCCTTCCCCATCTAAATGGCTAACTGCATTTTTTATACAACTATAAAAATGGGGTAATGAGTGGAGGGGGGTCGAAATGAATCGAGTTAAGGATGATTTATTCAAACCCCTCCCAATTGTTGCCTAGTCAAAATGGTCAAGAGGTGATCGACTTCCTATCATCAGAGAGCACTCACCACAGGCAATTCATCAACCTCTGTTAAAGAGGACCTTTTATGTCCTCCGACACATGTGGTTTTATATACCACCATAAAGCCAACAGTACGCTGAATTCAGCGCACTGTTGGCTTTCCTGTTATATGCCCCTGGCTGGAGATATCGGTGCCATTACTGATCATCGCCCACTGTCAGAAGAGTGTTTCTGACAGTCTAGCTGGGCTGTGAGGAACACCCCTCCAGACAGTACTCGCCCTTAGCCCTATACTCTCAGAGGGGACGTTCCTTACTACCCAGCGATGACGCTAATCTGTGGGGAATGCCTCCCGACGGTAGTCGTCCACAGATTAGAAACTAACGAACTAGAAACTAACAACACCAATATCTCCAGCCCTGGAGCATGTAATGGGAAAGCTGACAGTGCTCTGCATTCAGGGCTCTGTCAGCTTTCTAGAGGTATATAAAACCACATGTGCCGACATGAAAGGTCCTCTTTAAAGGACCCTTATTAGGCTTAGTACAAACTTTCCTCCATTAAAGATGAAAAAAGTGTCATGACTTATTTAAAGTACAAATTGATGCACCTAACCATCAGTTGAAATCCTATGGTAATGAATTAACCCACTCATTGACCTACCATGATCAGATTTATTTTTAACACATAGATACTGCATAATGTGTACATGCCGCCAGTATGGTATATTAATTGTTGCAAGTTTTTTCCCGATATACCAATGCGCTGTTTGATGTAATAAGGATGTCAAAGTTGTACTCATTGTAAAAATACACTACCTTGCTGCTTTGATTGACAGGGCCAGGCAGCGTACATGTCACTCAAAGCATAGAGGGATCTAGGGACTGATTCCAGGAAAACAGAGCTCTTTTGATAAGAGCAATAGTAAAGCCCTTATTGCACCCAACAGCTCATCAGGAAATAAAGCAAATATCCCAGCACAAGAGGCAGATAGTCAGAAAGAGAGCGTTTTATTCACATGAGCTCCAGCCGTCTAATTGAATGTTCTGGTGACCTATTCACTATCACAGGATAAAGCACACATTGTAGATTGGTGGGAGTCTGACTATGGGGACCCCTACTAATCCCAAGAACAAGTGTAAGCCATTTTCATGACCCGCCATACATCTTCGGCACAGTGATGGCACAGGCTCATCTAAGTTAGCACCATCAACAGCGGGTGTCAGATGGAACATGGTGGGGCACTATTTATAAGTTTGTTTTCCTTTGCATAATTAGAGTAATAGCTCAGCATGTTTTAATATTCTAAAAGGTTTGAAATATTAATTATATCTTTAACTTATTGAGACTAAATTGTTGTCATTCTGACGCACCATGGAAAGATTAATTCCATCCTATTAAATACAGGAAAACAGTGCTTTAGTAAAAAAAATCTCTTCGAACCATAGGCTTCCTTTCTACATAACTATTTATAAAACAACTGTAGCAGCTATATAAATAATTTAAAGGATATTTTATTACATTCTGTATTTTAGATGAGACCATTCACAATTGCTAATATTGCACCGAGTCTGAAAGCACAGATGATAAATTGATTTAATTGCTGATGAATCTCTGAAAACTCAACATAATCATATAGTCAAACCTTAGCTCATTTTCTTAAGTCTTTTAAAGAGGACCTTTCACCGATTTGGGCACAGGCAGTTCTATATACTGCTGGAAAGCTGACAGTGCGCTGAATTCAGCGCACTGTCAGCTTTTCCGATCTGTGCCACGGGTAAAGCGCTATTGGTCTCGGTACCGTAGCGCTTTACAGTCAGAAGGGCGTTTCTGACACTTAACCAGGGACGTCCTTCTGCTCAGCAGCACCTATCGCACTGTACTGTGGAGCGGGGAGGAACTCCCCCTCCCCTCCTGATAATACTCATCTATGGACGAGCTGTGTGAGCAGAGGGAGGGGGCGTTCCTCCCCGCTCACACTGTACAGCGCGATAGGCGCTGCTGGGCAGAAGGGCGTCCCTAGCTAACTGTCAGAAACGCCCTTCTGACACTAAAGCGCTACGGTACCGGGACCGATAGCGCTTTACCCGGGGCACAGATCGGGAAAGCCGACAGTGCGCTGAATTCAGCGCACTGTCAACTTTCCAGCAGTATATAGAACTGCCTGTGCCCAATCTGATGAAAGGTCCTCTTTAAGTAACTTTAAAGAGGACCTTTCACCACTTCCACCAATTCTGGTTCTTAGCATCTGTTAATAGAAGCTGCTCCAATGATTCCAGCACAGTTGGACTTCTTTCTCTAGCCTCTACAGTTCCCAAGCAACAAGCACAGTTAGTTTTGATACCTGATGTGCTATTTCAGCTCTATAATGTCAGTAGGGCAGTGTCAGGCAGGGGGTGTGATTCAGAGCTCCAATCAGAGGCAGCCAGTGTCAGAGCTCAGAATCACACCCCTTACTTGCTCCTGCCTGACACTGCCCTCCTGACAATACAGTCCCTAGATAGCATATCAGGGACCAGAACTAACGATATTGATTGTTCAGGAATGGTGGGACTAGAGAAAAAAATTCCAACAGCGCTGGAGTCAGTGAAGCTATTAAATGGTGTAAAGATCTGGATTTGTTGGAAGTGGTGAAAGGTTCTCTTTAAACTATATATAGTATTTGTGGATATTTGTACACAGTATTTATAATTGAAGAGTAGACAAAACGTTCTTACTTATAACCTTAACCCCAATAATTCTCTCTTATAGGGAGGGGCCGTCCCCTGTGCTGCCTGAAGACTCTCAAGCAGCACCTCAAACTTCATCCGCGCCTCTTCACCGTGTCCTCCATGTCATCATCGCCGGGATGAGCCTGTGTTTGGGATGGAAATCCCATGCATGCTCAGTCATCTCTGCTATCGGGATTTGGACAGAGCCGACTGCACATGTCTGTTCAGCCATTTTACTGTAGCTGCTTACAGGAACAATACGCTCTGTTATTCATATTGACTTCAGTGTGCAGTCCTAACAGTGAATGACAAGGTCTCCCCTCTATGAATGTACTTGCGCTGTACTGTGAGAGCGGTGAGGAACGCCTCCTCCCCTCCTGATAATACTCATTCATAGATGAGTACTGGGGGGGTGTTCCTCACCATTCTGTGTCATCACTGGACAGTAAGCAATGCCTCCTCTCACAGTACAGCGCTATAGACGCTACTGTGAGGAAGGCTGTTCCTGACTGACTTTTAGAAATGCCCTTCTGACAGTGAAGAGCTACGGTATCGGCACCGTTATCTCTTCACCAGGGGCGCTGAATTCAGTGCACTGTCCACTTTCCAGCAGTGTATTAAACCGCATGTGCCCCAGGAGGTGAAAGGTCCTCTTTAAATAATAATTGCAATGTGATATCCCCTGCGCTTAAAGAGGACCTTTCACCGATTTGGGCACAGGCAGTTCTATATACTGCTGGAAAGCTGTCAGGTACGTCCTTCTTCACAGCAGCGCCTATCGCGCTGCACAGTGCGAGCGGGGAGGAACGCCCCCTCCCCTTCTAATAATACTCGTCTATGGACAAGCACTGTGAGCAGAGGGAGGGAGGCGTTTCTCCCCACTCACACTGTACAGCGCAATAGGCGCTTCTGTGGAGAAGGACGTACCTGGCAGAGTGTCAGGGATGCCCTACTGACTGTAAAGAGCTACGGTACCAGCACCGATAGCGCTTTACCCGGGGCACAGATTGGGAAAGTCGAAAGTGCGCTGAATTCAGCGCACTGTCAGCTTTCCAGCAGTATATAGAACTACCTGTGCCCAATCTGATGAATGGTCCTCTTTAAAGCATCTTAAAGGGTACCTTAAGGTAATGAATACTGATGACCTATCCACAGGAACCACTTTATCATATTCCTAAGGCGCCACATTGCAGAAAAACTGTGTTTTGTTGCAGATTTTGCTGCATTTTTAGGAGCCAAGGTCAGGAGTGGATTAAACAGAAGGGAAAAGTCTTACTTACTTTATATTTTCCAATCCTTTTCAAGCCACTCCTAATTTTGGTTAAAAAAAGTCCCTGCAGAAATCTGTAACAAAAAACGCTGCATTTCTGCAGTCAATCAACCATTAAAATATTATTAATGTTCGTTCATGAATCATAATGAGCAACGGCAGATTTTGCCTAAAAAATAATTGGGAATTTTTGGCCAGCAATTGACCATAAATATCAGTACTTGTCATGATGAGTTGCTTTTGGCCGGTCATCGGCCAGTTTGCACAGACTCACTATGACTAATTTATGAAAACGGTCATAAAGAAAATTGGTTTTAGTTGCCCATAGCAACAAATTACAGCACAGCCTCCATTTTATAGTGCCATTGAAAAATGGAAGCTGTGCTGGGATTGGTTGCTATGGGCAACTAAGACTATTTTTCCTTATGACACTGGGCTTTTATAATCATAAGACAGTTTAGTTGTAAAAGGTATCGAAACTTAAAGATGCCCGGTGTCCTCTGAGATGAGTCCTTTGACTCTGGCACACAATCTCTTTGTGCAATGAAGCTTAGGCCCATGTGTGCCCAAAGTGTAAAGCACGTGCAGTGAAGTAGGATGTACTGACCTTGGCTTTACTGCATGAAATGTGCAGCTTCCATATTCCTTCAAGTGGACTCATTTTAGCGGAAACCGGGCATCTTCAACCTTTGATTCCTAAGGCCCGGTTCACATCTGCGTTCGGTATTCCGTTCCTGGAGTCCACTTGGGGACATTCCCCAGCCCCCGAAAGGAAACCTATACGCATTAAAAAGTGGTTACCTAAGGAAACCGCACAAACCCTATAGACTATAAAGGGATCAGTGTGGGGGGGGCAGAGCCTGACCGTCAATGCGTATGGAAGCCTGAGCCTGCAGCTCCAGCGCACCTCAGCCGAAATCCAGTCCCATCCCTCTCTCTAGCGCCTTAAAATGGGGAAAAACAATCGAGATCGCAGCGGGGACCCTCCTGGTACCCCTGTGGGCAAAAATCTTGCCCCGGACCCCAACAAATCATTCAAAAAAAAGAGCTCTCAATCTCCTCTAGTGATGCGCAAGATGGCACCGACTGAGCTCGTGGAGGATTCGGACGCAGAGAGCGCTACAAGTGTGGATAGAACTAGCCTCATCTCATCCTCGATAACAAGATCCTATCTTAAGAAGGCACTGTCCCAGGCCATCGCCCCGGTTCTATCGGAAATAGCAGAGCTGCGAGCCGATCTACAGAAAATGGATCGCAGGGTTGAGGCCTTAGAATCAACCTATGACGCAGTATCGGAATACTCGGAGGCCTCCGCGAATCATATAGCCCTGCACCACAACCACCTAAACCGCACATATGACATGCTGGAAGATCTCGAAAATAGGAATCGGAGGCGAAATATTCGCATCAAAAACCTACCTGAGAAGTATGATCCCGATTCTCTCCGTGACACAGCTTGTTCCATCTTCTCCATGTTGCTAGGCCCTGAGAAGGGAAAGTTGATTCAGATTGAACGCATCCATCGGGCCCTCAGGGCCAAACCCCGACCTGATGAACCGCCGCGCGATATCATCTGCGGCCTACTCACCACAGTAGACACCACTGCTATCCTCTCAGCGGCGAGAGACAAGCGCCCTCTTCTATTTGAACAGCAGGAAATCCAGCTTTATCAGGACATTTCGCCCACTACACTTGCAAAGAGACGGATCCTGAGACCTCTTTTAGATGCTTTGAAGGAGAAGGGCCTCCCATACGCGTGGCTATTCCCCTTCGGCCTGTCAATCCAACATCAAAGCCGGAGAATCATTATCCGCACGCCAGAAGATCTCTCTCAAGCATGGCCAGTACTAGGCATACCACCGATGTCTCTACCCTCCTGGCTTTCTCTACCTGAGGACGTGTCGGAGCTGCCAATTGTTCCCCGCTTTTCCATAAGAAGCAGACCCCTACAACAACGTCCCCCGCGGTCTCCATACGGGAGACGCACACTCGGCAGACAACTTCCACAGGACTCTGCTTGACCCAGTCACATCTGTGTGCCTGCGTAGTCTTTGACATAGGCCTTGCCATGGACATCACTCCTGCGTCTCACGTGAGTTCCATATACCCCCCCCCCCCGTGTCATTTACAGCCCCGTTACCCCCTCCCTCCATACCCCATATTACGCGTGCCACGGACTGTGCATTTGTTGCCCCCCTTAACCCACCCTCCTCCCTCATGCCCTCTGAACGTTCTCCTGTGCTCATCAGCAACCTCGGGTCATGGAGCTGGGACGGACACTACTAAGTACTTGTGTCCTAATATCTAATGCTGAAACTCTAATGACACCCTCTCGTATCGATATGCTCACAGCATAATACCACGTAGATTGCTAAGCTAAAGACAGCTGTTGCTTCATGCATTCTCCGAGGGTAACCATATCGCATATGCTGTATGTTATATACTTTTTTCTGTAGATGCTCATTGCCTCTGTTCTTTTGGCGGGTTGCGACCCCCCTCCGGTCTTTGGGCTTTGCCCGTGGGCCTGTGGGGGTCGGACCGCAGTAAGATGTCTGTCGCTCTTATACCCTCACCTTCCTCCCTCTTCCCCCATTGTCTATCCTCCCCTATGTCACTCTACTAGTTCACTCATATTTTGTTCACTCTATTGTCTCTCGCTGCCTCCGACATTCTTACTGCTCTCTGACTCTCTTCCTACCACCTTCCTCTCTCCCCTCCTCCCCTTGTGAGTCTTTGCCTTTGGGGCATAGCACAGAGATGTCCGCATTTAATTTCGTTCAACCGCTGGAGGCTAACGGGTGTACCTGACCCGGCGGGCCTCTGGTTCATCACGGAGGTTTGTTCGGCCTCTTATTTTCATTTTCACTTGGCCTCCACAATCCTACCAGTGTTCTCTATGTATACTGTGTTGATTTCAAGGTGAACTGTTTTACTCTTTGATGACTTTATACTTCATGTACGGTTGTTAGTTAATCACTTAAGTGTTCTCCTTAACCTGACTGTTCTACGGTACATTTTCTTTCTTTCTTCTTTGATTGCTAAGGTCATAGATTTGCCTACCTTCTCGTTCCTTACTTGCCACCTTGACATGACTGTCCTCCCCTCACTCACATCGCAATTTCCGACCTATTTTCTTAAGGTCCGGGTGCTTCCCCTGATCCCTGGGACTTTCCCGCGGGTTGGGGAGACCACCAGATCACCTCTATCTAGCCTTTGCCCCTGTCTCCCTTTCTGCTCCCACTCACCCCATTTCTCTTCTCTCTCCCCACACCTCCCTTCCTTTCTCACTTCTAATACTTCGATCACATGGCGCTAATTATACAAGTTTGTTTCATGTTGGGGCTGGTATTCTGGCGACTCCCGATCAGGAATACCTCCGTTCTTCTCTCCCCCAAGTTGTACCTGACCCCTCAGGTCTTTATTAAACCACAGGGTGACATTTCAGGCGTTGTCACCCTTTTAGTCGCTCGAGTCGTGCCTACTGCTACTGGACTGTAGGGATTACCTTTTGTATATCTCTACCCCCTTACCCCTCTCTTGCTACACTTTACGTTCACTTCCTTGTCTTCCTCTTCTCCCTTCACCTTACTCTCACTCTTCTACTCCTTTTCTGCTCTATCGCGCATTTCTACATTCTTACCCTCAGCTCTATCATCTCACCTCTTCCCAGTTGAACCTTCTAGATAGAATTATGGCAGATGCAAGGCTGGTATCTCTCAACTCCCATGGTTTGAACTCCCCCCAGAAGAGATCGCAGCTCTACACGATCCTTAGAAAACTAAAGTCAAGAATAGTCTTTCTCCAAGAGACTCACTTTAAATCTGGTAAAATACCCAAATTTCCAACTTCTACTTATCCACTTACCTTTCACTCTGCGAACCCTTCGAAGTCAACCCTAGGTGTCTCCATTCTTATTCACCACTCCATTCCCTTTGTGTGTTCTAAAACTTATTCTGACCCGGAAGGCAGGTTACTCCTAATCAAAGGCTCCATAGCCTCTCAAACATATACACTTGCTAACTTGTATGCCCCGAATCGAGGACAGGCGGCATGGATCACTCAGGCGCTACATACGTTGGAATTATTTGCGGAAGGCCCGGTGATCCTTTGTGGTGACCTAAACGTCACCTTAAACCCCTCCCTAGATGCCTCCACTGGCACCTCAGCCACCCCTCAGTCGTCGTTAGGTAAGATATGTCAGCTGTTTCATGACCTGGACCTGGTAGATATCTGGAGGGCCCAACACCCCACCACCAAAGACTTTTCGTTCTATTCAAATCCTCGCCACTCCTTTCAAAGACTAGATTATATCTTTGTCTCTCGAGCCTTAATACGCTCAGTCACTAAAACCCAAATTGGAAATATTACCATTTCTGACCACGCTCCGGTGTGGGCAGACATGGTCTTCCAACAAATCCCGAGAAAGGACTGGTGCTGGAGATTAAACGAGGCGTTATTGGACCATGAGGACATAGTGAGCTCTGTCAAAGCAAACTTAAACACCTATTTCCAGTTGAATGCTATCCCTGAAACTTGCCCCACCATCACCTGGGAGGCACACAAACCGGTAATCAGAGGAGTATTTATTTCCATCGCATCACACCTTAAAAAGAAATCCCAAGCCACTCTTGACAAACTCTTGTCGGACATTGCACATATTGAGCGCATTAGGAAACGTAGCAAGCAGCTCACACTGCAATCTGAACTTTTAGCTCTCAGAGAGAAACTGCGAGATCATATTAACGCACGCACTGCGAAACAATTCTTACATCACCAGCACAACTTATACGCACATGGCGACAAATGCGGCAAACTAATGACCTCCATGTTACACAAAAGAAAAACAAAATGCTTTATCACCAATGTCAAGGATGCTGCCGGAAAGTCGCATTCACACACCGATAAAATCTCAGCAGCCTTTCTGTCTTTTTATACTGATCTCTATCAGCTCAATCGCTCTGTCTCAGAGGAAGAGGCTTTCACTAAACGAAAAAAGACCTCTGAATTCCTAGCTTCTGTGTCGCTCCCCTCGATATCCGAGGACGATGCTGCGCTACTCTTAGATCCGATATCGCACGAAGAAATACGGAAGGTCTTGATGAGCTTCCCCCCTGGAAAAAGTCCTGGTCCTGATGGCCTCCCACTTCATTATTACAAGACATTCCAGTCAGAACTCCTTCCCCACCTCTCACGATCCTGCAACTCCCTCCTCACTGGCACCCCCTTACCGTATAGCGCCCAAGAGGCTCATATCACTATTCTTCCCAAGGAGGGAAAAGACCCATCCCTTTGTGGCAGTTATCGCCCCATATCCCTATTAAACCTCGATATTAAGATCTGGGCCAAAATACTTGCGATTAGGATCAAACACCTATTGCCCTCTCTTCTTAGCCCAGAACAGGTTGGCTTTGTCCGAGGCAGAGAGGGCAAGGACAACTCCCATCGTCTCATCCACGCCATCGCACACGCCCATATCCGTCAATCCCACTTGGCCCTATTAAGCCTAGACGCCGAAAAGGCCTTTGATAGAATAAACTGGACATTTATGACTGCCGTTCTTCACCGCTTTGGTTTCCCCTCCCAATTTGTCAACGCCATACTTTCATTGTACAACAAACCTCACGCAAGACTTAAAATTAATGACACCCTCACAGCCACATTTGATATACACAATGGAACCAGGCAGGGATGCCCTCTGTCCCCATCCCTTTTTGTTTTGGTGCTGGAGCCGCTCCTACAAGCGGTGAGAGCCCACCCTGACATCAAAGGCATGGAATTGGGGTCACACGTCATACACTCTGCTGCTTTCGCAGATGACGTGCTCTTTTTAGTGTCTAATCCCATAAAAGGTCTCCCGCTGATCATCGACATCCTAAGTGTTTACAGCTTCATTTCAGACTACAAAATAAACTATGACAAGTCTGAGATTCTTAACGTCACGATACCTACTCATGTTCGGCAACAGTTATCAACCAGCCTTCCCTTTAAATGGTCTTCCACTTCAATAAGGTATCTGGGCATCAAACTCACCGCAAACCCCCGACACCTATACGCGGAAAACTTCCAGTCTCTTCTGACAGAGATTTGTGCGAAACTCGACTCTTATCGCTCCCTGCCCTTTTCTTGGTTCGGACGGAAGAACCTGCTCCAGTCCTATGTGCTCCCCACTATTTTATATCGTCTACACATGGTTCCCATTCGCCTTCCCCCCTCATTTTTCAGAACCTTACGTAGCATATTTTCAAGTTTTCTCTGGAGTTCCAAACACCCACGCTTGCCAATCAAACTCCTCATGAGAAGGAAATCCGCGGGTGGGATTGGCCTCCCTGACATACAAGAATATTATAAAGCGGTCCAACTAAAAAGATGGATGGAACTCACCTTCCCAAACCCAACATCACTAATTTTTCACTCCGCCTCTGCGACATTCGGACATAGTGCTTTGGCCAATCTGTGGCTCTATGGTTTGCCAGGAAATCGGCCAAAAAATCTAGACCAATTACTCCTTGGAGCTTGTGAAACGTGGAAATTATTAAGAGATGAGTTATCCCCTCATCCCTCTCCACTCCTACCTATTTCCTTGCTCCCTGACCTCCTTGGGAAATCCTCCTCAGCATATTCCACAATGTGGCGCCGCCTCTCCATGCATTATTTACTCGATCTCCTTGATGATGATATGCACCTAGATATGGCCAAATTAGACACAATGGCATCAGACAAACCCCTCTCTTTCCTACACAAAGCAAACTTGCACTTAACGGTAAATGAATGGTTTGAGGCCAACACTTTGCGAACAGCACTCACTCCCTTTGAACGGGCCTTAGCTGCGCAAGCGAAACTACTCCGTAAAACCTCATACGTACTACCCACATTTGTAAACCCACCTAAACCGTGCAAACCCGCATTTATCACATCCTGGGAAATAGAATTGCACTGCTCCTTCTCCGATGACCAATTGACTCAGATCTTATCGCACTCCCAAGGGTTTTCACGCTGTGTCCGTCTCCAAGAAACTCACTATAAGTTGTTGACACGATGGTATAGAACACCACAATGGTTGCACAGAATGAAACTCGCTCCTACGGAATTATGTTGGAGATGCAACGCAGACATAGGCTCTATCTGTCACATCTGGTGGTCTTGCCCGGCTATCGCAGCTTTCTGGCAAGAGGTGCAGTCGACAATTAGAACACTAACCACTCCCTCATTCACACTCACCCCACAAATGGTTTTGTTATCTCTTGGCTCTCCGGACTATCAACCTTCCAAAACTAATCTGATCTCGTTCTTACTATCTGCAGCAAACTCTTTAATCCCTGTCAAATGGCTAAACCCTGAACCCCCGTCAAAATTGGACTGGATAAGTAAGGTTAACCAGATAGCCCGCTTTGAGGAAATATCAAGTTGGAAAACTCGCACCCATGATAAATTTGTCAAAATATGGTCCCCTTGGAGAAATCTATTTCACTGATTATGCTCATCAGGAGTTACAAAGTCATGAAGTTGACAGTCTACCAGAATCACTTGCTTTCTGTCTCCTTTACCCTTTGCCCCTCTTTCTTTTTACACTATACCTATACTCTAATTTCTATCCCTTGCCCCTATCTCTTCCTCCTCCCTTCCCCAATCTTCTTGCCCCCTCCAGCCTTATCCCTCACTCTCGCTTTACATATTACCTGCTTCTCTATCGCGACATTCACCCTTTCTTTACCTTGTCTATCCCACCTACCCTATCCTTCTTTCTACCACCAGACCGCTCCAGTGATTATGCTCAATATTCTCTGCAGTCCTGTAGCTTGCCTGCACATCAAATGAACATCTATATGTTTTTCTCACTTGATCTAACCTATTCGATGTTATGTTATTGCTAGGCCACGGCCTTTCTTTCAATGTGTATTAGCTCCTTATTATCGTTCAACCAATTTACATTTATTTCTTATTTTCTCTTGTACTATTATTCATTGTACAAATTTTGAATTTTCAATAAAAAATTTGAAAAAAAAAAAAAAAAAGGGATCCGTGTGTTTTCCGTGTGGTGTGTGCACAAATCATGTGGAGAGAAAAGTACTGTATAGTATTCCACTCCTTGGAATTTAGGGCCCCACTTGTAAACTTGCCCATTGGGTAAGCATACAAACACCAGAGAAATAAATGGATAAAGTTATGACAAGTTATATTGAATCTTTTCCCGCAAACCTATACATCAATCTGCTCATCACATCTGCTCTACAATATGCTGCCTGCAGATTACACAGGATATATATTTTGGCAGTTTTTTTAACAACTCCATACAGAGGTAGGCGATCCTTAGTTACTGAAAATACATCTCAACATAGTGCAGTACAGGCACGTGGATAGGATTCTGGCTAATTCCATCTACACATTGCTGCAAAAAATCTGCAGTGGAAACGCTATTCACATTTTTGAAAAATGCAGCATGTCAATTATTCCTATGAAACACTGGCATTTTCTGTATAGGTATGATAGGGGCAGAAAATCTGCAGCAGAAAACTGAGGACTTTCTGTGAAAAACGCTGTGGAAAAAAAACTCAATGCATTTGTGCCACGTTTTTTTTCGCTGTGTCTCGCTCCATAGAACCTTAGCCCAAAATGGCACAAGTGTAGTTTTTTTTCTAATTCCACTACATTTCAATTTTTTTTCCAGCTTCAATACACAATATTGAAGGGAGTTTGTCAGCACCAAAAACATTAAACCAGCTAGTACCTTATAGAGTTTGCATGTTCTCCCTGTGTTTGCGTGGATTTCCATCCCATACTCCAAAGACATACTGATAGGGACAAATGTACATTGGGAGCCCTATGTGGGGCCCAAAATCTACATTAAAAAAAAGGATCTTTCTGTTGCTCAACACCCCTTCCAACAACACTGACTTAATTGGAACTTTCCCCCATCTCCACCCAAGCAAGAGGAATATCTTACTGTGATGCTCAGCCACCCCAAGACATTCCCCAATGTACTCTTGGCTTTTTTTTATAGTAATAAAAAGCTTTGCAGAAAAATGAAGCAGCCATTCTACAAACAAATTATAGCACTTTACTCAAGGATCCTCCCCGCTCACACAGCACAGCGCGATAGGCGCTGCTGTGGAGAAAGGGCGTCCTTGGCTAACTGTTAGAAACGCCCTTCTGACTGTAAAGCGCTACGGTACCGGGACTGATAGCACTTCACCCGGGGCAGATATCGGGAAAGCCGATAGTGCACTGAATTCAGCACACTGTCAGCTTTCTAGCAGTATATAGAACTGCCTGTGCCCAAATCGGTGAAAGGTCCTCTTTAACAAAAATAGATTATTGGGTGATGAACAGTTGGGATCTCTGTATTTCATCTAAGAAAAAGTTAATTCTGGCTTGGATATTGTACCAGATAATCCTTAAAATCCTTTAATTTAAAATCATACTGGTTCGGTAGATACTGGTAGCTAAGTATAGATTCCTAAACAATATAAAAGAATATATAGAAACTGTACATTATCACAGCAGTAGAAAAAAATGGAAGAACTGAGGATCTGTTGTACAATTCACATTCACCACCCACACAAACTGTTTAAAGTGACTAGATTGATGACTAAGATAATCCCTTTACACGGCTTTCCAAGAATAGGAGAATTGATTAAGGAAGATGAAACATAGGCATATCCTTCACTATGTAGTGCTGTGACCCTTCACTAGCTGCTATGTGTCAGTCCATTTCAATGATCTTTATTTCCGCTTCACAAATTTTTTTCTTTTCTGTACTCTCAGTAGTTTAAAAAAGCATGTAATACTTGTTTCGCTATACAATTTCCCAAGTGCGAGGAGGACTCTTATAAAAATAATCCCTCGGCAGTGTATTATTAGTATTAATGTGCTAGCAAAGTGTTCAGCAAATGCAGTCAAGGGAATTCACAGTATTTAAATGTTCCTTATTTCATAAAAAAAACACATTTACTGGTTGCTGTCACTCAATGATGATCACAAAATACATAATGAATTTAGTCTTAAAAAAGAAGCAATAGAGAATCTTGGTATCTCAGGTAACTTACTATCTCTAGGTTCACATTAGCATTCAGGTTTGTTTTTCGGTTCCTCTTAGGATTTACGTTTTTTGGGTCCTCATCTGCTTAAAAAGCGATTACCCGCGCAAATCCACTGACCCCATAGACTATAACGGGTTTCCGCAGAAAATTGGCAGAGAGAAAAGTCTTGCTTGCATATTTTAATTGGAATGGGGGACAGAGTCCCTGAATAGTCACACAACACTAGTGTGACCATAGCCTATGTGGTATATGTTTTTAAACATTATTCCTCTGTATAAGAAAGTGAAGCAGACTTCATTACCTATACAATAAGAAAAAAATACACTCCTCAATATTGAAATTGCAACCCTAAGAAAAAAATCATAGGATCAATAGACATGATAATAATAAGCAAACAATAAAAAATGTGAACAAAAATATTCAAAACATCTCAGTATCTTCAGTATTGCGTATGAGCATCATGCAAAGAAATACAGACAGTTATACACCTTGACATGCTATAAGTGAGATTATTAAAGAGGACCTATCACCCCCTCCACCAATTCAAGTTTTCAGCATCGGATTCCAGTGCAGTTGAAATGTTCTCTCTAGTTCCATCGTTCTTGAGCAATCAGTGCTGTTAGTTATGATGCCCGATGTGCTATTTAAGCTCTGTAATGTCAGAAGGACAGTGTCAGGCAAAGGGGCATAATTCAGAGATTCAGAGGCAGCCAGTGTCAGAGCTCAGAATCACACCCCTTGTCTGCTCCTGCCTGACACCGCCCTCCAGATAGTACAGATCCTAAATAGCATATCAGGCACCAAAACTAACAGCACTGATTGGTAGGGTTGAAAGCAAATATTCTAACTGCACCAGAATCATTGAGGCTGCGGGGAGAATACTGTTCTTTGATTTTTCCAGTGCTTTTTAACACGATACAGGCAGGGCTATTGAGAGACAAACTGGACCTGTTGGAGTGGACCATCACCTGTCCAACTGGATCCTAGATTGCCTCACAAACCGACCTCAGTATGTGAGAGACCAGGACTGTGTTTCAGACACCGTGATCTGTAGTACGGGGGCACCACAAGGTACAGTTCTTGCTCCTTTCCTCTTCATACTGTATACTGCTGACTTTAGGTGCAACTCATCTAGCTTTTACCTGCAAAAGTATTCTGATGACTCTGCAATAGTAGGCCTCATCACAGACGGAGATGACAGGAAATACAGAGATGTAAACCAGGACTTTGTGGAATGGTGTCAGCAGAACCACCTCAGGATTAATGTTGGGAAGACCAAGGAGATGATGGTGGATTTTAGTAAGCGAAGATATGCACATCCAGGGGACGGGCATTGAGATAGTCAAGACCTACAGTAGCAGACTGCAACCAAAAAAAACCCGGTGGACTTTCTGCTTCCATTATACCTAGAGGGAAACCACCAGCGTTTCTCTTAGGTATAATTGACATGCTGCGATTTCCAAAAATGCAACGGTTTTACAAATCGTAGCATTTCTGCTGCATGTATTTTTCTGCAATGTATGGATGGGACTCACTAGATTTAGGGCACGTGGGGCCTTTAAGGAACAGACTTGTTGCAGAATTTTCTGCTACTCAAAAGCAGTTACATGTATCTGAATTGGGGTTATATCTGCTGCATGTGCATAGATTTTTGCAAACCGATCCAGATTAATGGGACAGTCCAGCAAAAAAAAACAAAAAAAAACTGAAGTATGTGAATTTACCCAAATAAAGAATATCCCCAGTGTATTAAAAATATAAACCCCTGGGGCTTAGGGTAGCAGCACACGACCGTGTTTCACCCATGAAACTCAGTCTGTGTGTTAGCCAGATTTACGAGCTTGAACCTCCTACTGGGAACAGGACTCCTAGAAACTCCTAATCCCTGTCTCCCTGCGACATACTGTCCTGTACTGTAACTGGTATGGGACAGTATTCACAAAAGTGAATAAGTGAATAAAAAAAAGAGAAATCTAAATCAAATCAATATTTGGTGTGACCACTCTTTACCTTCAAAACAGTATCAATTTTTCTAGGTACACTTGCACACATCTTTTAAAGGAATTGGACCAGGAGGTTGTTACAGACATCTTGGAGAACTAAGCACAGATCTTCTGTGGATGTAGACTTGCTCAAATCCTTTTGTCTTTTCATATAATCCCTGAAAGACTTGATCATAGTGAAATCATGGCTGTGTGAGGCCATGTCATCACTTTTATGTCTCCTCCAAAGGGTGGTCACAGCAAATACTGATTTCATTTATAACTCTGATTAGTTCATTCACTTAATTTTGTTGCTTGGCAAAAAATATTAAAATGTCTATTGCTGAAAGCATTTCTATTTTGCAGAATTTTTGCATACCTGGCTAATATATTGGACAGTACTGTATCATTCCAAACACTGACATATTTCATTCATATTTGTATATTTACTTGCTTTCTTTGTATACTGCTGGCCACTGACAAGTCAATTTCTGAAACATTTATGATAGGACATAAATTGAGTTGGTCCAGAAGGTGCAGTCACAATTGGCCTCAGTAGTCTCTTGGGGCCCATAGGGTGTTTCTTTCCAATCTAAGGACACCAATACTATAAACAATACATAACTGACAGCTGGGGTGCCTGGAACAGATTTTACATTGGGGCGCAGGAACTTCATGTTACACCTTTGCTAATGGGTGAGATTTATGCTTTGACCAGGTTATCATTATAAAAATTGTTATAGTTAAATAAACAGTGCTGTATGTAAATTATAGATATTTATTTCTAAGTAGGAAACAATGTATGTTATTTATATGAAATCAGAAATGGAGGATGATGCAATATCAGAGCTTTTAGGAAAGCAACTAGTAACCAGTGCATAGAAACGACAAAATATTGTGGCTCAAAGTAAGTCAACTAAAAGGTATGTAGTGTGCGGGGGAATTAGCTCAGGCTTTCTTTTGCAAGCTTGTCTTTATTGTAGCGTACAAAGATAAGTGTACAGTTTTATGCCATGTAGGAAATGCCAAATAAACAGAAAATAAAGACCTACGCCTCTCCAGCAACGAAACAAACCATTCAGTCCCTTTCTAGTCGGAGAGAAAAGAAGAAAACAGAACTTGCAGGCAAATGCAGCTTCCACAAATTGGGTTCAATGGCTTCCTCTGTAGCAGACTTCTCTATCACACTGGCTTACTGTTCCAGTGTTTAGTCCCTTTTCCTAAACCAGCACACACCTGTGCTACTTACACTATCTTGCAGGTTTGTTCTCACGCCTGAAGTAGACTGCCCTGCAGGACTGGCCTGAACTCCTATTCCAGTCTGGGACCTAAAAAATAAATGCCGGAGCATACAGCAACATTCTTGGGTGACTCTCCCAGACTGTACCTTTCTCAACCTCACAGGTGGTATAAACTTAGACAGTCAGACAGATTTTTCAGATTTACCAACCAGCATCAGTTGCTGGTGAAGTTTATACTGTCTAACTTTTAGTAAATTTAAGCCTTTCTAGGTAGGCTGCAGGATGGTTAAATGGTCACTAACTTTCAGACAGCTTAGTCTGATTTCATACAGCATGTGATTCTGGAACAAAATGTAATGTACTTCAATTAAAATTGTAGCTGCTTTCTGCCTTAAAAAACCTTTCTAAAGTTCCTGGCACTCGGTGTCTCCCTTCTAGATCATTTAGAGTTGACTTCTTTACCAGGGAAGTCCCTACATACATGCTATTCTATCCTGCTTATCAGTGAAGAGTGCGGTCTTTTTCTCTTTTCACACAGTGAATAAAGAGGGGAGGGGTTTATTCTCATCACAGCCTGCACAGATATGTCTGCAAACTGTTGCTGTGTGCAAAAGACTGAGGATCCTGCAAATCTCGCAGCTTCCTATGTAAAAAAAGTATTCTATGTACTTTTACCTACTTACCTGTAGCGGCTGCCACAGGGCCCGGGACCTTAGGGGGCCCAGTGGGTCCCTGATGTTTTTTTTTTTTTTTAATAGGCCGTTACTTGCTGGAGTTTCTTCAGCAGGTAATGGGCCCTATTTACTTACTGATTCTCGCTCCTGATCACAGCCGCCTCCGCTTCCCCTTCTGTTTCCCATATCAGGTCGTTGGGGCCCCTTATAGGACAAAGGGGAAGAAGAGGTGGCTGTAATCAGGAGTGGTCATTGGTAAATGAGACCGCAGGCCCGCGAACCCCAACAAACACTGCTATCATTACTTTGGGGTCTTTTCAGAGGAGGGAATAGAAAAAACACTGTTACTCACCTCTCCTGCGCTCCGGCATCCTCCAGGCATCTTCTGGCCTATTTGGTGATGTCACAGATGTCACATGGACCAGGCTGCATCATTATGCGTTGCGATGCCAGCCTGGCTCATGTGACGCCAGGAAAGGGGGGTACTATGCCGTGGGGTCCAAGTCAAAAGTTTGCTGGAGGGCCCAGTTTTTGCTAGTTATGCCACTGCAGATGGGATATTATTCACTGACTGTACTTATAGATTGTATTTTTTCTTGTGTTTCATCTGCTTGTTTGCATGTATTTGCAATGTATTCATTCTGTATTTACAGTCCATTGTTTCTGAATCTCCTATATTGTGATCACTTGATCTTTTCTCAAGTATTTGTTTGCAATTGCAGAGTTACTTCTTGCAGAATGGCAGAACATTATCAGCAATGGATGGGGGAGGGGCAGACTGCTCCTTATTTTTTATTTCCATTTATGGTAAGTCCAAACAGGAGACTTGAACTCTTGCACACAAGTGTGAATGGAGCCTAAAATGGAGTGTGAATAGAGCCTTAAACAGTATGGGACTGATTTATCCCTGGCTTGTGTGCAAGTACAATAATTGCAACTTTTAAAATTTTTCTTCCTTGTTAAATATACTGGTTTTCATAAATAAGCCCCTCTGCACTTTCTGACTATAGGTGTTCATTGGTGTTCTTTGAAATTGTTACTGCATGTAGTGTTTTCACAATAGTACCCCTAAACACATGAGGGTCAGTTCACATATGTGTCGGACTGTCTGCTGTTCTGGTCCGTTGGAGGATCAGTACAACAGACTGGTGCACCACTAAAATAGCAGTTACATGCAGAGCTGGAAGGGACCCTATTGACAATAATAGGGTCTATGAGATGTCTATTGTTTTTAAACTGAAAAGGTGAAAAAACTGTGTGTACAGGAATTTTTCATCCACCGATTTCAGGTATACACTGTGTCCTATGGAGACTCCGATGCAGATGTGAACATAGATTTGCAGTCCTGTACAGTATCGCAACAACAACAACTCTATAGCAATAACTCTATACACTTGCTAAGCAATACCTTGACTGACATCACAATGAAGATTTAGAATGTAAATATTTTTTATCTATTTGTGTTTATACCTAGCTTTAGTGTTCTATATGTGTAGCTTTTTAAACGCCATTGCTGATTCACATAGACATTCAGAAAAAGTTTGAGGGAAGTCTAAAAATATGATATACGTGAGCAGTAAACAGAGTAGGCTTGGAAGAATTCATGAACTATTTTCATTTGGATACACCTCTGGGAGATATACCCATTAATCATTCATATCTTCTGTACAGAGTCTATGAATGGATCTTTCTAACCAGAGGCAAAAATAGAAATTCCAAATGTGCTGGGGAATTTAGCTTTTTCCTCCATTCTTAAATCTTTGGTAATGGACACAGAATAGATATTTGAAACAAATCAACAATGGCTAGAGAAGATTTATGACCCTTGTAAACTTATTCTATAATGTACTACTGTTTTTTTTTCCAATACAGACATTTCATATGCCATTCGTCATCTCCAGTGTGGTGCCCTTAATGTAATATGGGCATCTATCTATTGATAAATAATAAAATCAAGATAAATAAATAATAATAATGTAAGGGATTTGCTGGAAGAGCAATTCCCCAGTACCTGCTGGTGAACCCTGAGAGGGAGGGAACAACAACACACTGAGTCCTAAGCTGAGCCCATCCCCTGTCCCTGCCTACTTGCCTCACTGCCCTAGGCGGCCGGGGACAACTGTGCAGTGGTCCCTTCTTGGTATAGGTAATAACATAGAACGAAGACTAGACAAACAACAAATAGGAGGTCAGCTAGCCAAGAGGTCAGAACCAGTCGAGCAGTGTAGTACAGAATCAAAATCCAAGAGAATAGTCACAAGAAAAGCCAAAGGTGTCAGTGTCCTGTGTTTTCTTCCACTGGAAGTACATATTTGAGGCATACCATGGCCTAAGGAAAGGTGCTCGGCACATCAAAGCACGGCAGGGACTTCCACTGGAAGGAAACACTGGAGTAGCAGGACCAGACTATGCTGAGAAATACCGCAGCACCTGGGACAGGTGAATATGTTTTGGTTTTTTTTCAACTTCCTGGGCCTAATATAAATATTAAAAAAATGTATCCTGGACAACCTCTTTAAGGTGTCATTGTTCTGATTTTGCTTGTCTAAAGGTGTGTAATGAGTGCAGGCTTCTTCTATGGGTGAGGACCGCCAATTCTAGCAAGCTTTTATATGTATAACTGATTGACAAGCAATCATAAGGGGGATGTCACAATTAGTATGTGACTACTTGTATGATGGTCTGTTCCACACAGGCTCTGCAGAGAGACAGAAACTTCTGTCACTAACTACTGAAGAGTAGACAGTTCCTATCACACAAGTATAATGAAGAAGTTCACAGCTCAGGCTCCTTGACTGTATGCTTATTGGGACATATTTACTAAAACTGTCTATAGAAAAAAGTTTACACTGCTCCCAACAGGTACAGTCTAGACTGCTCATGTGACGCTGTGCTGATGTGTCATAGAATTGGTAACAGAGCATAGAGAAAAAGAAATAGAAAAGCCAAGATTCTAGCGAATCCCATCCACACATTGCTGAAAAATACCCGTAGTGGAAATGCTGCGATTTCTAAAACCGTTGCGTTTTTGGAAATCGCAGCATGTCAGTTATAACTATGGAAACCCTATACACACGTGGACAAAAATGTTAGTACCTGGAGCAACACGGTGGCTCAGTGGTTAGCACTACAGCCTTGCAGCACTTGTGTCCTGGGTTCGAATCCTGCTAGGAGCAACATCTACAAGGAGTTTGTATGTTCTTGAAGAAAGTAGTAGGAGTCTTCTACACCCGGCTTCCATAAAACTTAGCTTTTATTCCATTCACAAGTTAAAAATATAGATTACGGTGCAAAAGAAGAAAAGAAGAAAGATACATCGTGGACAGGCTGAGAGCTGCGATTTTTATTGCCTGTCCACGATGTATCTTTCTTCTTTTCTTCTTTTGCACCGTAATCTATATTTTTAACTTGTGAATGGAATAAAAGCTAAGTTTTATGGAAGCCGGGTGTAGAAGACTCCTACTACTTTCTTCATGATTAACCAAGCCTTGCAAGTCCCAAAGCCAGGGTCTCACACTCCGAAGCATTCCAAAGCTGTATGGTGAGTTAACCATTTCAACATTACCTGTATTTGTATATAAGTTTGTATGTTCTCCCTGTGTTTGCATGGATGTCCTCCCATTCTACAAAGACATGCTTAAATGAGAAAAAAAAAAAGTACATTGTGATCCCTATATGGGGCTCACAATCTACATTTAAATAAAAAACAAATTGTTAGTACCCCTCGTTTAATGAAAGATAGACCCACAATGGTCACAGAAACAACTTGAATCTGACAAAAGTAATAATAAATAAAAATTCTATGAAAATGAACAAATTATTATTGCTTTAAAACCATACTTCAACAGAATATTTAAACAAAACATAGCACTCATGAAACAGGGCTGGACAGAAATTATGGTATCCCTGAAAATAATGTAACATCAGGGAGTGTCCACTAATTAGCATCACAGGTCTCTACAATCTTGTAATAAGTCAGTGGCCTGTATATAGGGCTACAGATACTCACTGTGCTGTTTGGTGACATGGTGTGTACCACACTCAACATGGACCAGAGAAAGCGAAGGATAAAGTTGTCTCAGGAGCTTAGAAAGAAAATTATAGAAAAGACCATCTTGAAGCAGTTTGATGTTCCTGTGACTACAGTTGCACATATTATTCAGAAATTTAAGATCCCTGGGACTGTAGCCAACCTCCTAGGATGTGGCTGCAGGAGGTAAATTGATGACAAATCAAAGAGATGGATAATACGAATGGTAATAATAAAAGAGCCCAGAAAAACGTCTAAAGATATTAAAGGTGAACTTCAAGTTCAAGGAACATCAGTGTCAGATCGCACCATCTCTAATTTTTTGACCCAAAGTGGTCTTAATGGGAGACAACCAAGGAGGACTTGTTGAAAAAAAAATCATAAAAAAGCCAGACTAGAATTTGCCAAACTACATGTTGACAAGCCACACAGCTTCTGGGAGAATATCCTATGGACAGATGAGACACAAATCTAATTTTTTGGTAAGGCACATCAGCTCTATGTTCACAGACAGAAAAATGATGCATGTCTTGAAAAAAACATTGTCCCTACTGTGAAACATGGAGGAGACTCTGTTATGTTCTGGGGCTGCTTTGCTGCTTCTGGCAGAGGGTGTCTTGAATCTGTGTAGAATACAATGAAATCTCAAGACTATCAAGGGATTCTAGAGAGAAATGTGTTGCCCAGTGTCAGAAAGCTTGGTCTCAGTCGCAGGTCATGGGTCTTGCAACAGGATAATGATCAAAAACACACAGCTAAAAATACCCAAGAATGGCTAAGAGGAAAACATTGGCCTATTCTGAAGTGACCTTCTATGAGCCCTGACCTAAATCCTATTGAGCATCTTTGGAAGGAGCTGAAACATACCGTCTGGAAAAGGCAACCTTCAAACCCGAGACAACTGGAACAGTTTGCTCATGAGGAGTGGGCCAAAATACCTGTTGAGAGGAGCAGAAGTCTCTTTGACAGTTACAGGAATCGTGTGATTGTAGTGGTGCAAAATATGTTCTTATTTAAAAATGTGAGTGATAGTGCCAAATAATAGAAATGTCATGAGTGCAAAATATAACATTTGTTACAGTATGCATGGAACATTTTTGTTTGTTACGTAAATTCTTCTATAATATATGCCTGGTTTGAGCTCATGATGACTGCTTGTAAACAAATAAAACACATGGCTAAACTGAAAAATGTTTTACCACAAAGGAAATCTGAAAAAGTTATCTAAGATATACCCCAAATATATTCCTAAAACAAGGTTGCACCAATGCTTGTACAGTTTCTACTTCCTGGTTCATGGTCCAGAATTCATATACTGTATATCCAATCTTATATGCGGATCTTGTTTGGATGGTTAGAGGGCAGATCATGTCTCACGTGTAGAGATTCTTTGCTACAGTATCACGCATTATTTTCCTTTATAATAAATTGTCTTTCCACTGGCTCCTCTAGAGCAGCTGTTTTCGGATGATAAAATAACCTGTACATTCCATGTGGGTGGTAGTGGGTGGAATGAATTATTAAAGCAAGCATATCATACATAAACAGTTTGTTCCCATACAGATCACATTTTGCATTAGCGAATAAATTACTGGGTTTTACTTTTAAACAATAAACCTGTACAGTGTGTTACAGATTACTATATACATAAAAAGGTGAAGAAATCCACTGGAAATCCAACAAACATTAGCTGTCTGATTGGTTAAAAGTTTCTTGAGGTCATTTGCACATGGAGATGACTTGAAGTCCACTTAAACATCCACATGTCAGTGATAGATTTACCATAAGGGCCCTGCTGGCATTGGATCAGATCACGCAGGGACTTTCACTGGACTTCAGAGAAGATTAGTGGCCAACATGGCTTTGTGTAATTGGTAACACAGAGCGGACAAAGAAGACCTCCTCTGTTAGAAAGCACTATGCATGGTAAAAGAGAGCATGTAGAGAGAAAGTGATGGTGGTCTGGTCTGGTTACATGTCCCTCAATCAGTGGCAGTGTTCACATAGGGATTGTCATGTAAACAGTGCAAAAGAGTGTAGTGGGAGTAGTGCTATTCACAAGAGGACATTGATGTCGAACTGGTAATAACTATATATTAGTGTCTATGGTGTTTCCACACCTTTGGTGAAATAAAAGAAAGTGGCCAACATTTTGAAAAATAGAGCATTGTTTCCCCACCTTTTCAGACTCAGGGCACCCCTAGAAAAAAAATCCTCAGGACAATACAATAGTTGTCATGGCACACTGAGTCAATGTTTCCAATGTCAAAGGGCACAGTCTAGAAATAGTTTTTAGTACTGACATACCCTCACAGTTACAGGACAGGCATGGTTTCAACACCTGCTCTCACCTCCTCCTCTTTAAACAGATTACACAGTGCTCAGAGACCATCACAGACACTTCCGGGTGCATGGTGGAGGCTAATTAGCATATCAATAAAAGCGGGCTAATTAAAAAATGGCTGAGAGGATTACTGAGTAAAAGGTATGTCAGGAATAGCATTTCTAAAGGCTATGCAAATATACTGTATGTTTAGTTAAAAATCACTATAGCCAATGATAGAATCCCTGGACCATGGTAGCAAACAAGCCCTCTGACCTCTTGTGTCCCCCTATCTCCTCATAGAATGTAAGCTCTTGTGAGCAGGACCCTCACTCCTACTGTTTAGTATGTTTATTTCTTTGTCACATTGTATTGTCTCATAATGTCTGTTTATATGTCCTTTGATTTTAAACTGCTGCGGAATATGTTGGTGCTGTATAAAGTTATTATTATTTATTACCTGTAGCTGTACTGTCTTGGTAAAGGTTATCTGCAGAGGTCCTTGCTGTTGGACTCCTGCAGATCCCAAGGACAGGCTATCAATAACAGAAAGATTGATAAACCCTTAAAAGGGGTTGTCCAGGAATTGGAACAACCCATGTGGCGGCCGGGAAGTGTAAAACCAAAAAGCATGTCCCCATATTGTCATGTATTAATCAAAGACAAACCCTTTAATATTCCCCCCAATGCCCAACACACTTTGATGTGACTTCCAAAGGATATTAGGAGCTGGCATAGGTAGGTTAATAGAGGCCTTTACTGAAATTCTACTGCTTATTGAAAACAGCAGTGGGGATCCAGTAGGGCCCACTGAAGGCATGGGGTACCTCGGTGGGCCATTCTGAGCCTGGTTGGACAGGTATTTTTTACTTTAAAAAAACATGCAAAACACATGTATTGTTAAACATTTGTTTGGCCTTTTTTTGCCATTTTGTTGTATGTGTTTTTTGAGCATACACCGGATCCAAACCTAAGATGCCAGAACTGGACAACAGTGCTAACTGTGCTGAGCATTCAAGTGCTGTCTGTGATTGAAGCAGACCCATAGACTGAAATGGGCATCATTGATCTTCAAAAGAGGCCAAAATAAAGAAAAGAAGATACGTTTAACACAGCCCAGTCCCGTGTGCAAAGTCCCATACAGATATCACCAACCGATATAGCGGTGCAAGGAAAAAAAACCTTCAGTGGGAGACAAACACAGCAATTTGAAAAATTAGAAAAGAATACAACTCCTGAAATATCGTAAATAAAATTAAAACATTTACTGATAATTCTTGAACAGAAATGGCATAAAATTAGTGGAAAATCCACACATACAACTCTGCTAACGCTATCATGTATGCGATATCATAGCATGAAAATCACAGCATAGTACCGACAATAAAACCAAATGCAAACACCAAGTGTTTTCCTTTTACTTACGATTTTTCTGGTGCTAGATTTTTTTTTTCATTGTGTAAAATAGAAAAAGTCTGTGCTTCTTTTCCAGAGACCAGAAGTCCAAACTGCGAAAAAAACCGGCATCTACATTATCCATTAGACATCAGTGGGATTGTGTCCTGTCTGAATAAAGCCTAACAAAAATAAGAAGTTCATCAATAAATTAATAAACAGAAGCTTATAGTAACCTATATTATAGTAAGATGTGACCCCAAAGTGATTAGTACATCTGATGATTTATTAAAGGGATTCTACCATTAAAACCTCTTTTTTTGTGGGTAAGACGTCGGAATAAGCTTTAGAAAAGCTATTCATCTCTTACCTTTAGATGTGATCTCCAGCGCTGAAAATGCGATGGGGGTGTCCCCACTGCTGCTCGAGAACACGATCCTGCAACGCCTCTATCTTCGGCTGGATCCTCCCCTTCTCTGTCGTCTTCCTCCTGCGTCACCTCTGACGCCTGCACAGTTGGCTCTACCAGTGAGACATTAGTCACCTCCGACGCAGGAGGAAGACGACAGAGAAGGGGACGATCCAGCCGAAGGTAGAGGCGTCGCAGGATCGTGTTCTCCAGCTGCAGTGGGGACGCCCCCATCGCATTTTCAGCACTGGGGCCCTCCCCCATTGCTGCCAGATAACTAATTTGCATACCGGTAAAAACTGGTATTTCTAAGGAACGGCACGGCAGAGATCACATCTAAAGGTAAGAGACAAATAACCTTTCTAAAGGCTATTCTGACGTCTTATCTACAAAAAAAGAGGTTTTAATGGTAGAATCCCTTTAATACCTACCATGAGGATGTATAGCTAGAGGTGCTTGAGAACAAATAAAGAATTGTCTATCAACAGATTTCATCTTGGTCAACAATAATGTTCTACATTCTAAATAACATATGTATTGAATATAGTGGTCTCCAACCCATGGGTCTCGAGCTCTAGACAGAAGGTGGAAGATGGAGTTTCTCCAAAGCTGGACAACAACTGAAAAGATTGTTGAAGTCTGATGTTCTTTTTTGCTGTATTCAGAATGTTTCTAATCATTGTTGTTAGCACTGAATTATTCTTCATACCATGTAATATTTATGTGCTATATGAAGTCAGCGCACAAATGAAAAACTGTTTTGATTTAATATTCCATGAATATCTGAAACCCTAAAGCGAAATACTTTCTTGTGTATAATATCTTATCACAATCCATGTCTTGGTTTATTATTTTATAGCTTTTTATCAATTTAAAAGAACAGGGTTATATTGTAACTTAAGGAAAGCAAAACGAGCTATTGCCCAAGGGTATCCCTCTAACCACTGTCCCAACAGCTAGAATTCAAAAGCTTTAAAGCATGCCTGGTGTACAACCATATAAAAGTGGTAATATGTGACAGTAGGGGTTATTATGTAAGAGACAGCACTCCTGCCATCAGCAGAATAAATAAATGGTTGGGTTCAGGGGCAGATCAACGATATCTGTGACCAATTCAGTTGTAGTTGGATACAAGGCACCTTTATACCTTAAGGCCGGATCACCTCACGTGACGTGAACGCTGTGGCTTGGCCTCAGAGTTTTACAGTCATTGCAACACTGGTGGTTTCCCTATAGATATAATGGAAGTAGAAAGTATGCAGCGGAAACCTCTGTGAACATTGCTGCGTGAAAAGCCAAAATGCGTTGCTTTCTCAGCTAAACCCACAGCGATTTTTGCTACAGCCGCTACATGTGGCCTTAGCCTAAAACTTTGCAGCACATTTATCAAATTGTTTATGATAGACTTTTCTTGTTTGTTTTTTTCAACAGCAGATAATGGGGGACCTTAGGGTCCAGTCTTCTTTAAGGCAATATTTTTAGCTTTTTTGGTCACATTCCCTAATTTTCTTTTTTTTTAATGTTGATTTTGAGCCCCATATAGAGCTCACAATGTACATTTTTTAGTATGTCTTTGGAGTATGGGAGGAAATCCATGCAAACACGGGGAGAACATACAAACTTCTTGCAGATGTTTTTCAAACCTAGGACTCCAGCGCTGCAAGGCTGCAGTGCTAACTACTATGCACCGTGTTGCCCCCTAATTTTCTGTGAATATAGCCAGCTGAGGGCGTTTTTTTTTCAGGCAAGTTGTATTTTTAAAATGGCACCATTTTGGTATATATATACTAGGGGAATTTGTTATCTGTGTATTTTTTACCCTTTTGTATCTGTACTTTTTTCTAAATTACATTTCCTAATTTACTGCAAAAGCCAAAGTCTATATAATGCCAATGGTGTGTTATAGCCCTTCTCAATCCACGACTCGTTCATCTTTATAAAACTCAGGCGATCGACATAGACAGCAGAGAGTCTTGTCCGAAGCTCTGTGAAAACACCACCTGCAGTGCTGAACAGTCATTCTGAGAAGACACTAGCTGCTGGACAGGAATGTAACCCCAGGGCATACTGGGCAAGTTCAGGCCACATTTCCATCTTTGACACCCAGTAGTCCAGCAGGAAAGACTCCCACAATGATTGGCCAGTAGCCAAGCATTGTGGGAACTTAACCTCCGACCTCGATCCCGCCGGAAAAGATCGTGCTCGGAATTTTTCTCGATCGACGATCAGAATCCGATCTTTTCCAAATACTAATAAATACAGTATATTAAAATCACCTAGTTATTAGAGATGAGCGAGTAGTATTTGATTGAATACCTTGCTGCCATAGGAATGTGTGTAAGCGGCCGAACACCAAGGGGTTAAGCGCATCGAATATTCTATGTGCTTAACCCCTTGGTGTTCAGCCGCTTCCATGCATTCCTATGGCGGTGAGGTATTCGATCGAATACTACTCGCTCATCTCTACTAGTTATCCATAAAACCAAGGCTGTGAAATGTTAATGAGGGACAGTTTTCCATGGCTTGGAGGTGGAAATAACTTATTGACTATAACTCCGGCTAATAAAATGATTAGTTATTTTTAATTCGACTATACATTTATCGATATTGATTAATTTAATTAGATGCTTAATTTGTTGTATATTTAATTTCATAGGCGTTCAATCACTAGCTTTTTATCTGATATAGAGAACCAGCTTCTATTTGACCATGGTTGTCAAGAAGATGAAGCAAAAATCTGAGTTGGAGTTGGGCTTTGGAAAAATAGAGGCGTCAGAGTTTGTGATTTTCCCTAGCGATTCCACAGCCATGTATAAAACATACAATAGCAGTACATCAGAGTTGACAGGTTCAAGAATGGTATCAAGGCACATCATCATTAATAAAAGTTAGAATCCTTGAAACCACTCGCCAGGGGTGTCCCCTTTCCCCTTTGATCTTCGCCCTGTGCATTGAGTCCTTGGTGGCCAAAATCCGCCGCGACCCTGATGTCAAAGGAATACAAGTTCGGGACAGAGAATTTAAAGTTTCTTTTTTCGCTGACGATGTTCTCCTTACCCTCTCCTCACCCCACACTACTCTCCCTAATCTCTTGCGTCTTCTGACGACCTCTCAGGGTATAAGGTGAATCCCTCGAAAACCGAGGCGCTCCCTCTTAACATCCCACATGATGTCCTTACACTTCTTCATTCCAATTTTGACTTTCAGTGGCGAACGTCTTCCATTCGTTATCTAGGGATTCAGATTTCTACCTCCCATCATACCCTTTATTCAGCAATATACCCACGGCTGTTTCGCGACTTAAGGGCTCTCTTAGACAAATGTCAGCCCCTGCCGATCTCCCTACTGGGGAGGATCGCAGCGGTTAAAATGACCCTTCTTCCAAAACTACTATACTATTTCAAGACGCTCCCCGTTGTGGTCTTGCAAAATGACCTTCGAGTTCTACAAAAAGCTATCTTTAGATTTATATGGCGGGACAGACGTTACCGTATCCCTCGATCGGTTATGTTGTCCAGGAGGGAGTCTGGGGGTTTGGCTGTCCCAGATCTTCTACACTATTACTGAGCGACCCATCTATGCTGTATCCCGTTTTGGGCCTCTGCCCAGGCATACACCAGGTGGGTGGAGATAGAAAAGCTTTGGCTGGTTCCCATGCACCCCAACGCCTTCTTATTGGTTGTCTCACCCCCCACTCCTCCGTCTCCCTATCTACTTGTCCCTATTCGCTTTACTCGCTCTATATGGTCTATGTTAAATTCTAATTCTAATGCTAAATTCTCTCTGGCATCCCCGCCCTCGTCCATGGTATCCATTCTGTACAACCCTCTCCTACCCGATAGTCTTTCTCTCACCATGGTTCGAGTGTGGTCCTCGGCAGGCCTCTTCCGGATTGCTGATATGACTGACCCTGTGATGATAGAGCTCAGGCCCTTCGACTATTTAGTGGCTAACTTGGGTCTCCCTCAGGCTGAGTGGCTCCATTACTCTCAGGTAGTCCACTTTGTCCGCTCTCCCCATGGCTCTTCAAGAGTCTCTCTTCCCACGTCATTTGAAAGGATTTTCCGTGCTGGCACTTCCACGAGGGGCCTCATATCATCCGTGTACCAGCTTCTTGTCTCTCAGATGACTGGTTCTCCTATTCGGCATCGATATATGTCTAAATGGGAAGAGGTGTTGGGTACCCCCATTTCTCAAGTGGCAGATTGTCTGGTCTCGTGCTCAAAAACCATTCCAGTGTATAACTTTTAGGGAAATGCAATATAAACTCCTAATGCACTGGCATCATACCCCAGCTCTTCTTCATGCTCTGAACCCTACACTTCCGTCAAGATGCTGGCATTGTAATGCTGCTGTGCGTACATTATTTCATATTTTTTGGTCTTGTCCTCTTGTCCTGAGTTTCTGGGGGGTGGTGAAAGCCCTGGCAGATGCCATCTTTATACAGGGGGTCCCTTTAGATCCCCTCCTGTATCTACTGAACCTCCCTCCCAGACACCTAGGTAGCAAGACTTCCAGACTCCTCCTATACCTTTGTATGGCTGCAAAAACCCTTATTGCCAGACATTGGAGGAGCGGGAACCCTCCCTCGGGCACTGAACTTCTGGCTCGTATCAAGGATGTGAGGAATCTCGAGTTTCTAACTGCTAGCTTTAATAACACCCTGGACAACTTCCAATCTATATGGTCTCCCTGGGATGCTCACTGTGCGCTACGTGGCCTTTCATCTAGGACCTTCTTCCCTATTTCCTCCCCCCCCTTCCTCTTGTTTCTGTCTGTCTGTTGTCCTCCCCCTTTCTGTTATTTCGATGCTATATTGTATGCCATTTTTGGTTTTACTCTCTTTGGGGTCTGGCAGTTTAGCCATTCCCTCATGGTCTTGGCTTTTACTTGCCTTGATCTTTGTTTGTATTGTTATACATGTTTAAAACCTCAATAAAAATTACAATTTAAAAAAAAAAAAAAAAAAAAAAAAAAAAAAAGAAACCTTGAAACCTCTGCGGATGGGCCCATCTTTCTCTGACAAGAAGCAAAATTGAGAATGTAGTGAAAATTACCAAGGTGATACAGTCATGTAGCTTAAGAAAAGCTTAGGAGGTTGTAAAGTAATGAAAGTAGTATTACTTGCTTGACTGTTTTTCGCTGCTTCGGTTCTGATACTTTCCAATACCCTGCCAGTCTAGGTACCCTAATGTTGTTGCCCTGATATAGATATGTTACCACTACCACAAGTCACTGTCGCAGCAGCAACCTGGCAACACCAGTGAAGTCATTGCTGCAAGGGATCTGTAAGGGAGCCTTCACACGATGTAACGCTGCGCTCATTCTGATCATAAAAACACGTTCAGAATGAGCGCGTAAAAAGCAGCTCCCATTGACTTGAATGAGAGCCGGCATACGTGCACTCCCCATTGAAATCAATGGGAGGCTTTTTTCCCTATGCTTTCAATGTATTATGCGCTGCTTTTTACGCGCTCATTCTGAATGTGTTTTTACGATCAGAATGAGCGCAGCGTTACATTGTGTGAAGGCTCCCTAAGGTGAGTATTACTTTTGTTATTACCGTAGTTTATAAGATTCTTAATATACATTACATGGCTGAAAATACAGCTAAAGCACCATTTATTTTTCATTATGTACAGTTTTTTTTAGAATTTTTTTTAAATGGCAGCCTACAGTGTGAACATTCACTTACTCTACACGGAGCATGGAGGAGGAAGATTGTGAAACTGTAAATGAATGAACTGTTTTAAATAACAACTTATTCAACAAAATGTAAAATCTCTAAGAGAGAAATTCTAAGAAAGATCTTTGCTCCTTTTAACGTAACAGAATCCAAACAAAGATCTCATTTGTCTCTGATGATTTATGTAACTTTAATCTTTTCTAATCTTCCATGAAGCTTTAAAATGCTCAGATTGAAGGAAACTTTCTGGGGTGCAACACAGGCGAAACAATTTGTTCCAAAGCCGAATTTTAATCAGAAGCTCAGTAGCCTTCAGTACAGCAAGAAGGGACAGCTGTAGAGTAGTCACTAGACCTCTTTAATAGGTTACTGGATCATGGCCACTGCTGCTCTTCTTTTGTACCATTGTTCTGTTTTTATCTGGTACTTTTTCCTCGCATACTCTCTTTTAACAGTCAGTACAACAGAACAGCCGGCTGGAGTTTTCTTGTATGGTGGGCAGTGGAAATATTTAACAGTCCTTAATGTGGTAAGTATTACATTACATTCAAAATGCTTATATATCCAACATAAATGTACTACTTGTGTCTATATCAAGCTGTATTTACACATGCAGTTTTTTGTGCATTTTTAGCCAATCACAGGTGTTAAGGCTACTTCATTGTATGGCTCAAGTTAGAGCATTAAGGGAGCTTTTACACGGAGTAAACCGGCGCTGATTCTGGTACAATAACTCGCGTAAGAATCAGCGCTGCAAAACAGAATCCCATTGACTTCAATGGGTTCCGTTTAATGTGCGGAACACATTGAAATCAAAAAACTTACCATTGATTTCAATGTGTTGGGATACTGGGATACTGTTTTACAGCGCTGATTATTACGCGAGTTATAGTGCCAGAATCAGCGCCACGTTACACATGTGTTTCTAGTCTTACATGGATTACTCAAGCATTCTAGTAAACCATTACATTATAGGCTGCTACGTAAAATATACTTCTTAAAATATAGCAACAACGTACAATAGAATATTCAGTAAATGGAGACAGAGCAGGAGCCACCACTTATGTCCCTGCCACTGCTCTCCCCTATAACCTGAAAAAAATTGCTTGTTAAGGGAGTGACTTATAATATCAGGAAATTGCTGATCATATAGTATCCTTATATATTAACATAGAGGATGTAGTGTTCCTGTAAAGAGTATCACCTAGGAAAGCAGCTTCTTGTAAACACAATTTTCTTACTCGTTTAATGTAAATGCTTTATAGTTTAGCCTTCTCTATTCATTACTAGCCAAAATTTTTCATGTGTAAATTTCCCACAGGAGGTTCAGTCATTTGGACATCTGCATTCAGAAATTTCCTTTAAAAACTTTTGTAGTATTTTTATGTAGAATGAAAGAAAATATTTCATTACCTTTTTTCTGGTTTGTGGCATGTTTGCAGAATTTGCTTTGCTCTGTCCTATTTTACATGTATAGTGTTAGATCTGGTTCACATCTGCGTTCGGTATTCCGTTCTGGGAGTTTGACTGTGGACCCCCCAAATGGAATACCGAACGCATTAAAAGGCAATTAAAGCACAAGGACCCTATAGATTATAATGGGCTCCGTGTGTTTTCCGCACAGTGTCCACACGAATTATGCAGAGAGAAAAGTAGTTCATGAAGTACTTTTTTCTCCATGTGACTTGTGCGGACACTGCGCAGAACACACACGGACCCCATTATACTCTATGGGGTCCGTGTGGTGTCATTGCTCACCGCTTTAATGTGTTCGGTATTCAGTTCCGGGGGTCCCCAAGCGGACTCCCCGAATAGAATACTAAACAGAGATGTGAACTAGGCCTTAATATATATATATATATATATATATATATATATATATATATATATTTATATATATATACAGAAACGTCAGAATCACAGAGTTATACAGTATAGGCAAAGTGGATGGGATTCATGTGAATCCCATGCCCACTTTGTGGTTAAAACTGCAGCACATACATGCTGCAATTTCCAAAACCTGCCCCTATTTCACATAAGGATACTATGTGCCCTGGAGATCAGGAGATAATAGGTTCAAGTCTCCTTATGGGACAGGAAAAAAAACTTAAAATTTTTTTTATAAATTAAAAAAGGAAGTGTAAAAAAACAAAATCTTTTAATAGTTTAAAAAATATATTTTTCATAGACAGGTAGAACAAATTTACTAGAAATGATGGTCCTGCCCAAAATATTTTACCTATTTCAAACTCTCCCTATCCCTCTTCCCTTAGCTTTCTTCTCCTCCCTATGCAAATTGTTTTCGAAGTTTGTCTGGCATAACTCATGCCCTAGAGTGGCGTTCAGCGCCGCACCTCCCATGAGGCGACCTGAAGCGACCGATTCAGGCGGCACTATGCCAGGGCCCCAGGGAGGGCGGCATTTTTTCTTACCTAAGCCAGTCCAGGACAAGCTGTCCTGGACTGGCTTAGCACGGAGCGGTGGATTGGGGAAGCCACTGGAGCAGCGCTGCTCCAGCAGCCTCCCCTCACGCTCAGGCAGAGAGCAGGTCTTCTCCGTGCCTGCTCTCTGCCTGCGAACGGTGCTAAGCCCCGCCCCCTTCTCTAAACCCCACCCCCTCCGCTCCGCCACACCCCCTCCTCCCCGAGGGGGGGGCGGCTTTCTGTCGTTCACTTCGGGCGGCGAAATGGGCAGGTTCACCCCTGGTGGCGTTCCACACTTTTACCAGACCTAGGAAGTTGGGTGGTATGGGACTACCAGATATCAAAACATATCATGCAGCACAACTTGCGAGGACCCTTGACTGTTTCCAGAGGGGGAATCCGAAGCTGCATGTGTCATTAGAGAAAGCCACTATAGATTTCCCCCTTACAGCAATATTATGGCTCCCCCGCCACATGGCTAAGCAAGTCCTCGCTTCTAATGTATTAACATCAGCAGTCTATGACTCATGGCAGTGAGTGTGGCGACTACTTTCTATACCGCCAGGACTCTCCCCTCTCATGTCCATTCAAGACTTGATCCTAAAGGAATCAAAGTTTTTGGACTCTGCTCCAATTGTGCCAAAACATGTTGGGCAGCTACTTTATGACTCCTTACTAATTGATGGGGCTTTCCCTTCTTACCCTGAGTTCACACAACACCCCCTCTCCTTCCAGAATAACTTTCTAACCTATCAATCTATTAAGGCACTATACCTGGGAGCGCTGAGGTGGGAATCTCACACTCACACTATTTCATGGCTAGAGCAGCTTCTACTCCAGAAGCAAAGTACGTCAAGACCTCTGTCTACTCTTTACGCCAACCTTCTGCATGACCTGGGCACCAAGCTTCCCTCATATATGCAAAGATGGGAGGCAGAACTTAAAATGTCCCTCACCCCTGAAGAAAGATCCTTTGTCCTCAAACACTCCATGGGTTCTTCTAGATGTGTACACTTGCAAGAATCGTGCTTTAAATTGATCACCAGGTGATATAAAACGCTCATTGTAATCCATAAGTTCTATCCTGAGGCCTCCCCTTTGTGTTGGCGCTGCCATAAGGCCGCAGGCTCCTATTTGCATATATGGTGGGAATGCGAAAAGATATCCCCCTACTGGTCACTCGTTCAGTGGGTTCTGAACCAGATTTGTGGACTCTCCGAACCCCTGAGCCCAGTTGACATATTTTTGAATTCATGGCCCTCCTTTCCCCCTAAGTCTCCCAAGCAACTCTGGCTTCAACTTCTATGTATTGCTAAGTCCTTGATCCCCTTATACTGGGCATCCGAATCCCCTCCCACAGTATCTCACTTTCTACTGAAAGTTTCTCAAGTAGCCTGTATGGAGGAACTCTCCCACTTTGAACTTCACACTCACCAGAAGTTCAGCTCTATGTGGTCGCCATGGTATACCTTCTCAAAGGACCCCACCTGGGCGCACCTGTTGGAACCCCCTGGTTGATTAGGATATTTATCTTTTCAGACCCTTTGACTCCTACCCCTAGCACTCATTGTCTTTCCCTTTCCTTCCCCACGTTCTATTTCATGTTGTGTCTTTCATTGCTCAATCTGCAGTTGTTATTTACAAACACTTTTGAATTTTTTATCTGTGTCTGTATTGCCAAACTTATTGTTATTAACGATATATATGTTCATTGTTGTCATTTTAAAAATTCAATAAAACATTATTTACATAAAAAATGCACAATAAACATAATAAAAAATGTGTAATGTGAGGAAAATAAAGAAAAAACAAACATGTTAGGTATTGCCATGTGCATATAAAATGCCAAAAGTTTGTACCAATAAAAACTTCACCTTACCCAACAAATAAAGAGCCCCCTGATAGCTCCATTAACAAAACAAGAAAAAATTGTAGACATCTGAATATGGTGACCCAGGCATATTGTTCATTTTGGAAAAATTACATAAAACATAATAAAAACAACATAAATATGGTATTGTTGTAATGCTGTGCCATTTTTAATGCAGAGTGAAAGCCGTAAAAATAAAATGCACAATATAATAATAGCGTTGTAGGTTTTTCCATACAGACCCCACAAAAATGTTAATAAAAACTAATCAAAACATTATATAAACCAAAAATGAAATGAAAAATGTCAAATGAAAGTATAACTCATCACACAAAGAATAAGCCCTTACATAATCCTGTCAACATAAAAATAGGTTATGATTTTTTGAAGGCCAAGATGGAAAATATGAAAAAAAATCACCAAGCATTAATTCACTAATGACCATACATGGTGAAAGGGTTAAGAAATTAAAAGTGCAGACAGTCCCCTAAAGGTTAGAATCCGCACCGTTCTGCAACTCAGTCCTACTCATTTGTGAAAATACCAAACTGTCTAATAAAGTATATACACAAAATAACATAATGGTGTTTTACGATATAAAGTACTTCCAATTGTATATTGTATAAGGAATTGTAAATTTCCACAATGCTTTATCATATACGCTACTAGTGTAAAATATTCATTTTTTATAGGTTTTGCAGACTTTATTCTATGCTGTCACTTTTCTGACGGATCTGCTTCTTCCAATCAGAGGGATTAAGTTAGTAAAGTGTATTATATATTGCAGAGACCTTCTCTTCTCCGTTCTGGCTTTTCCAGCAGCAACCGTAAGTTCATTCCTATAAAATATAATGTGTAAAACGATCTCCTCCTGGGACTGCCATCAGTGTCAGTCATAATGTAGTAGTAGTGCTACCATATTGATATCTTCATTTGTCACTGAGAGCTTCTTGTTTAAGGCCTCATACTTAAAGGTATGGATTACTGCTGAAGTTTTCCAGTAACACAACAAGAAAGGAGCATACGAATGCTAGCATTGTGTAAAGCTAGAATATATTAATTGTGCTATATGGCAATCCAGTGCCGGGCGCATTCAGATAGAGCAGACGTGTATAAATGGCGTATAGTATAACTAAAGTTCTGTGGGCTCTGATGCAAACTATGAACAGGGACCCCTACCCCATCCCTACAGCATGTTCTTAATAGCAGCAGTTATGGGTGCTGCAGCGGTGTCCTATAGATTTGAGAGTTAAACAGCTTTAGTATCCACAACTGTCACTCAAGCAAATGGTGAGTTAAGTTCACACGGGGGGGGGGTGAGGCGAATTTTGGCACTGAGAGTGATGCGTCTCTCTTGGGTCAAAATCCTCCTGCCACGACTGTCGCAGCTTGTGACAGTCACAGCTTCCCCCTCTGGAGTAGGCTCAAATGAATGGGCCTAGGCTGGAGGTTGCTGCCAAGAGGCGGACACCGCGGGTCAGCGAGCCATGGAATCCGCCTGAAGAAAGGGCAGCCTGCTTCGAAAAAAGTAGCCTGGCGGTCTCCATAGACCACCATTGTGAGGGGGCGGATTATGACGTGGATTACGCGCCATAATCCGCCCCCTCTATGCCTGTGTGAGGTACACGGTCTGGGAAACAGCTGATCTGGGGGTAGTCATGACAGTCCAGTCAGATTTTTGCCAATCTAAAATTGATGACTTATCTTAGTAGTAGGCCATCATTTTTTTTAAATAGTAGGTGACCCCTTTAATGGGATTCCAGCTCCTCGCTATTGTTGACTCATCCAAAGGATAGATCATCAGTAAGAGATCAGTGGAAGTCTTACACCTGGGACCTCTGCTGATCAGCTGTTCGAAGGGACCCTGGTAATGTAACCTTTTCACTATTTACATGGCATTGAATATTACATAAAGAAAAACTACAAGTTTGGGGTCTACACACAATATTCTTCAAGTGTTGAGGACTAAAATTCTCAGATTCCTCTGTCAGTTCCTGCTGTAGGTTGTAGTGTTGTATCAGCTAAGTAGCCTACAGTTGGCGACCACTGCTCTACGGTAAACTATATACAGTCCTATGAAAAAGTTTGGGCACCCCTATTAATCTTAATCATTTTTAGTTCTAAATATTTTGGTGTTTGCAACAGCCATTTCAGTTTGATATATCTAATAACTGATGGACACAGTAATATTTCAGGATTGAAATGAGGTTTATTGTACTAACAGAAAATGCGCAATATGCATTAAACCAAAATTTGACCGGTGCAAAAATATGGGCACCTCAACAGAAAAGTGACATTAATATTTAGTACATCCTCCTTTTGCAAAGATAACAGCCTCTAGTCGCTTCCTGTAGCTTTTAATCAGTTCCTGGATCCTGGATGAAGGTATTTTGGACCATTTCTTTCTACAAAACAATTCAAGTTCAGTTAAGTTTGATGGTCGCCGAACATGGACAGCCCGCTCTCAAATGATCTGAAAACAAAGACTGTTCAACATAGTTGTTCAGGGGAAGGATACAAAACGTTGTCTCAGAGATTTAACCTGTCAGTTTCCACTGTGAGGAACATAGTAAGGAAATGGAAGACCACAGGGACAGTTCTTGTTAAGTCCAGAAGTGGCAAGCCAAGAAAAATATCAGAAAGGCAGAGAAGAAGAATGGTGAGAACAGTCAAGGACAATCCACAGACCACCTCCAAAGAGCTGCAGCATCATCTTGCTGCAGATGGTGTCACTGTGCATCGGTCAACTATACAGCGCACTTTGCACAAGGAGAAGCTGTATGGGAGAGTGATGAGAAAGAAGCCGTTTCTGCACGTACGCCACAAATAGAGTTGCCTGAGGTATGAAAAAGCACATTTGGACAAGGCAGCTTCATTTTGGAAACAAAAATTGAGTTGTTTGGTTATAAAAAAAGGCGTTATGCATGGCGTCCAAAAAGAAACAGCATTCCAAGAAAAACACATGCTACCCACTGTAAAATTTGGTGGAGGTTCCATCATGCTTTGGGGCTGTGTGACCAATGCCGGCATCGGGAATCTTGTTAAAGTTGAGAGTCGCATGGATTCCACTCAGTATCAGCAGATTCTTGAGAATAATGTTCAAGAATCAGTGACGAAGTTGAAGTTACGCCGGGGATGGATATTTCAGCAAGACAATGATCCAAAACACCGCTCCAAATCCTCAGGCATTCATGCAGAGGAACAATTACAATGTTCTGGAATGGCCATCCCAGTCCCCAGACCTGAATATCATTGAACATCTGTGGGATGATTTGAAGCGGGCTGTCCATGCTCGGCGACCATCTAACTTAACTGAACTTGAATTGTTTGTCCAAAATACCTTTATCCAGGATCCAGGAACTGATTAAAAGCTACAGGAAGCGACTAGAGTCTGTTATCTTTGCAAAAGGAGGATCTACTAAATATTAATGTCACTTTTCTGTTGAGGTGCCCATACTTTTGCACCGGTCAAATTTTGGTTTAATGCATATTGCACATTTTCTGTTAGTACAATAAACCTCATTTCAATCCTGAAATATTACTGTGTCCATCAGTTATTAGATATATCAAACTGAAATGGCTGTTGCAAATACCAAAATATTTAGAACTAAAAATGATTAATATTAATAGGGGTGCCCAAACTTTTTCATAGGACTGTATATATTCATTTTTTTCATGATGTATTATAAATGAATAGGTTGTTGAAATATTACTGTTGTAATCTCATTCAATATTTCTCTTATGTTATAGTTTGTGTTTCTGTCCTTCTGGGCTTTGTATTCTTATGACAGACAATTGGTGTACCCTGAGGGTCTAGATAAGGTCATTCCACAATGGCTTAATCATGCTGTGGTAAGTCAGAAACATTCAGCAAATTTTACGCTTTTCGGTTTTGTTATGTATTTGTTAGGGAATAGCCAGATGATAATTCCCCAGAAGCTGCTGGTGAACCCTGGAGGGAGGGGCACAAGGGACAGTGAGCCCTAAACTGAAGCCCCCCGCTTGCCCTTCCTATTGCCAGATCCTATCCTAGGTAATAGGCGACAACCACGACGACAATCCCTCCCTGAATACGTGAAACACAAAACGCAGACAAGACGTACAACAACAAAGGGAGGTCAGGTAGCCAGGGTTCGGTAACAAGAGAGCGATGCAGTGCCAAATCGGAGTCAAGAGAATAGTCAGTAGGAAAGCCAGAGGTCAAGGATTAGCATACAAGTAAATAACAGCAAGAGATACCAGAAAGCTAGAGGCAATAACCGGCACCAGCGTGACTGTGAGCCAAGACTAAATAGGGAAGGAAAAACCCGCCCAGAACCTGACAGGAAGAAAAAGCTGTCAATCACAGGCAAGACAGATTAACCACTTAATGAACAGAGGCAACCTTGGCAGAAGACGGGTGTGGTGCAAATCCAATTAAGGACTAGAGCCGTGTTCACACAGTGCAACTAAAAACCTTAAGCAGATTGTCAAACTGCACGCGCCTCCTGCGCCGCAGCATGCGAGCTGAGGGTGGCGCAGAGGCCCGAACAGACAGAGATGTTACAGTATTACTGCATTTACTAATAAAATGTCATTTTTCTAAAATTATTTTCTTGGGGTCCCTGTATTCTGATGCCTATAACTTTATTATTGTTTAGTTGATGGAGACATATAAGGGCTCTTTATTTGTGGGGCAAGTCGTAGTTTTTAACGGTACCACTTTTTGGTGTGTATGACCTTTTGCTTACTTTTATTGATTATATTTTATTAATATTTTTGAGGTGGCCAAAATACATTAATTTGACATTGTGGTAAATATTTTTACGCCGTTCGCTGTATAACATAAATACATTTATTTCTGGATAGTGCAGATTTATATACATGACGTAATAGTATGGAAGTAAGAAGGGGTTAAAAATGGGTCATTTGGTTGGTGAAAAAAATATCAATGAAATATAGCCATTTTTAAAGTCCATTAAAAAGTGATGCAAAATGGATGCTGCTCAGACATCAAAAATAGACAGGCGGACTCAGAACAGATACAACATATTTGAAATGGATTTGGTATCCTGAATATAGCCTAAAGCAGAGCTGTAACACCAAACACATTCCGAGGATAAAAGCGTTACTGTTTCTTTTTTATTTTTATTTTTATCTAGGACATATCGTTGATATGGGGAATCTGATAAAATGTCAATATATCCCATATATGCTCATATCAGATTGTTATAGTAGCCCTTCGCATTAGAATAAATGGGGGTGGATTTAATGGGGTAGCCTACATTCACACGACAGTGAAAATCAGAATTAAATTCACTAAAAATGAGTCTTTGATTGTCCATTTTAACAGATTGTCCAAAACTAGGTCAGATGACATATACATAGAATTATTGAGGGTGTACTGATGCTGTGGTTCATAATTTAACAAAAGTGCAGATATTGTAGGATGCATTGTGAAAAATGGATGTTCTTTAAATTAAAGTGGTGAAGTAAAGCTAGAAGTTACATCTAAATGCACATGTAATTTTAACTTCCATCTCTTTAATTCCTCCACACTAGATAAACACTACCACAAATCCTGGATTTTACATTTTAATGGAGAGTGCTTGTGTCTATCTTTAAAATAAATATCTATCACTAAGACAAATGAGAGTACATTTTCTACAGCTATAGCTCTATATTGTGACATTTAGAGAAATCTATTCAAGTGAATAAGTGCTACTGTGTAAGCGGCACATAAAGTACAGTCATTGAGGGATGTGAATAATCAGCAAGTGAAAGAGCAAAGATGGAGGCCCATGGAAGGTGTAGCAAAATAACAAACAACAATACTCACCTTCCCTCACCTCTTCTGGGCCACCTTGATGTGTCCTCATCTCGTTCCGGGGGCTCTTCCAGGCTTATGGTGACGTCATGTGTCCAGGGTCACTACTAAAGTCTGTGATGTGACCTTAGCAGTTACAAGGGACACGCCAAGCCCAGACCCAGGAAAGGTGAGGGATGGTAAGTATAATTGTTATTTTTTTTTCATATTTTTTCTTTGGTATGCTTTTTAAATGGGATCTTGTCCAGTCACCACGTATGACACTACGCATGAGCGTTATGTTGATGTGGAGGAGAAGAAGACTAACAGGAAACATGATGCTAGATGAGCATGGGATTGCCCACTTCAGCCCTGCCTCTATACTAACAATGGAGGAAGACCCTGATGGATTAACTGGTGGACCCATTGGTGGTGTGGTGGATTGACATTTGCACTGTCACAGATGCAAGTTAATAGTATTTATCATGGGGGCCCAGGACCTTCAAGTTAATGGCATTTATCCTCCCATTATGAATTCTATTGAATAAGATGTGCAACAGCACAAATGGTGGGTACTGGCAGTGGCGAGACCCCCTTTTTTTTTTCTTCCTGACCCCTGACTAGAGAACTGTCAGTACTGCTCTGATGCTGCAGAACAAATCAAAAGAGACTGCCAGGATACACTGACAGTAGTAAAGGACTAACTGTTCAGGTTTGCAGCATCACACTGGGAGTACTGAAAAGTGTGAATAATTTATATTGTATATACTGTGCTTATTGCAATTTGTTTATAGATTACATGTAATGTTTTCCCCCTCAAATGGATTGTACCACTGTATGTGATGGCTCAGAGTTTGGTACGACCGTGAAGTTCTTTCTGGAAAGGAGGGGTCTTCTTTTAGCCTTAACAGAGTGAGGAAGAAGAGAGAATGAGTTAGGCCCCTGACCAGACTGAGCTGCAACCAAGTCACTCCAGACTGTGCCAGATCCAGAAAAACTCTGTGGACTTTCTGTGAAAAGTGCTGCGGGAAAAAACGCGCTATGTTTCCACCACGGTTTTTCCTGCAGTGTTTTTTGGATATAGCTTGCAATGTAGGAGAAGGGGTTAAAACTGTCTAAACACAAAATTGTCTTAGTTGCCCATAACTACCAATTGCAGTGATGCTTTCATTTTCTATTCTGCTCCTGAAAAATTTAATTGCAAATGACTATTTTGGGCAAAAAAGACATTTTTCCTCAGACTGTTTTAGAGGACCATCAAAAAAAGGTCATGTCCTATTTTCACCTGTGCAAACAGGCCCCCCTCAGATGTAAAACGGCCAGTCAGTCTAAGGCTAAGGGCCCACGTTGTGGAAAAGCAGATTTTGATGTGTTTTTTTTTTAGCCAAAGCCAAGAGTGGATTGAGCACGGACCATCAAAATATAGGTCATGTGTTTTTTTTGTCCATTTTCACAGATTCCTCCATACACACTGGTGGTCCATGCAGGCAGTGTGCAGCAAGCACACAGACTCCATTATAGTGTATGGGGTCCGCGTGCTTTTACAGCACGGCGCTTGAAATTGCGATTGTATTCTGTCCGGAGGACTCCATGCGGACTCTAACTAGACGGAATACATACGCTAGTGTGAACCGACCCTTAGTTTAGATTCGCCTTTATAAGCCATGTGCACTGCCCCTTTCTTGCTAAAAAATAGCGCACTTGCCCCGTTTGAATGCTTTCTGATCTGACAGGCTCTTTTATGCCACCCATATACTAGAGTGTATTTGCACCCTTTTTAGAAAGGCACAAGTCATAAATACAGTATGAAAAGGATCTCCATGTAGGCCATGTCCCTTTTTTTTTTTCAACAAAAGGAAAATGTGGTTAGGGCAGCATAACATCTGGAATAAAAGGTGCTAATGCAGGGCAGATAAAGACCTCAAAAAGGCTCTATTTACACACAAAAAAAAAGTGCAAATAGGGGCAACAGTGTCGGCAGGACATTGGAACAGGAAAATGCAGTTGCAGTGTCTTAGTGCCGGCAGGACAGTGCAAGAAGATGGAGACGTGTGGTGTGTGTCCTAAGGTACTGAGAGGGGAGGGGGGATGTGAGATGCAGGGTAAAGAGTGTGTGTGTCTGTGTCTCAGTAACCTAGAGGCAGAGATGGAAGGGGAATGTTATACTGGGGGAAGATATGTAAGGAGAATGTTATACTGGGGGCAGAGATGGAGGGGGAATGTTATACTGGGGCAGAGATGGAGGGGGGACATGAAACTGGGGGAGAGATGGAGAGGGGACATGAAATGGGGCAGATGAAGGGGGATATGAAACTGGTAGAGAAATGGAGGAGGGAACATGAAACTGGGGGTAGATGAAGGGGGCACTTAAACTGGGGGACAATAAACTGGGGACAACTGAAGGGGGCATTAAACCGTGCGGGTAGCTGGAGGGGGACCTGTCTGCTTCTAGTTGCCCCCAGTTTAATGTCACCCTCCAGCTCCCCTATGGTTTAATTGTTACTTCCAGCTGCCCGAGTTTAATGTCCCCCTCTAGTTTCCACCAGTTTAAACTAGAGCACTAGGAGAGGGACTTAATACTGTGGGGCAGTTGGAAGGGAACATTATAATGTGGGGACATATAATGTACAGGTGACTGTAGGAGGATTATACTTTGTGGGGGCACATGAAAAGATGATTGAGAATGGGCGGAGTCAACATAGAAGTGGGTGGAGCTAAATTTGCCATGGCGTGCATGGCCCTCTAGAATAGTTTCAATTTCTTATGCGGCCCCATGGGAAAATTAATTGCCTCTGTCTTTCGGGTCCCCATGTGGACGCTAACAATGGAGAGCTGAACACAATGGTGAACCCAGCAAAGGGCTTGGTGTCCATGTTGAATCTCCATGATATACACCAGGTAGTGGCTTTCTATAGTACAACTAGTGAATATTGGCTGGACTGTGCACCAAAAAATGTGTGAGAATTATAGTGTTTTTTGTTGAAAACAGTTCAGTTTACACAAAACTGAAAATCCCAGGTAATGTTTGTCATGTAGCCATGCAGTTATCCGTCCAGCTCAGTTTATGTCTTTTTATGTTTTCAAAAGTACATATACTGTACTTTCCCAATTGGTAATGATGATCCATGAAAGTTGTAAAACTGCCTTTAAATGGGTCACACTTTGTTGTAAAAAATCTCCGACTGTTTGACTTTTCTGAAGGTGGCATGTAGAAAGCCATGTATTTACAACTAAGAATACCCTTTTTCCTAAAAAAAAACAAAAAAAAAAAAAAAACAACCAAGCAGGCCCCATGCATTACTCCCCATAGTGATTCCAGCAGGTGATGGCAGCTATTAACGTACAGATCCCTGCTCCTGCCCATGGTCCCCTCCACTTCTCCATCAGCCTTCCAGGGGTCTCCCTTCCTTGCTCTCTGATGGTATAACACCTTTTTTATGGCCGCCACATGGTATTAAGCCCCCATGGTATAAAGTCGCTGATGAGTTGTGGAGCACAGGACTTATTGGAGGCCGAAAGTGAAGTGGAGGCAGAGGTCACTGTGGTGGCAGGTGGGCAGGAGCAGGGATTGGTAAGTAAATAGCAGCTATGGCCTATTAGAAAAAAAAAAAAGCAGCAGAGTATCGTCTGGGCCCCCTAAGGTGTCAGTGGGCATATGATCATCATAGATGGGGTTCTGTTCTAAGCTAAGAGACACTCAATAATGTAATTCCTGATCCATATATATAATAAATTTGTATAACTGGCACATAACACTACCCCTCCCTTGGTGTAACAGTTGATCACTTGGCGTTTCAGAAGCAAGCACATGACTACTAGTTATTAGGTTGGCTGCTATTAGAGAATGCCTTGCTTTGTAAAACCTGTAAAACCAGTCTCATATTACAAGAATATATACTTATTGATTTGTAGCGCCATCATTTTGTATGAATTATTTTAAAAGACCCCAAATAATAAATGACATTGTATATCATTGTACATGCTGCAATAGGTAACAAAGTATCAGGTTATCTGATGCAATAGAAATGTGAGCTTATTTGTTTTTCAGCACACAGCTGTGTTTCCCATCGCAGTCTTAGAAGTTGTAACATCTCCACATCACTATCCTCCGAAGAGAAAGGGACTCATCCTCTTGGGAATTTGTTCAGTATCATATATAAGCTGGTAAGTAAACAGGAACAGCTTGTGGGAATAGCAATAAATAGTCAAAGTATTATGTATGCAGGTTTTGTACCAAATCCTTTACTTGCAAGGAGCTACAGCATTGAAATAAGTTTATGCTACGGAGTTGCTAGGTTTTCTGAATCACACATCTGTTGTGGAATGAAACACGTTTACATCATAATAGCTTACATAATGCATAGCGTAAATGTAGCTTTATATATATATATATATATATATATATATATATATTTATTTATAACTACAACATGAAATATAAAAGGAAAAAACTTGAGAGTCTTTAGTAGTTGATATCTTTTTTAATGGCTAACTAATAATGATGACAGATTACAAACTTTCGGGGTATCCCTTCCTCAGGTTAGTTTTTTTTCTTTTATATTTCATATCCACTGGCTAACACGGTACAAAAAGATGTATTTCCATCTACAACATGGAGATTATTCAAAGCTATGTGACCTATACAGATGCTAATCCTCAACTATTAAATGGCAACATGCATGGTTGTCCCCAACAGAATATAATACAAGCAATGTTATTGAGTGACCCTGACATTATGATTAATGTATTGTGTCACTAAGATATTTCTCCATTCTTGTACATTGTCTGTCTACCTTGTTTCTTGAATGTTACATCTTGGTACACTGTGTTACCTGTGTAAATAGCTACCTCTTGTATCACCAGTTTAGCAAGTTTTCTTGACGTTAGAGGCATTTGCATTGTAAATTCAGACTGATTTCTTGCACATTCACATTACAGTGATTAGTCATGCATATCCATATTGTAAAATGGGCTATGCACACGCAGCAGAAAGGTAGGGTGGGGGATTTTGTAAAGAAAACAGATATGGTAATACATTTACAATATTGGCACATGGTGTGTACCATATTTATGATAGAATCTGTCATGAAATGCAGGGCAGTTCTGAATTATGTCTTTTATAAGCCAAGATACACACAGTGAGAAGATATACTAATGCTGAGAAGCTGTATGTCATTTATGAAATTAATGTAGCATGCTCCATATTCCTTAAAGGGGTTGTCTAGACAAAATCGGACAATCCCTTTAACTTTTAAATCAGTCGGGGGCAGTGAAAAAAAAAATTCTGAAGTGTACCGGGATATACTTTCTTCTCAGATTAAACAAATGCAGCAAGATTGATTGGACGAAGCTTCACAGTCCAGATGAACAATAACCACTGGTTTAGCTGTCCAGCTGTTCTGTCAACCTGAATGACTGAGTCCAGTGCAGATGTGAACCTGGCCTAAGAATGATATGACATAATATTTGCATCTGTGGATTAGGGGGTTTCAACTTCTCATTGTCCTCTTAGGGTGAGTTCACACGGAGTAAAGTGCCGCGTGATGTGGCACGTATACGCCGTGTGAGATTTTGCGGGCCGTATACGCTCCCATTGATTTCAATGAGAGCCTGGATCGTATACGCCGCGGCACGTTACTCCGTGTGAATACACCCTTAGACTACAGTATTATGGTATAGCATATGCAATATAATAAAACATAGTTTCTAATGATCTGAAAATATCTCCGTTGTGGAGATTAAAATATTGATTGTCCATTGGTTCAATAAAACAACTTTTTAATATTTTTTTGGAATGCCGTTTTTTCTGTCAGCTTGATGAGGAAAGATTGCTCCTTCAGAGGCTTTGCACTTGACCTTGGATTTTCAGTGCTGCTCCATTTGCGTCTTTATATAATAAAACTTAGTTTGTAATAAACTGTAGTAAGATCATTTAAGGGAAGTATCCTGAAAGCTAAAGGAAGTATTTTGCAATCTGTTTTGTTGTCCTGTTTGCTTAGAGGTAGAAATCCATGTGCACAAAAAGAGTGTTTTTCGTATTTTTAAACTTCTGACAGTTCATATATTTCTAAATGGCAAAAATAATATCTTACAATCTGAAACACAGCAGCTACTATTTCATGCTTACTCTGACCGATTATACAAAGTCATTATTTTGCTATCAGTTCTCTATGTGTCAGATCAATTTCCTAGTACACATGATAGCTGTAATTTTGTGTTCAGGAGAGACTAAACTTTCCTATTTTGGGCATGGAATTGAGGTTGTTTCTCTGCTTTTTATGTATTCCCAAAAATGACCAAAATTACCTAAAGACAGCAATGTAAAGTCAAAACCATTCACCATATAATTACCATTATATGGTGACCTTATGTCACATCTGAACAATTGAGGACGCAGTATACACTAAAATCCAGTCTGGAGCAGTCCATAAAGTCTAATAATCTAGATTTTATTGTCAGCACAAAACTGCAAGATTTCACAAGAAGAAATAACCTGTTAGGTAATTCCTAATAAACAAAATTATAGTAATATATTACTGTGATATGATAACTGTGAGGGATATACCTGTGACTGTTACATCTGTAACAATCAACTATGTCAAAATAAAAAAAAACAAGAATTGTGTTTCCACTTGACCAAAATAAGAAAAATCAATTAGTCAAAGACAGTGGCAGAACTACAGGCTATGGGGCCGGTGTGCCCCCGAAGCTTTTTTTTACTTTGTTTTTAATGGGCCCTTACCTGCTGGACTGCTATTTATATACTGGTCCTGTTCTTGCCCAGGGCCGATTCAGCTTCCCCTTCAGCCATCCAGGGGGCCATGTGCACCCTTATCATGTCACTGATGCTATTCAGTGCAGAGCACGGGTCCTCCTGGAGGTTAAAAGGGAAGTGGTAAAAGCCGTGGGCATGGAAGTAAGGCCGCTGCACTTAAAGTATTTGGGTGAATCTTGCAAGATTTATTTCACAAGGTTCAGCTGGGGATTTCAGTTAGATCGAACACATCCGAAAATAAACTGTTACTATTATATTCTGGGGTTTCTTCAGACCCTCAGAGTATAATGACTGGAGGTTCATGGGAAGTGACAAAGCATAAAAACAGTGTTCCTGACCTATCCTCAGCTTTGGTGCTGGTCTTTGCATCACGATGTATAATGGTGCCAGCGTAACCCTTGTGACATCTGTGATGTCATTGAAGAGGCCCGAAAACCCAGACCGGAACCAGGTGAGGTGTGTAACACTTTTTTTTTTAAATTTTTGATCATCCTTCCTAGGCCTCTGCTCATTATACTCTGGGGTCTAAAGAGTCAACAGAGTATAATAAAATTTTTGGATGGTGAATTCAAAAATTACAGTTCAGCCAAACCTGAAAGTAATATTTGTAACGAGCACCCTAGGAGCTACTTAGGGACATTATACTGTGTGAAGGACCACTAAGGAATACTATATTGTGTGGATGGGCTACTGTGGGACATTATACTGTGTGGAGGGGCCACTATGGGACTTTATACTATATGGAGGCCACTTTGGGACATTATACGGTATGGAGGCCACTATGGGAGATTATACTGTGTGTAAATGTGGAATCATAATCATGTGGGGCCAGTAAAGGCGAAACCAGGGAAGGGGGCACTATGCTATGTGGGGGGTCCAAGTCAAACGTTTGCTATGGTGCCCAGTCTTTGCTAGTTATACCCCTGGCCCAGAACAGGCAGTCCAGCAAGATCCTGCACATATTTCATCTTTTCATGAAAATTCATGTACTATTTAAGCCCTTTGCGACAGTTATGTAAATTTGATGGATGCTCAGAAGCAGCAGAGACTCAGCGCTTATGCCTGTTATCAGTGCCTTCACTGATTGTGGCCATTAAGAACCCCTGGCATCATTGTCAGCCTCTGTCAAAGCTGACCGAGGTGCCATTTGCCAAGAAGCTCATGAACGCCACCATTTGGGTTAGGGTCACTGACACCCAGAACGAGATCCATGGCTAGCTTTCTGTTGCCATTGCATATGGGAGCCTATTGACAGTTGCATTATGCAAAAAAAAAAAACAACAAAAACTAAAAAAAAATTAAAATCACCCCCTTTCCCTAGCACACATATTAAAATACTTAAATACTGTGAAACACATAAATATTAGGAATCCCTGTGTCCGAAAGTGCCCAATCTGCAAAATTATAAAAATATTTTTTGTCACAGGGTGAATGCTATAGCAGGGAAAAAAATAACTAAAGTACCAAACCGCTGTTTTTGCATTTTGTGAAAAAAAAATTTAATCAAAAGTGATCAAAACCATAGATATTTCCCAAAATGATATAACTAAAACTTACACCTGACCCTGCAAAAAAAAGACGCTCTATGCATCCATGTACATGGAAATATAAAAATGTCAGATGTGTCACAATATGGCGACTTTAAAAAAAAAATTTTGGCAAAGTTTTGAATTTTTGGCAATGGGTTAAAGTGTAAATAAAACTATAAAAAAAATTTCTCCCCGGAATCATACAGTACAAAAACATAGAATACAGGGGACATGTCATTTTTGTTGCATAGCAAACGCCTTTTTCTACAATTCTACCTCATTCTGAATTTTTTTCCAACTTCCCAGTATATTCTACAGAACATTAAATGGTACCATTGAGAGGAACAATTTGTCCTGCAAACATTAAGCCCTCATATGGCTCTTTGAATGGAAAATTAAAAAAGTTATGGGGTTTGTAAGGTGGGAAGTCAACAACGAAAATTGAAAATCAAAGAATGCCTCCAACGGGAAGGGTTAAGTCAAAAGAGTACCCTTTTGACATCTGTTCTGTGGGGATACCGTGCTCCTTATATAGCTGTATTACATGGATGGGATATCAGTATTAAAAAAAAACCCTTTGTTTTTGTTGCACTTTCTTCTCCATGTCCACCAAGTGGGGTGGAAGAAAATTTTATGTCTGACAGAAAGCTAACTAATAAATGTAAAGTTAGACAATACAGGCTACAGATACAACAAATTTAACAGAGTGTCTTGTCTTAGTTTGCATTGTCAAAAACTTACTTTTAAATATTATTAGTAAATTTGCCCCAATTTGTCTACAGTAAGTTCCCACTTATATTTGAGCATATTTTACACTTACATTTCTTTCAGCAATAACTAATACATTGATTTAATATCTTTCAGGATAATGTGGATTTACTTTGCTGATGGAAACTGGGTTTATCCATTTCTTGGGTTACTTTCCCCTCTGGGATTTCTGATATTTTTATTAAGTAGTCACATATTGGCAGCCTCTGTGTATATTGTTGGAGAAACACTCAACTATCTAGTATGGGGTAAGTTTTCCAATGAATGAAGTATAAAAAGAAAGACAGGGCGCCGAGCCGACCCTAGTGCAGTAATTTCAATAAATGGAATGGAAATATAAGATGAAAACAGGATGGCCTCTCACCTTGGCAGGTTGTGTGAAACACAACAACCTATAGGCACAATCAAATGGAACATTCAGGAGGGCAGCAGCTGAAAAGGCCGTCAGGAAGACGTGAGGAATTCAGCAAATTAGGACCAGACTCTCCAAAGAGAAGTACAGAGGCAGCGCTCACCCAAAAAGACTTTATTTGGTAACAGCACAACGCGTTTCGAGCCAATCTTGCTCTCTCTCAAGTGCATATAGATAACCTTCCCACAGTGGATACTGGGTACCCAGTATCCACTGTGGGAAGGTTATCTATATGCACTTGAGAAAGAGCAAGATTGGCTCGAAACGTGTTGTGCTGTTACCAAATAAAGTCTTTTTGGGTGAGCGCTGCCTCTGTACTTCTCTTTGGAGAGTCTGGTCCTAATTTGCTGAATGAATGAAGTATGTCATATTATTCACAGTATGCAGTAAACTAGCATCAACCAGATACAGCAGGGGTAGGGAACGTACGGCTCTCCAGCTGTTGCAAAACTACAACTCCCCGCATGCAAACTTGCTCTGCTGTTCTTGGAACTCCCATGAAAGTGAATGGAGAATGATGGGAGTTGTAGTTTCAAAGCAGCAGGAGAGCCGAAGGTTCCCTATCCCTGAGATACAGTAACCATTTCTATGGTTTAGCCTGAGAGGTGTTTGGGTCATACATGACTTTTTATCATGGCAATTGCAAAATAATTTTGGAAATCTGCTCAGTTGAGGCCTAAGGAAAATCATTCATGAAAATTATTCATTAACTTCTTTTTACTTCAAAGCTGGGGCAAATTACATTACTGGTCAAATGTTTTAAAACTCCTTGAGTTTTCCAGTTATGTTTTACAATAAGAAAAATTTGAGTACAGCAAATAATATAAAATGGTTCCAAAGTAAGTTAAAAACATGACATTTTTAATCTCAAACACAACAGTAGTCTAATTTTCAGATTTTAACCAAAGGCCTTATATTAAAGGGAGTACATTAAGGACCACCTCTCTGTAGCACAGAACGCAAGTTATGTTATGAGATGGGATGTGAACTGGGATATGAGCCAGTCAGCCATTGTTAGTATTGTATTTGTTTTGTATATTTTGTGTACTGTATGTAAACCCTCAAATGTAAAGCACCATGGAATTAATATAATGTAAAGCACCATGGAATTAATGATGCTATATATATAAATAAATAAATAATAATAATAATAATAATAATGATATCCAGAGAAGGAGTCAAATTAACCTAAACAGAAAAAGTAAACCACCAGAAATTGAAAGATAAATTTCAATGTGAATTATGTTTAAAAGCTGAGCTGAATTTTATGTTTGGTTAATGGAGATTGATTGACACAAATAAGACACTGGATGAGAATGCACAAGTAACATTAGATTCTTCTTTGTTCATAAGTTTTGCAATGTTTTTACAGCATTATATCAACATATTCTTAACTCTCTTTTTTTGTAATCTGTGACACAGTTGACTGGTAAATATTTTGAAATCTCCAGCATTTTTTATAAACTTTTTTTTTTTTTAATAAAAAACACTAAATTAAGGTTTATTTGTAGTGCATAATTCCTTGTCATAGATTTTAAGCTGGTGTAAAAATACAGTAACTACTATAATTCTATGATGTGAAGGCTAATCCAACAGCAACCATATAGTGACAAGCTGTGGGGCAGCTGACATTCTAACCCCTGATTCACATTGTGGGCAGTGCGCGGCAAGCACATGGACCCCATTATATTCTATGGGGTCCGTGTGCTTTTACAGCACAGCGCTTGCAATTGCGGTTGTATTCCGTCCGGGGGGTCTCCATGCGGACTCTAACCGGACAGAATACATGCACAGATGTGAACCGACCCTTAGGCTTTGTATGTTGCTATTTCAATTTTTCTGTTCCATAAAAAACAAGAAATCCCATATTCATCCAGCAGAGCCCAGCAGACCCTAGGACTATAATAGGGTCCATCAGGTTTTCCCCATGCTGTCCCTCACGTTACCAGACAAAATAGTGCAGCAGACCCAACACAACATATATGTGTGTGTTGGATCTGTACCTTCAACAAGATGGACCATAAGGTTGTTGGAGACAATTATTCTCTAAAGTAGAACATGGTCCCATGGTTACATGGATTTCATACTACTATGGGTCCATGTGCTATGAGTGTACCACTCTCACCCTAAACAATTTGGTATTTTATTTACCCAAATTCATTGTTATTCTAAAGTTTAAAGCTCCTTTAGTTAGGGTTTAATAGCCAAGTGGGCAGTAAAACTGTAGTTTCTCTGGGGGTTGGTTCTCTGTGTGCTATATGTCAGTATATACAGTTTTGCTGGCCACTTATCTAGTATACCCTAATATGTGTCAACACTACAAGGGCTTATATGTGAATACAGAGGATTTTAAACTTCATAATAGAAAAAAACAGGGTCAGATCGCTATAAAGATATGTCAAGAATTTATTCAGCAGAGTTTGTGACCCATTTCTTACAAACAATGGCAGCAGTGGGTTGTTACTTAGTCCTTGTCATCCTTTGTATAGAGTGTAGTGGGAGGGATGCTGAAGTCATTCTACAGATGTACATTAATAGTATCTTTTTTTCTTCTCATCTAAGCAGGTGAAATACAAAACAAGAAAGTGAAAATGTAACCTTCCCTCATAAGCCGAACCCTTCAGGGAGAGAAGAGAACGGTCCTGTTAACATATCCCTTTTCTGTAATGTATAGTTCAGTAGCCATCAGTCATAACTGACAGTATGTGAAATTGGTCTATTAAAGAACAAAGAAACAGTCAAAGCCTAAATCTTCATCCATAGAAAACTACTGTATATTGTGTTTTGTGAACTCATTATTCTCATATACAAGTGTACTTAAGTAAGGAGATTTTCATGTGTGGCTCCAGTCATTTACCAGAGGCAATATTTTCTTAGGATGCAGAGTCAGGATAATACTAGATTACTAGTCAATTATACATGAACTACAATCTTGTGTAAGCGCACATTTCTGCTACATTTGTGCACATCTTGTGCTGGAGCAATTTTTTTTTTCAATCGATAAAGGATTTCAAAGTGATGTATTTTCAAATATATCCATTATGATTCTGCTAAGGTGTCTGAAGCAAGAGTTAAGTGGTGATGAAGTACTGAAAGTAAGTAAAGAAGGGTTAAATTCATGTCTAACCCCACACTATTAACACTATTAAGTTTCAGCTGTGAAACATGGCCCATGTATTGGCTAGATTTACCATCCTGAACAGTATACCAGGAGAAAGACTGCTAGCAGTTCAGTTATCTATGATACCACTGTCCTGTACTATAATTGGATGGAACAGTATGTTTCTGGGAGGCAGGGATTCCAAGCATCATAGATAACTTTATTGCTAGGGGTTCCTCTTCAGGCATACCGTTCAATCTGGTAAATCTGGTCAACACACAGACCAAGTTTCAAGGTTAGAAACTTGGCCATGTAAATGCAGCCAAGGGTCTCAGTTTTGAAATGGACAAATAAAATCTAAATTGTAAAATTAAAAAAATCATGCTACCATCATACCTATATATTTCCTTAAAGTAGACACATGCAGCATTGCCACAGTGCCACTTGGTACTCTATACGAACAGGTGCCTTCATGCAATTTTGATTTAAAGTGAATGTTTTATAAAAAAAAAAAAATGCAAATAAATGTATATCAGTTGCTAGAAGTGGAAACGAAGCAAAAGGTTATATGCACCAAACCTCCTAAAATAAGAGTTCAACATGTGCAGAGTTCATTCATATCACTATGGCTTACACCTGCATGCACATATCTTCAGAAAATCACCAGAACTGGAAGGAACAAAAAATTGGTTTGAAGCTGGAAATATTAAAAAAAGTATCATCCTATAAAATGTAGGGATTATACACCATTGAAAGTGCACCCCTAGAGAAAACCTAGAGATTATATGTGTCTCAATGGGTTATCCATAGCCAATAGCCGCGTAACTTTGTGACAAACACAAATAATTTTTTGAAAATATGCACTAAAATGTATATTTGCATCTAAAACTCCTATTCAATATTACATTCACACACAAAACAAATATAAAATAATAAATCAAGGTATACACCATTTATATATACTTCAAACATCAACTATAGCGAGAGCCTGGACTCTCAAAAACACTGATACAGAAGACAAGCAAGATTTTGCTGTTATTCACTGCGTTAAAAATCTATACTGTACCTAGCAAACTGTGACTGTCACACCAAAATCTAACTTTTTTGAGATTGCACAGCATACCATATATAAAAACACAACTTAATATTTCATATTCTGCATACAACCACCTTTGCAGCAAACAGAGAATACAAGCAAAAATTGCACAAAAATTCCAATTTGTCACTACTGTAGAGTGCGAGATCAAGCAATCCCTTTCTGCAAGCAAAATGTACTTTCCAAAAAACTGCGAGATGTGATGAATTCATACATACCACACAAATATATATTTACAGGTGTGGGTGTTAAAGAAGTGCCAAAATTGCAGGAAGTGCCAACCAATTTTGTGCATGCAAATTAAATAGGCGTTTACATAAAAATGTAATTTTCTATCCCCCTATAAAAACTAGCAATTTTATATTTTCATCTTTAGTGATAATTAGTGTTGAGCAAATAGTATTCGATGGAGTACCTCACCCCCATAGGAATGCGTATAAGCGGCCGAACACCAAGGGGTTAAGCGCATCAAATATTCACTGCTCTTAACCCCTTGGTGTTCGGCCTCTTACATGCATTCCTATGGTAGTGAGGTATTCGATCGAATACTATTCGCTCATCTCTAGTGATAATTAGAGATGAGCGAACAGTGTTCTATCGAACACATGTTCGATCGGATATCAGGGTGTTCGCCATGTTCGAATCGAATCGAACACCGCGTGGTAAAGTGCGCCAAAATTCGATTCCCCTCCCACCTTCCCTGGCGCCTTTTTTGCACCAATAACAGCGCAGGGGAGGTGGGACAGGAACTACGACACCGGGGGCATTGAAAAAAATTGGAAAAAGTCATTGGCTGCCGAAATCAGGTGACCTCCATTTTAGACGAATAGTGGATTTCAAATCCGGGTCATATGAGAATGTGAACTTTGTGACTATGAGACAGGGATAGCTGTACAGGCAGGGATAGCTAGGGAGAACCTTTATTTAGGGGGGAATGTTATTAAAAATAACTTTTTGGGGCTCTATCGGGTGTGTAATTGTGATTTTTGTGAGATAAACTTTTTCCCATAGGGATGCATTGGCCAGCGCTGATTGGCCGAATTCCGTACTTTGGCCAATCAGCGCTGGCTCTGCTGGAGGAGGCGGAGTCTAAGATCGCTCCACACCAGTCTCCATTCTGGTCCGACCTTAGACTCCGCCTCCTCCAGCAGAGCCAGCGCTGATTGGCCGAATTCTGTACTCTGGCCAATCAGTGCTGGCCAATGCATTCTATTGGCGTGATGAAGCAGTGCTGAACTTGTGTGTTTAGCTCAACTACACCGGTGGAGTAGTTGAGATAAACACACACATTCAGCACTGCTTCATCACGCCAATAGAATGCATTGGCCAGTGCTGATTGAAGCAGAGCTGAATCTGTGTGCTTAGTTCAACTACTCCACCGGCGTAGTTGAGCTAAACACACACATTCAGCACTGCTTCATCACGCCAATAGAATGCATTGGCCAGTGCTGATTGAAGCAGAGCTGAATCTGTGTGCTTAGTTCAACTACTCCACCGGCGTAGTTGAGCTAAACACACACATTCAGCACTGCTTCATCACGCCAATAGAATGCATTGGCCAGTGCTGATTGAAGCAGAGCTGAATCTGTGTGCTTAGTTCAACTACTCCACTGGCGTAGTTGAGCTAAACACACACATTCAGCACTGCTTCATCACGCCAATAGAATGCATTGGCCAGTGCTGATTGAAGCAGAGCTGAATCTGTGTGCTTAGTTCAACTACTCCACCGGCGTAGTTGAGCTAAACACACACATTCAGCACTACTTCATCACGCCAATAGAATGCATTGGCTAGTGCTGATTGAAGCAGAGCTGAATCTGTGTGCTTAGTTCAACTACTCCACCGGCGTAGTTGAGCTAAACACACACATTCAGCACTGCTTCATCACGCCAATAGAATGCATTGGCCAGCACTGATTGAAGCAGAGCTGAATCTGTGTGCTTAGTTCAACTACTCCACCGGCGTAGTTGAGCTAAACACACACATTCAGCACTGCTTCATCACGCCAATAGAATGCACTGGCCAGCGCTGATTGGCCAGAGTACGGAATTCGGCCAATCAGCGCTGGCTCTGCTGGAGGAGGCAGAGTCTAAGATTGCTCCACACCAGTCTCCATTCTGGTCCGACCTTAGACTCCGCCTCCTCCAGCCGAGCCAGCACTGATTGGCCGAATTCCATACTCTGGCCAATCAGCACTGGCTAATGCATTGTATTGGCGTGATGAAGCAGTGCTGAATGTGTGTGTTTTCGCTCAACTACACTGGTGGAGTAGTTGAGCTAAGCACACAGATTCAGCTCTGCTTCAATCAGCGCTGGCCAATGCATTCTATTAGCTTGATGAAGCAGAGTGTGCACAAGGGTTCAAGCGCACCCTCGGCTCTGATGTAGCAGAGCCGAGGCTGCACAAGGGTTCAAGCGCACCCTCGGCTCTGATGTAGCAGAGCCAAGGCTGCACAAGGGTTCAAGCGCACCCTCGGCTCTGATGTAGCAGAGCTGAGGGTGCACAGATGTAGCAGAGCCGAGGCTGCACAAGGGTTCAAGCGCACCCTCGGCTCTGATGTAGCAGAGCCGAGGGTGCACAGATGTAGCAGAGCCGAGGCTGCACAAGGGTTCAAGCGCACCCTCGGCTCTGATGTAGCAGAGCCGAGGGTGCACAGATGTAGCAGAGCCGAGGGTGCACAAGGGTTCAAGTGCACCCTCGGCTCTGCTACATCAGAGCCGAGGGTGCGCTTGAACCCTTGTGCACACTCTGCTTCATCAAGCTAATAGAATGCATTGGCCAGCGCTGATTGAAGCAGAGCTGAATCTGTGTGCTTAGCTCAACTACTCCACCGGTGTAGTTGAGCTAAACACACACATTCAGCACTGCTTCATCACGCCAATAGAATGCATTGGCCAGCACTGATTGGCCAGAGTACGGAATTCAGCCAATCAGCGCTGGCTCTGCTGGAGGAGGCGGAGTCTAAGGTCGGACCAGAATGGAGACTGGTGTGGAGCGATCTTAGACTCCGCCTCCTCCAGCAGAGCCAGTGCTGATTGGTCGAGTTCCGTACTCTGGCCAATCAGCGCTGGCCAATGCATTCTATTAGCCCGATGAAGTAGAGCTGAATGTGTGTGCTAAGCACACACATTCAGCTCTACTTCATCGGGCTAATAGAATGCATTGGCCAATCAGCGCTGGCCAATGCATTCTATTAGCGTGAACTGAGTTTGCACAGGGGTTCTAGTGCACCCTCGGCTCTGCTACATCAGATTGCTACATCTGATGTAGCAGTGCCGAGTGTGCATCAGATGTGTAGTTGAGCAGAACTGGCTCAGCACTGCTAAGTCTCTGCATTCGCATAGGAATGCATTGGCCAGCCTTCGGCCAATCAGCGCTGGCTCTGCCGGAGGAGGCGGAGTCTAAGGTCGGACCTGAATGAAGACTGGTGTGGAGCGATCTTAGACTCCGCCTCCTCCAGCAGAGCCAGCGCTGATTGGTCGAGTTCCGTACTCTGGCCAATCAGAACTGGCCAATGCATTTCTATGGGGAAAAGTTAGCTTGCGAAAATCGCAAACTGACAGGGATTTCCATGAAATAAAGTGACTTTTATGCCCCCAGACATGCTTCCCCTGCTGTCCCAGTGTCATTCCAGGGTGTTGGTATCATTTCCTGGGGTGTCATAGTGGACTTGGTGACCCTCCAGACACGGATTTGGGTTTCCCCCTTAACGAGTATATGTTCCCCATAGACTATAATGGGGTTCAAAACCCATTCAAACACTCGAACAGTGAGCGGCTGTTCGAATCGAATTTCGAACCTCGAACATTTTAGTGTTCGCTCATCTCTAGTGATAATCATTATTGCTATTATTTTAGCATGTAACAGATATCGCGAGAGAAGCCTATTTTACTCTAGAAAGATCAGGTATGCACAGGACAGGGATTGGGTCACATACAGGTTATGCACAGATGATGATCATAATTTATCATCTCTTTGCAGCCTGCAGGGCGGCTCCTTCCCCCTCCTGATACATCTCCGACCTCTAGTGAGTTCTGCTATGGACCCCCTCCAGTTTGCCTATCGGCCGGGTATTGGGGTGGATGAAGCCATCATCCATCTTCTTCACAGAGCTCTGTCTCACCTGGAGAAACCTGGTAACACTGTGAGAATAATGTTCTTTGATTTCTCAAGTGTTTTTAACACCATACAGCCAGGGCTACTGAGGGACAAGCTGGACTTTGTTGGAGTGGACCATCACCTGTCCAACTGGATCCTAGACTACCTGACAAACCGCCCTCAGTATGTGAGAGCCCGGGGCTGTACGTCAGACACTGTGATCTGTAGTACGGGGGCACCTCAAGGTGCAGTCTTTGCCCCCTTCGTCTTCACACTGTACACTGCTAACTTTAGGTGCAACTCATCTAACTGTTACTTGCAAAAGTATTCTGATGACTCTGCAATTGTAGACCTCATCACAGATGGAGACGACAGGGAGTACAGAGACTTAAACCGGGACTTTATGGAATGGTGTCAGCAGAACTACCTCAGAATTAATGCTGGGAAGATGGTGGTGGACTTTAGTAAGGGGAGGAATGCCCTGAATCTGGTAGACATCCTGGGGACAGGCATTAAGATAGTCAAGACATATAAGTACCTGGGTGTGCTCCTCAATAATAAGCTGGACTGCATGCACTGTACAGAAAGGGCCACAGCAGACTCTAACTGCTCAGAAGTTGAGCGCCTTTGGAGTCCAGGTGGCACTTCTTAGGGCCTTTTTCAACTCTGTCATAGCATCAGCCATCTTCTTCGGAGTGGCCTGCAGGGGGAGAAATATACCAGCCAGAGACAGAAATAGACTTGACAGGCTGGTTAGAAGGGCCAGCTTTGTCCTGGGGAGCCCCCTTGACCCAATAAGGTTTTTGGTGACAGAAAGATACTGTGCATGATAAGCTCCATGCTGGAGAACAACTCCCATTCCATGTGTGAGACAGCACTGGGCAGTACTGTCAGTGACTGACTGCTTCACCCCAAGTGTGAGAAGGAGCGTTATTAATGATCCTTCCTCCCAACCGCGGTCAGGCTGTATAATCAACATCAGGCAAAGCGAAGATCACTCCGCACAGAGAGCTAAATGATCTGAAGTCCTTCCTTTCTCTTTAGTTGCTATGACTCCTAGTATCTTTTCTATCTGCTGTTCTGAGCTTGTATGTGTTCTTTCTTGTAATATATTACTGTATTATCCATGCTGCTGTAACACACTTAATGTCCCCATGGTGGGACTATTAAAGGATTATCTTATCTTATTGGCTTCTCCACACAGTATAATGTCCTATTGTGGCCCCTGCACACAGTGTAATATCCCATAGTGGCCCCTCCACACAGTATAATGTCCTATATCGGCCCCTCCACACAGAATAATATCTCATAGCAACCCATCCATACAGTATAATGTTACATAGTGGCCCCTCCACACAGTATAATGTCCCTATACTGCACAACAACACTCCCATTCACCCAGTGAACAGGAAACTGCACTATAATCCCATTAATTTGGAGTTTGCCATTCACGGCATAGACGGGAGCGCCACTGTGCAGGAAAAGAGTCAAAGCTTTGATTTTGAATGCAACTAGATTTATTGTAACTTTACTTTGCCAAATTATGTATAATGAGCATTGACATCACTTGACCTGTATGAGAGAGATACTGCCTCAAAAGTGGCTTCACTGTAATGACTTTAACTTTGACATTTACTTTGTTCTTCATATAAAGCTGGTAGTTGCCTGAATCTGGAAAAAAAACTGTCTCTCTGATCACATTATTACATATATTTCCAATTGACATTTTTCTTTCTTAGTGAATTATTAAGCGGCTCTCTAACTATTGTGCATTCCTAATGACAAATATGATTGTCTTTTCTAAGCATTCCATAACCACTACGAATAAAGATATGAAGACGTGGCAGCTTGACATGGTCAATAATATAAGCATAAAAATTTATTTACAGAATAGCTAACAAGAAACCATAGGTCTATTCTGAACTTCTAATGTCATTGATTTTTTTTTACAGGCATGTACAGTGTATTTTTAGCGATGAGTCGTACATGTTGCATAAAATAGAATTTGTTACTGAATGAATTTCCCACCCACAGACACCGAGCTTCTGGATAGGAAACTGGTTGCACAGTTTCTTTAATACACATTAGCAGAAGGAACAGGAAAACAGTCTAAATAAAAGCCCAGCAGGCAGGTAACTTATAATTATCTTTTCTTCATATAACATATAGGAAAGCAGACTATACATACAGTCTAGTCAATGATCTGGATAAGTGGAGCTTGAGTGGTCTCTAGAAAAGACAGAGCATAGTTTTCTTGCATGGAAAGACAGGGAAAAGTTGCAGTTAAATAATTATTTTTTCTCATATAGGCAAACATGTTTCATATGAAACACATCATTAAATCTATAGGGACAGAAATAGACTTGACATGTTGGTTAGAAGGGCCAGCTCTGTTCTGGGGAGCTCCCTAGACCAAGTACAGGTTGTGGGTGACAGAAGGATACTGTTCATGGTGAGCTCCATGCTGGAGAACAACCCCCAGCCCATGTATGGGACCTTGACAGCACTGGGCAGCATTGTCAGTGACCAACTGCTTCACCCCAAGTGTGAGAAGGAGCACTATCGGAGATCCTTCCTCCCAACCGCAGCCAGGCTGTATAATCAACATCAGGCTAAGCGGAGATCACGCCGCACAGATAACTAAATGATTCTGACTAGAGATGAGCGAACACTAAAATGTTCGAGGTTCGAAATTCGAATCGAACAGCCGCTCACTGTTCGTGTGTTCGAACGGGTTTCGAACCCCATTATAGTCTATGGGGAACATATACTCGTTAAGGGGGAAACCCAAATCCGTGTCTGGAGGGTCACCAAGTCCACTATGACACCACAGGAAATGATGCCAACACCTCTGGAATGACACTGGGACAGCAGGGGAAGCATGTCTGGGGGCATCTAACACACCAAAGACCCTCTATTACCCCAACATCACAGCCTAACAACTACACACTTTACACACTCAATACCACCTCTCTGACAGTAGGAAAACACCTTGAAACATGTGTATTTGGCACTTGCAGTGAGGAGAGCTTGTCACCAGCAGTGAATTTGGCCCTTGTAGTAAGTTGAGGTTGGCACCAACATTTGTTTTGAAAATCAGGGTGGATTGAGCCTCTAACCAGCAGAGTTTGGGCAAATTCATGGTGGAGGGAGCCTCTAAAAACCCCAGTTTGGACCAATTCATGGTGGAGGGAGCCTCTAAAAACCCCAGTTTGGACCAATTCATGGTGGAGGGAGCCTCTAAAAAACCCAGTTTGGACCAATTCATGGTGGAGGGAGCCTCTAAACAGCCCAGTTTGGACCAATTCATGGTGGAGGGAGCCTCTAAACAGCCCAGTTTGGGCAAATTCATGGTGGAGGGAGCCTCTAACCAGCCCAGTTTGGGCAAATTCATGGTGGAGGGAGCCTCTAAAAACCCCCGTTTGGACCAATTCATGGTGGAGGGAGCCTCTAAACAGCCCAGTTTGGGCAAATTCATGGTGGAGGGAGCCTCTAACCAGCCCAGTTTGGACCAATTCATGGTGGAGGGAGCCTCTAAAAACCCCAGTTTGGACCAATTCATGGTGGAGGGAGCCTCTAAAAACCCCAGTTTGGACCAATTCATGGTGGAGGGAGCCTCTAAAAACCCCAGTTTGGACCAATTCATGCTGGAGGGAGCCTCTAAACAGCCCAGTTTGGGCAAATTCATGGTGGAGGGAGCCTCTAAAAACCCCAGTTTGGACCAATTCATGGTGGAGGGAGCCTCTAAAAACCCCAATTTGGACCAATTCATGGTGGAGGGAGCCTCTAAACAGCCCAGTTTGGGCAAATTCATGGTGGAGGGAGCCTCTAAAAACCCCAGTTTGGACCAATTCATGGTGGAGGGAGCCTCTAAAAACCCCAGTTTGGACCAATTCATGGTGGAGGGAGCCTCTAAAAAACCCAGTTTGGACCAATTCATGGTGGAGGGAGCCTCTAAACAGCCCAGTTTGGGCAAATTCATGGTGGAGGGAGCCTCTAAAAACCCCAGTTTGGACCAATTCATGGTGGAGGGAGCCTCTAAAAACCCCAGTTTGGACCAATTCATGGTGGAGGGAGCCTCTAAAAACCCCAGTTTGGACCAATTCATGGTGGAGGGAGCCTCTAAAAAACCCAGTTTGGACCAATTCATGGTGGAGGGAGCCTCTAACCAGCCCAGTTTGGACCAATTCATGGTGGAGGGAGCCTCTAAAAACCCCAGTTTGGACCAATTCATGGTGGAGGGAGCCTCTAAACAGCCCAGTTTGGACCAATTCATGGTGGAGGGAGCCTCTAAAAACCCCAATTTGGACCAATTCATGGTGGAGGGAGCCTCTAACCAGCCCAGTTTGGACCAATTCATGGTGGAGGGAGCCTCTAACCAGCCCAGTTTGGGCAAATTCATGGTGGAGGGAGCCTCTAAAAACCCCAATTTGGACCAATTCATGGTGGAGGGAGCCTCTAAACAGCCCAGTTTGGGCAAATTCATGGTGGAGGGAGCCTCTAAAAACCCCAGTTTGGACCAATTCATGGTGGAGGGAGCCTCTAAAAACCCCAGTTTGGACCAATTCATGGTGGAGGGAGCCTCTAAAAAACCCAGTTTGGACCAATTCATGGTGGAGGGAGCCTCTAAACAGCCCAGTTTGGGCAAATTCATGGTGGAGGGAGCCTCTAAAAACCCCAGTTTGGACCAATTCATGGTGGAGGGAGCCTCTAAAAACCCCAGTTTGGACCAATTCATGGTGGAGGGAGCCTCTAAAAACCCCAGTTTGGACCAATTCATGGTGGAGGGAGCCTCTAAAAAACCCAGTTTGGACCAATTCATGGTGGAGGGAGCCTCTAACCAGCCCAGTTTGGACCAATTCATGGTGGAGGGAGCCTCTAAACAGCCCAGTTTGGGCAAATTCATGGTGGAGGGAGCCTCTAACCAGCCCAGTTTGGACCAATTCATGGTGGAGGGAGCCTCTAAAAACCCCAGTTTGGACCAATTCATGGTGGAGGGAGCCTCTAAAAACCCCAGTTTGGACCAATTCATGGTGGAGGGAGCCTCTAAAAACCCCAGTTTGGACCAATTCATGCTGGAGGGAGCCTCTAAACAGCCCAGTTTGGGCAAATTCATGGTGGAGGGAGCCTCTAAAAACCCCAGTTTGGACCGATTCATGGTGGAGGGAGCCTCTAAAAACCCCAATATGGACCAATTCATGGTGGAGGGAGCCTCTAAACAGCCCAGTTTGGGCAAATTCATGGTGGAGGGAGCCTCTAAAAACCCCAGTTTGGACCAATTCATGGTGGAGGGAGCCTCTAAAAACCCCAGTTTGGACCAATTCATGGTGGAGGGAGCCTCTAAAAAACCCAGTTTGGACCAATTCATGGTGGAGGGAGCCTCTAAACAGCCCAGTTTGGGCAAATTCATGGTGGAGGGAGCCTCTAAAAACCCCAGTTTGGACCAATTCATGGTGGAGGGAGCCTCTAAAAACCCCAGTTTGGACCAATTCATGGTGGAGGGAGCCTCTAAAAACCCCAGTTTGGACCAATTCATGGTGGAGGGAGCCTCTAAAAAACCCAGTTTGGACCAATTCATGGTGGAGGGAGCCTCTAACCAGCCCAGTTTGGACCAATTCATGGTGGAGGGAGCCTCTAAAAACCCCAGTTTGGACCAATTCATGGTGGAGGGAGCCTCTAAACAGCCCAGTTTGGACCAATTCATGGTGGAGGGAGCCTCTAAAAACCCCAATTTGGACCAATTCATGGTGGAGGGAGCCTCTAAACAGCCCAGTTTGGACCAATTCATGGTGGAGGGAGCCTCTAACCAGCCCAGTTTGGGCAAATTCATGGTGGAGGGAGCCTCTAAAAACCCCAATTTGGACCAATTCATGGTGGAGGGAGCCTCTAAACAGCCCAGTTTGGACCAATTCATGGTGGAGGGAGCCTCTAAAAACCCCAGTTTGGACCAATTCATGGTGGAGGGAGCCTCTAAAAACCCCAGTTTGGACCAATTCATGGTGGAGGGAGCCTCTAACCAGCAGAGTTGTGGGAAAGCAGGGTGGAGGGAGCCTCTAACCAGCAGAGTTGGTGGAAATCAGGGTGGAGGGAGCCTCTAACCAGCAGAGTTGGGGGAAATCATGTTGGAGGGAGCCTAGTATTAGCAGAATTGTGCAACGCTTATGGTGGATGAGTATGAGGATGCGGAGGAATTGGAGAGGTTGAGTACAGACATGGAGTTTCATGTTGGGGTGCTTTACACAGGTGGGCACAAAAATTAAGGCTCTATCCAGTGGTGGTTCATTTTTATCAAAGTGAGCCGGTCGGCACTCTCAGCTGACAGACGGGTGCGCTTGTCAGTGATGATGCCACCGGCTGCACTGAACACCCTCTCAGATAGGACGCTGGCGGCAGGACAGGACAGCACCTCCAAGGCATATAGGGCAAGTTCAAGCCACAGGTCCAACTTCGACACCCAATACGTGTAGGGCGCAGAGGGGTCGGAGAGGACAGGGCTGTGGTCGGAAAGGTATTCCCGCAACATGCGCCTATACTTCTCACGCCTGGTGACACTTGGACCCTCTGTGGCGGCACTTTGGCGAGGGGGTGCCATCAAGGTGTCCCAGACCTTAGACAGTGTGCCCCTCGTTTGTGTGGACCGGTGAGAACTTGGTTGCCTACTGGAGGAACTGTCCTCCCTGCCGCCAACGTCACATGCTGGAAACATCTCCATCATATTCTGCACCAATTGCCTGTGGCAAGCATTGATGCGATTGGCCCTCCCCTCTACCGGAATAAAAGACGAGATGTTGTTTTTATACCGGGGGTCAAGGATAGCAAAGATCCAGTACTGGTTGTCCTCCATGATTTTGACAATACGCTTGTCGGTTGTAAAGCACCCCAACATGAACTCAGCCATGTCTGCCACAGTGTTAGTTGGCATGACTCCTCTGGCCCCACCGGAAAGTTCAATCTCCATTTCCTCCTCATCCTCCATGTCTACCCATCCGCGTTGCAACAATGGGACGATTCGAAGTTGCCCGGAAGCCTCCTGTATCACCATCACATCATCGGACAACTCTTCTTCCTCCTCCTCCTCCTCCTCCATTAAACGCGATGAAGCGGACAGATGTGTGGACCTACTCTCCAGCTGTGACGGATCGGATGCTATCCCTGACTCCACTGTGTGATCTGAGTTATCCCTGATGTCAATCAGGGATTCTCTCAGAACACACAAGAGCGGGATTGTAAGGCTCACCATCGCATCCTCAGAGCTCACCCTCCTTGTGGACTCCTCAAACACCCGTAGGATGTCACAAAGGTCTCTCATCCATGGCCACTCATGGATGAGAAACTGAGGCAGCTGACTTTGTGGCACCCTAGGGTTTTGGAGCTGGTATTCCATCAAAGGTCTCTGCTGCTCAACCACTCTATTCAACATCTGAAACGTTGAGTTCCAGCGTGTGGGGACGTCGCACAAAAGCCGGTGTTGTGGCACATGCAGGCGTTGCTGGAGAGATTTTAAGCTAGCAGCGGCTACTGTTGACTTGCGAAAGTGGGCGCACATGCGCCGCACTTTCACCAGTAGCTCTGGAACATTGGGGTAGCTCTTTAGGAAACGTTGCACCACTAGGTTGAAGACGTGGGCCAGGCATGGAACATGTTGGAGTCCGGCAAGCTCCAGAGCTGCTACCAGGTTCCGGCCGTTATCACAAACGACCATGCCTGGGCCCAGGTGCAGCGGCTCAAACCATATTGCCGTCTCATCGAGGAGGGCATCCCTCACCTCGGAGGCAGTGTGCTGTCTGTCCCCCAAGCTGATCAGCTTCAGCACAGCCTGCTGACGTCTACCAACGCCAGTGCTGCAACGTTTCCAACTCGTAGCTGGGGTCAATCTAACAGCGGAGGAGGAGGCGGTGGCGGAGGAGGAGGCGGTGGCGGAGGAGGAGGCGGTAGAGGAGGAGGAGGAGGGGGGTGTTCTTCTCGTGTCCCTGCCAGGAATGTTAGGCGGGGAGACGAGGTACACCAGGCCAGTTTGGGAAGCAGTCCCAGCCTCAACTACATTCACCCAGTGTGCCGTCAGTGAAATGTAGCGTCCCTGTCCGCATGCATTTGTCCACGCGTCGGTGGTCAAGTGGACCTTTGTGCAAAGCGCGGAACTAAGGGCCCGCCTGATGTTGAGTGACACGTGCTGGTGCAAGGCGGGGACGGCACACCGGGAGAAGTAGTGACGGCTAGGGACGGCATAGCGAGGTGCTGCAGTTGCCATCAGGTCCAGGAAGGCGGGAGTTTCAACAAGCCGGAACGCCAACATCTCCTGGGCCAGCAGTTTAGCGATGTTGGCGTTCAAGGCTTGCGCGTGTGGGTGGTTAGCAGTGTATTTCTGCCGCCGCTCCAATGTCTGAGAGATGGTGGGTTGTTGTAAAGAAGCGCCTGATGGTGCCTTTGATAGTGCAGGAGAAGGAGATAAGACAGGAACAGGGGAGGATGAGGGAGAAGTCAACAAAGTGGCGGAGGCAGATGAAGTGGTGTCCTGGCTCGTCCTCTGGAGTGCATCGCCAGCACAGTCAGCAGTGGCAGTGGCAGAGGCAGTGGCAGTGGCGTGAACGGCAGGCGGCCTTTGTCCTGCCGTTGCTGCCTGCCACTGATTCCAGTGCTTGGATTCCAAATGACGGCGCATTGAAGTGGTGGACAGGTTGCTCTTCTCAGAGCCCCTAATCAATTTCGAGAGGCAAATTGTGCAGACAACACTATATCTGTCCTCGGCGCATTCCTTGAAAAAACTCCACACCTTCGAGAAACGTGCCCTTGAGGTGGGAGTTTTTCGGGGCTGGGTACGAACTGGAACATCTTGGGAGATTCCGGGTGTGGCCTGGCTTCGCCTAAGCTGCTGACCTCTGCCTCTGCCTCTAGCTACCCTTTTTGGTGCTGCACTTGCCTCAACATCCACACTACTTTCCCCGCTTGACATCCCCCCTGTCCAGGTCGGGTCAGTGTCCTCATCATCCACCACTTCCTCTTCCAACTCCTGTCTCATCTCCTCCTCCCGCACAATGCGCCGGTCAACTGGATGCCCTGACGGCAACTGCGTCACATCATCGTCGATGAGGGTGGGTTGCTGGTCATCCACCACCAAATCGAACGGAGATGGAGGAGACTCTAGTGTTTGAGCATCTGGACACAGATGCTCCTCTGTTAGGTTCGTGGAATCGTGACGTGGAGAGGCAGGTTGAGGGACAATGAAAGGAGCGGAGAACAGCTCTGGGGAGCAGGGACAGTTGGGGTTATTGTTCTGTGAAGCTTGGGAATTTTGGGAGGAAGGAGGACAAGACTGTTGGGTAATAGGAGGAGAGGAGGCAGAGTCTGACTGGCTGCTGGACAATGTGCTGTAAGCGTTCTCTGACAGCCATTGCAAGACCTGTTCCTGGTTCTCGGGCCTACTAAGGTTTGTACCCTGCAGTTTAGTTAATGTGGCAAGCAACCCTGGCACTGTGGAGTGGCGCAATGCTTGCTGCCCCACAGGAGTAGGCACGGGACGCCCTGTGGCTTCACTGCTACCTTGCTCCCCAGAACCATTCCCCCGACCTCGCCCACGGCCTCGTCCACGTCCCTTTCCGGGAGCCTTGCGCATTTTGAATTCCCAGTTAGAAATTGGCACTATATACCAGTAGCAAAAATTGTGGGTGCACGTAACCCCAATATATTCTTTGAATTCCCAGTCAGACAATGGCACTATATACCAGTAGCAAGAAATGAGGGTATTTATAACCCCAATATATTCTTTGAATTACCAGTCAGAAACTGGCACTATATGGCAGTAGCAAGAAATGAGGGTATTTATAACCCCAATATATTCTTTGAATTCCCAGTCAGACAATGGCACTGTATACCAGTAGTAAAAATTGTGGGTGCACGTAACCCCAATATATTCTTTGAATTACCAGTCAGAAACTGGCACTATATGGCAGTAGCAAGAAATGAGGGTATTTGTAACCCCAATATATTCTTTGAATTCCCAGTCAGAAACTGGCACTGTATACCAGTAGTAAAAATTGTGGGTGCACGTAACCCCAATATATTCTTTGAATTCCCAGTCAGACAATGGCACTATATACCAGTAGCAAGAAATGAGGGTATTTATAACCCCAATATATTCTTTGAATTCCCAGTCAGAAACTGGCACTATATGGCAGTAGCAAGAAATGAGGGTATTTATAACCCCAATATATTCTTTGAATTCCCAGTCAGACAATGGCACTGTATACCAGTAGTAAAAATTGTGGGTGCACGTAAACCCAATATATTCTTTGAATTACCAGTCAGAAACTGGCACTATATGGCAGTAGCAAGAAATGAGGGTATTTGTAACCCCAATATATTCTTTGAATTACCAGTCAGAAACTGGCACTATATGGCAGTAGCAAGAAATGAGGGTATTTGTAACCCCAATATATTCTTTGAATTCCCAGTCAGAAACTGGCACTGTATACCAGTAGTAAAAATTGTGGGTGCACGTAACCCCAATATATTCTTTGAATTCCCAGTCAGACAATGGCACTATATACCAGTAGCAAGAAATGAGGGTATTTATAACCCCAATATATTCTTTGAATTACCAGTCAGAAACTGGCACTATATGGCAGTAGCAAGAAATGAGGGTATTTGTAACCCCAATATATTCTTTGAATTCCCAGTCAGAAACTGGCACTGTATACCAGTAGTAAAAATTGTGGGTGCACGTAACCCCAATATATTCTTTGAATTACCAGTCAGAAACTGGCACTATATGGCAGTAGCAAGAAATGAGGGTATTTGTAACCCCAATATATTCTTTGAATTCCCAGTCAGAAACTGGCACTGTATACCAGTAGTAAAAATTGTGGGTGCACGTAACCCCAATATATTCTTTGAATTCCCAGTCAGACAATGGCACTATATACCAGTAGCAAGAAATGAGGGTATTTATAACCCCAATATATTCTTTGAATTCCCAGTCAGAAACTGGCACTATATGGCAGTAGCAAGAAATGAGGGTATTTATAACCCCAATATATTCTTTGAATTCCCAGTCAGACAATGGCACTGTATACCAGTAGTAAAAATTGTGGGTGCACGTAACCCCAATATATTCTTTGAATTACCAGTCAGAAACTGGCACTATATGGCAGTAGCAAGAAATGAGGGTATTTGTAACCCCAATATATTCTTTGAATTCCCAGTCAGAAACTGGCACTGTATACCAGTAGTAAAAATTGTGGGTGCACGTAACCCCAATATATTCTTTGAATTCCCAGTCAGACAATGGCACTATATACCAGTAGCAAGAAATGAGGGTATTTATAACCCCAATATATTCTTTGAATTACCAGTCAGAAACTGGCACTATATGGCAGTAGCAAGAAATGAGGGTATTTGTAACCCCAATATATTCTTTGAATTCCCAGTCAGAAACTGGCACTGTATACCAGTAGTAAAAATTGTGGGTGCACGTAACCCCAATATATTCTTTGAATTACCAGTCAGAAACTGGCACTATATGGCAGTAGCAAGAAATGAGGGTATTTGTAACCCCAATATATTCTTTGAATTCCCAGTCAGAAACTGGCACTGTATACCAGTAGTAAAAATTGTGGGTGCACGTAACCCCAATATATTCTTTGAATTCCCAGTCAGACAATGGCACTATATACCAGTAGCAAGAAATGAGGGTATTTATAACCCCAATATATTCTTTGAATTCCCAGTCAGACAATGGCACTGTATACCAGTAGTAAAAATTGTGGGTGCACGTAACCCCAATATATTCTTTGAATTCCCAGTCAGACAATGGCACTATATACCAGTAGCAAGAAATGAGGGTATTTATAACCCCAATATATTCTTTGAATTACCAGTCAGAAACTGGCACTATATGGCAGTAGCAAGAAATGAGGGTATTTGTAACCCCAATATATTCTTTGAATTCCCAGTCAGAAACTGGCACTGTATACCAGTAGTAAAAATTGTGGGTGCACGTAACCCCAATATATTCTTTGAATTACCAGTCAGAAACTGGCACTATATGGCAGTAGCAAGAAATGAGGGTATTTGTAACCCCAATATATTCTTTGAATTCCCAGTCAGAAACTGGCACTGTATACCAGTAGTAAAAATTGTGGGTGCACGTAACCCCAATATATTCTTTGAATTCCCAGTCAGACAATGGCACTATATACCAGTAGCAAGAAATGAGGGTATTTATAACCCCAATATATTCTTTGAATTCCCAGTCAGAAACTGGCACTATATGGCAGTAGCAAGAAATGAGGGTATTTATAACCCCAATATATTCTTTGAATTCCCAGTCAGACAATGGCACTGTATACCAGTAGTAAAAATTGTGGGTGCACGTAACCCGAATATATTCTTTGAATTACCAGTCAGAAACTGGCACTATATGGCAGTAGCAAGAAATGAGGGTATTTGTAACCCCAATATATTCTTTGAATTCCCAGTCAGAAACTGGCACTGTATACCAGTAGTAAAAATTGTGGGTGCACGTAACCCCAATATATTCTTTGAATTCCCAGTCAGACAATGGCACTATATACCAGTAGCAAGAAATGAGGGTATTTATAACCCCAATATATTCTTTGAATTACCAGTCAGAAACTGGCACTATATACCAGTAGCAAGAAATGAGGGTATTTATAACCCCAATATATTCTTTGAATTCCCAGTCAGAAACTGGCACTATATGGCAGTAGCAAGAAATGAGGGTATTTATAACCCCAATATATTCTTTGAATTCCCAGTCAGACAATGGCACTGTATACCAGTAGTAAAAATTGTGGGTGCACGTAACCCCAATATATTCTTTGAATTACCAGTCAGAAACTGGCACTATATGGCAGTAGCAAGAAATGAGGGTATTTGTAACCCCAATATATTCTTTGAATTCCCAGTCAGAAACTGGCACTGTATACCAGTAGTAAAAATTGTGGGTGCACGTAACCCCAATATATTCTTTGAATTCCCAGTCAGACAATGGCACTATATACCAGTAGCAAGAAATGAGGGTATTTATAACCCTAATATATTCTTTGAATTACCAGTCAGAAACTGGCACTATATGGCAGTAGCAAGAAATGAGGGTATTTGTAACCCCAATATATTCTTTGAATTCCCAGTCAGAAACTGGCACTGTATACCAGTAGTAAAAATTGTGGGTGCACGTAACCCCAATATATTCTTTGAATTACCAGTCAGAAACTGGCACTGTATACCAGTAATAAAAATTGTGGGTGCACGTAACCCCAATATATTCTTTGAATTCCCAGTCAGACAATGGCACTATATACCAGTAGCAAGAAATGAGGGTATTTATAACCCCAATATATTCTTTGAATTCCCAGTCAGAAACTGGCACTGTATACCAGTAATAAAAATTGTGGGTGCACGTAACCCCAATATATTCTTTGAATTCCCAGTCAGACAATGGCACTATATACCAGTAGCAAGAAATGAGGGTATTTATAACCCCAATATATTCTTTGAATTCCCAGTCAGACAATGGCACTGTATACCAGTAGTAAAAATTGTGGGTGCACGTAACCCCAATATATTCTTTGAATTCCCAGTCAGACAATGGCACTATATACCAGTAGCAAGAAATGAGGGTATTTATAACCCCAATATATTCTTTGAATTACCAGTCAGAAACTGGCACTATATGGCAGTAGCAAGAAATGAGGGTATTTATAACCCCAATATATTCTTTGAATTCCCAGTCAGAAACTGGCACTGTATACCAGTAGTAAAAATTGTGGGTGCACGTAACCCCAATATATTCTTTGAATTCCCAGTCAGACAATGGCACTATATGGCAGTAGCAAAAATAGTGGGTGTATATAGCCCCAATTCTATTGCTAGGGGACTTGCAGGGTATTTCTGGGGTGAAGGTGGGGGGGCACACCGTTGGAACGGGTATCGGGGGTATATATCGGGTATACGGGAATACACTGACAGTGTATTCCATTCAGGATCCTGGGAAAGCTGGGTTGCGGCGATTGAGCCCGTCAGTGCCACGTTACACTGACAAGCTTCTCCCTGGAATTTAGCTCTTACAAGAGCTGTTGTGGTTGTCTTCTCCTTCCTATCCTAGCCTGTCCCTGCCTACCCAGAATCTAAGCCCTAGCTAGCTGGACGGAAACCTCCGTCCTCGGTGAATTGCAAGCTCAGAATGACGCGAACCTGGGCGGCGCTGTTCTTTTAAATTAGAGGTCACATGTTTTCGGCAGCCAATGGGTTTTGCCTACTTTTCTCAACGTCACCGGTGTCGTAGTTCCTGTCCCACCTACCCTGCGCTGTTATTGGAGCAAAAAAGGCGCCAGGGAAGGTGGGAGGGGAATCGAGTAATGGCGCACTTTACCACGCGGTGTTCGATTCGATTCGAACATGCCGAACAGCCTAATATCCGATCGAACATGAGTTCGATAGAACACTGTTCGCTCATCTCTAATTCTGACTCTTTCTTTTTCTTTGCTATGACTCCTAGTATCTTTCTCTATCTGCTATGAGCTTGTATGTGTTCTTTCTTGTAGTATATTGCTGTATTATCCATGATGCTGTAACACGCTAAATTTCCCCATGGTGGGACTATTAAAGGATTATCTTATCTTAGTTTACCTTATCTATAGATACCTCCATTATACACAAATGTACCTAGAGATATTTCTGATGTTGATTATATAGCCTGTCAGATATTTTTCCCTCTTCACATTCATTGTTTGAAGTTAGTTGCCTAGGGTTACAACCATTGACCATGTTTGTGATGTTCTCTCTGCACATAATATCTGTGTCTTGGATAGGATAATGCTAGACTAGATAGTAGGCCCGTGGTCTGGTAGTGCAGGTGGATAGGAAGTCACTCTCAAGCTTGGCCATGAAAAGATTAGCGTACTGTGGCGCCATTTTACTCCCCATTGCGGTGCCAGTCTGCTGTAGATAGATACAGTCACCAAAAGAAAAGTAATTGTGGATGAGTATGAATTTTGTGAGTTTCACCACCGATTCAGCGTTCATACCTCGCTTTTCCATGAAAAATTGGCAGGCATTTACACCGTTCCGGTGTGAGATGTTGGAGTACAAGGATTCTACATCCATGGTGGCCAAGATGGTTCCCTCTGGGAGAAGGCCTATAGTGGATAGTTTATTTAATAGGTCTGTGGTGTCCTGAAGGTAGCTGGCTGTATCCTTCACTAAGGGTTTAGGTACCCTACACTCACCCAGAAATCTGTTCAGTGAAGGTGCCAACACATGAAATGCTTGGTCTCCCTGGGTTCCAAGATTTGTGCGGTTTTGGAAGCATATAAAAGGTCCCCGTCCTTGGACTTGCTGGTATGAGGCCGCTTTTGTGGTCGCTTACGCGAGCAGGTGCAGTACGCTCCTGTAGTTTTATAGCGTACTGAGCGTACTGCGCCTGCTCGCGTAAACGGCCACAAAAAAATGGCCGCCAGCATGTGAAGTCAGCTCTGGCAGAGCCGACTTGCGCATGTGTTGAATTTTGACCCCCCCTCGCATCGGAAGAAGACGAAAGAAGAGGCTGTTGCTGAAGAAGATGGAGACAGTGCTGGAGAGAGTTCTCTCATAGCATTGGGGACACCAAAAGCGAACGGCGGCACGGAAAAGACATCAAAAGGTAGGAGAAGATATCGCTAGGTTCACACCTGCGTTCATCTGTCCGTTCTGAGCTTTCCGTCTTCTGCATGCCGAGCGTGTGAGCATGTGAGCATGTGAGCGTTTTATGCTCTCCGCTGCGAAATCGGATTTTTTAATCCGGACACAGAGTACTGCATGTCCGACTCTGTGTCCGGATTATAAAACCCGGTTTCGCGGCGGAGATCCTAAAACGCTCACCGCCGCTCACGGCCGGACATCTTTCTCACCCATTCAAATGAATGGGTGAGAAAGACTCCTGCAGGTTTCCGTCTCCTGTTCTGTTTTATGCAGGAAACGGAAACCTGCAGAACGGAGACCGGGCGCAGATGTGAACGAGTCCTTAGCCTTTCTTAAGGCAGTTCCGACGTGTTAGTGACAAAAAAATTAGTTTGAATGATAAGATCTCTTTATATGTTTTCCACTTAACTTCTGTATCACTATTTGACAATAGCTGCTTCCAGTCTTTGTCATGAAGTACAGCTCTTAAAGGGGTTGTCTGGGATAAACTGATCTTTATAATCTAAGCTATACCCCCCCCTACCATCACCACCACGTACTGACCGCCCCAGGCACATTTTCCGATTTTCTGGTGATGTTCCTCCTCTTCTTGACATCTGCTGGCCACCCATGCCTGAGCAATAGAGTCAGAGTGCCGATGCCAAGAAGTGACATCCTGTGCCCAGAAGGTCCAAATCCGAAGGCAGTATGGGGTGGGAGGAATTGAGTTAGTTAGGAAGGTCTAGTAGTGGGCAGGATAGTTAAGGAAACAGGGAGAGGGGTATGAGTGAGAAAGGGAGAGGGAAGGAGTGAAAGGTAGTGTGAGTCAGCTCTGAGTGGTCTAAGGCATCATGGTAGTTGTAGGAAAGCTGAACAGAAAAATGCCCATGTAAACAAATACATAAGATGTCAGGAGCTCACAGAGAAACACAGAAATAATTAGAAACACTGCTAAAGGTATTTAGTTTCACTTATTATCCTATCAATAGCACTAACAGAGCTTTAAAAAAATATATACTTTTTTGCTTGGAAAACTCTTTTAACCTGGAAAATTTGGCCTATTTAAAATTGAGGAATGCTGCCCTCCCAACTTTTGTGCCAGTGTGTTGGCATGAGAAAAAACATTTAATTTATTACATCTGATCCCATGAAGGGATACTTTTTGTTTTCTTTTGAAAAGCCAAAACTCTGGCTGTGTTTGCCTTATGCTGGGTTCACACTAGCGCCCGGACTCCGTTCTGAGCTGTCAGACCGGGTCCGGCCGTGAGCGCCGGTGAGTGTTTTATGCTCTCCACCGCAAAACCGTTTTTTTTTAAACCAGACACAGAGTACTGCATGTCCAACTCTGTGTCCGGTTTAAAAAAAATGGTTTCGCAGCGGAGAGCATAAAAGGCTCACTGGCGCTCACGGCCGGACATCTTTCAAACCCATTCAAATGAATGGGTATGAAAGAGTCCTGCAGCTTTTCGTCTCCTGCTCAGTTTTATGCAGGAAATGGAAACATGTATGAACGGAGACCGGGCGCAGATGTGAACGAGCCCTTAGAGAGCTAGAAACTAGATGGATAAGTTCCTAGGAGCCTTAACAGTGCTATACTGTGTTTAAGCCAGTTTAAGGTGTTGCTTGAACTGAACTTGTTTGACCTGAAACAAATCTGGGTCCCAAGCCACCAAAGAGCTTGCTTGTTGTGGAATGTGGATGGCTAAAATGTGGAGCCTGTGCTACATTTTGGGCTCCTTTGGACCCAAAGTCAATTCCACACTCGCATATTTGATCTTGAAATATTGCCTGGAGGGCTTTATTAGCCTAAAATGTTGTGTTATTATATTGTATTCTTCATAATCAATGGCTTATCACAGGTCTCTATATTCAAGTTATTGGATGGTTGGATTAATACATTTTGAAAATTGGCTAATAAATTTGCTGATATTATAGATTTAATAAACAAGCAAGCTCTTGAAAACCATTTGGGACTCCTGCCCAATGATACTGAGAAAGGGGGTGTTTTCTCTCCATTGCGAATTCTGCCTGACTATAGCCAGACCATGTAGGTGTAGAATGTAGGTTGCTGGATAAGAGCCATCAATGCTCCCATTCACTTTAATGGGTGCTCTGGTGATAGCCGAAGGATAGCACTTCAATGGGAGTGTGGATGCATCCCATCCTGCACGAGCACATCTACATTCAGCCTGACTGCATTGAGGGTGAAATACTCCCTTTCACAGGATTTTAGGGGTCTAAATGGTCAGACCCCCAACTATCAGGATTTATCCTCTATGAATGGAAACGCAGAGGCACAGGTGGCGCATGGGCAGCACAAAGATGTCATCCATGTGCTGTCCATGCCATTAAATCATGGCCTGGCAATACACCGTTGTGCACATGCCTTAAACACAGGGACAGCTGTAAGATTCATGATCAATCATTCTTATACCTTCCCAAGCTTTCTTGACCGTCATAGATTTTTTTTTCTGGTCAACCCCACTAATGGACTCTGCACCTCGGCAGAAATATGAGAATTGTATTATTTTTTACTTATTCAAGTTAAAAGCTCACAACTATCAACTTTATCTTTCTAATCTATCATTATGTAGAATCTAACAAAAGCAATAAGCGTATACTAGAGAGTTAAAAAAAAGATTAGATAAAATCAGTCTTAGAGCTTAATTACTATCTTTCAGTTGATTTTACTGTCCTGTTGCCTTGTCTTCTCTGCTGAGAAAATGAATTAAGTGCAGCACAGAAAGAACAAAGCCGCCCACCCAAAACTTACTTCTTCATTTTGTTCCCTTGTGTTTTTCCTGTACACCTCCGCATCTTGACAGCAAGCAGTGTCTGGTATCTTGGCATATCTTCACGCACACCTAATGAGATTTTAATAATGCAACCTGCTCAGGGGCTATGAAGTAATATCTTGAAATAGCTGTAAACGTTAAAAGGGAAGACAGGATAACCATTGAAAAAGCAAGGTATATTTTTATCTCGTGAAAAACAGAATCATAAATAGAGAGAAGCAGGTACTTGATATTTCCACTTACATGGTGATGCCATATTAACTGATGTATTGCAGTTTCCAATGATATCAGCAAATATAATGTAAAAACATACGTATATAGATGATTAATCCTATAAGCATTTGCATATAGTTGTTTACAGTGATATAAAATACATAAAAATACTACAGTAATTATCTGGATACATTTTATTTTCAACAGGACATAAAATGATGGCATATTTTGGTAACTATATACATATCCTGTTGCATTCTTACTTCGCAATATCCAAGACAGTCTAAAGTTTAAATAGACAGATTTGCACAGATTTACACAGAGAGCGGGGTACCCCATAACAGTAGCATTCAGAGATTGTAGCATGGAATATACTAAGAATTGTCATTAATGCAACATATTACATCTTGAGTCACAACACCAGTACTAGTAGGGCACTAGGGGTCACTACTAATTCCTCTATTTTTTTTACTATAGATAATAATACCCCTATAATGGGCATACAGAGTAAAGTTTCAATCTTTGCAGATGATGATGTAAGGTAATTAGAGATGAGCGAGTACTGTTCGGATCAGCCGATCCGAACAGCACGCTCGTATAGAAATGAATGAACGTAGCCGTCACGTGGGGGGTTAAGCGGCCGCTGTCAAAGTGGAAGTACCAGGTGCATCCATTCATTTCTATGGAGCGCGCTGTTCGGATCGGCTGATGCGAACAGTACTTGTTCATCTCTAAAGGTAATGTAATTAGGGATTGGGACTTAAAGAGGACCTTTCATCAGATTGGGCACAGGCAGCTCCATATACTGCTGGAAAGCCGATGTGAGTGTGAACAAGTGTGAACCTAACATTAAAGGGGTTATCCAGGCAAAAAAATCTTAAAATCCTTTTAAAAAAAGGTCTGTTAGTGCTATTAATGGGTTAATAGGTGCACCCAAATACTTTTAGCAGTGTTTTGATTTCTGGGTTTCTCTGGGAGCTCCTGGCATCCTCTTCATTTGTTTACCTGTTGCAGCTTCCTGCTGTCTTAGCTAATGCAATGCATCATAGTAGTTGTAGACTGACTCACACTATCTCCCTCTCATTCTCCCTAGCTATCCTGCCCACTACTAGCCCATCCCAACTAACTAACTAACTAACTAACTAACTCAGCCCACCCCATCCCATCATACTTATCTGTCTTCCTCTCCAACCTTCCCCTCTGCGGGTATGGCTTCACCTCTTCTTGAACTCTGCTGGCGCATACGCAGGCTGGAGGTGCCTCTGTGCCAGCACTGTAGAGATGGAGTGCACGACTACAGTGTAAGGCCAGGACTATTGCGCAGGTGTCGGCAGAAGAGATATCTGGAGAAGAAGACAAGTAAGTATGATGGGGAGGAGGGGGAATGTTGGTGGTGACGTTGGTGGAAACGAAATGTCACTGGATAATCCCTTTAAGTGTATGAGGAGGTGACAATACTTCAATACGACTCAGAATTGTAGGTGTCACACCACCTATAATATGAGCCAGAGCCAGTAAACCACTTCAGACATAGAAAAAAAATCTATTTATCTTTATACATTAATCCTTGAAATATCCCAATGATTATAATTTGCAGTCTAGAAATAACAACTTTTTATGACCATCATAGAAGCCTAAGCAATTAAACCTATTGCCTATTATTGTGTAGTTCCCCCTTATGATACCAAATCAGTTTGCACCAATCAGGGCATGCGCTCCACATAACCTTGGATGGTGTTTGATGTTATCTAGCACCAAAGATAACTTTTTAACCCTTTACGCACGCAGCCCATTTTTGTCCTTAAATAAATACTCCAGGATGGTTTTTTTTCATTGTATATCTACTCCCCCATTAAATTTATAATTCACCTAGTGCTACATAATTTCGCTATTCTTCCTATCTAAAAATTCATGTCTTCAATTTGGTCATGTGATATCACAGTGGCCCCCTAGGAATTTTATGCATTTCCAAAGCAGATACATAACTTAAAGCTCCTGGCCCCAGTCCAAAATCTGTAATAGGGCCCCTAACAGGGTCAGATTGGGACCTAAAAGTGACCCTGGAAAAAAGTTTAAAAGTGGCCCCATAAGCCGGTTTAGTGCAAGTAGGCAGAGTCAAGTAGCCGCTTCATTTAAAGCAGTCCTGTGTAAAGGAATTTTGCACGGGACTGCTTTATATGGAGACAGAGACAGTAGTCCTATGTAAGTTACCATGTCAGACAAACTGTAGCTTACACAGGACTGCTGCCTCTCACTCCATGTAAATCAGACATTTCTGCTACACAGGGCTGCCTGCTTTATATGTAAAGGCAGCAGTCCTATGTAAGCAAAGTTATAGTCAGTGGGGTCAGGGTGGCCATTAAACTGCTAGACATCTATCATCTTTCAGGATCTGGACAAACTCCAAAGGGGCTGGGTGCAGGTATAACATAAAAATAGAAACACACTGGCGCAGCCTGAGTAACACTTTATTATGTTTGTCACCTCCCCTGGGCCTCACCATATAAGGGTGAATTCACACTGAGTAAACGCTAGCTTATTCTGAACGTAAAACACGTTCAGAATAAGCGGCGTCTAAAGCAGCTCCATTCATTTCTATGGGAGCGGGGATACGAGCGCTCCCCATAGAAATGAATGGGCTGCTTCTTTCACTCCATGCAGTCCCATTGAAGTGAATGGGGAGTGCCGGCGTATACGGCAAGCTCTGCTCATGCCGGAGCGTACACGCCGGCACTCCCCATTCACTTCAATGGGACTGCACGGAGTGAAAGAAGCAGCCCATTCATTTCTATGGGGAGCGCTCGTATCCCCGCTCCCATAGAAATGAATGGAGCTGCTTTAGACGCCGCTTATTCTGAACGTGTTTTACGTTCAGAATAAGCTAGCGTTTACTCAGTGTGAATGCACCCTTATACTCTGAGGTCAGAACAGACCGAGGTGTATAATGAAAGTTTCAGTTAGGACTGAATCTCATGAGATTCATCCAACACATAACTCTCAGTGCTGCCTGGAGGCCTCCGCTCTGAAGGAATAGAGGACACCAGGCTGCATTCTGCAACAACAGTCCTGGGTAAGGGTAAGGCCTCAGGCAGGTAGCTTGCCGACCCAGCAGCGCATATCCCAGTCAGCCTGCCAGGAATTTTCCCAGTAATATACATGGCCAATCTGCCCCTGGCCCCTACCTACCTTGTGCCAGTTAGAATGTGATAGAGTAACCTTTGGGCCCCAATGAAAGAACAAGGGTCCACCTGCTGGAGGTGTTTGTCTCCCCGGGGACTCCTTTCCACATTTTCTGGGATTGCTCCCTGATTCGCCCATTTTGGTTGGAGGTCCAGACTATGATGACTGATGCTTTTTCCCTTATAATTCCTTTGAACCCTATGGTATACCTCCTCAATCTCCCCCTCGCTCCCTGAGCAAACGTCCCTCTATCTTATTTTTGTATATCTGTACTGCAGTGAAATCCCTTATAGCCCGCCACTGGAAGTCTACCCAGCCACCTACGATCCCCTTCCTTTTAGCCCACATTAAATATGTTAGATGCTTGGAATACCTCACAGCTTCTCTAAACAAAATAGTTGAGAAGTTATCTGAGAAAAATTTTAAAAAATTAGTTTTAAAAAAGAAAGAACAAGGGTCCAAGGCCCGGTAGAAACTGCTACCACTGCACCTCCTATAGCTACGTCTCTGCTCTTGGCAGAACTTCCTGTATGATGGAATTGAATTGACTATTCCATACTGGTTCTCTACAGGAGAGGGTGAAACTCTAAGGGCTAGTTCACATGGGGACATGACTAGACAGCTAGTAGTAGGAACTATTAATTATATTTTGGTCTAGATTCACATGCTCTATGAAATGAGACTAAGTTATCTGAAAAGTTAGCAACCGTTTAAAAACAATGCTTCCCTATGTAATACATTTTCCCACCAAAAGGTACTCTATTAACCTTTTCAACTGCATAGAAACTTAGCAACAAGACATTGCCATCATAAGAAGCAAAATGCCTAGATGCTCCAGACAAACTAGTTACATTGAAACTGAAAATATTAGATATATGTTCCGAAATTCTATTTATTAAACTGCAGATGCACTCACAGAGTCACTCATGTTGCAATTCACAAAGTTTATGATTCTGTAATATAAAGAGGTATCACTAGAAAAAAACGTTCTTTTTAGGAGATGCAAATTTACACGTTACACCTGGGTAAAGCACATTTGCAGAAACCTACTGTGTGTAACCAGATATTGGACAAATGAGTAAGCCAAAAATATACTAGGAGATAAATATTCTCAAAGGTGCGACCCTGTTTTGCTACAAAATATCACCATGGCTGAGAAATTTGAACAAGTAGAAAATGCTGATGAAGGATATGCAAATTATGTTTACTTAGGTTTCCAATTGACATATACACTTTGCTATAAGCAGTAGGAAATATGATAAGTCCTATCTTTTTATTCTAGAGGATTGAATATTATGGAGCATGTGTTTACATTTTTTTTTCTACTTTTTCAAAGCATGGGTAAGTATCTGTGGTGAACAACCATGTTGTTTAAGCCTATCTCATGCTTTCTGTGATTTTACTTTATATGTACTTGGTTCTGAACAACATCTCTTAAAGGGGTTTTCCCATGTCAGTCTTTCAACTAGGCTGCCTTCAGTGTCTGCTTCTCACTTCCTATATTTCTCTCCCTCCCCCTCCCTCCTACTGAACAGGACACAGAACACTTCTGCAGGTCAGATAATCTGCAGATTCTTGTACAGAACAAAGTGTTATTTGTGTGCTTACATAGAGAGATAACAAAGTAGGATTTATCAGATAACTGCAATTATCTGAACGAATTCTCTTGCTGGCAAGAGTAGTGAGTGAGTGACATCACTTGTCCTATAGGTCTGTGGTTATAGCAATGCAGTGTAAACAATGGGGGGGGGAATAAATTCACATACCAGGCAAACAAAGCAGAATTTCTAAAGCAATATATTTAGTAGAATGCTTCAATTTACATAAGCTACCAGTATAGATAGGATCCTTGAGATGGGACAACCCCTTTAATTCTTGTAAATTTCCCAACTGCATTGGGCTGGATAGTATGAGTGAGATGTCTACTTGTGACATGGAGTACAGTTTTATATGCCATTTTTTGATAAACCATAAAGTACTCACTTCGCTAGTTTTACAGACTGAAAATAATATTCCCTATGAAAAGAAAAACAAATTGCATCAATAAATAGTTGTGGCACCCAAGATATATTCACAAAGGATTTCTGAATAAGTAATATCCTATTAATATTATAAATGTGAAAGTTTGTGAGTTTGGATGTTTGTGTGTTTGGATGTTTGGATGTTTGTTCCTCAATCACGCAAAACCCGCTCGACCGATTTGGCTGAAAGTTTCCACAAACATAGTTAATACACCCAATTGCGCAATAGGCTACTTTTCGTCACAATAGCACACATACGTTTGTGGCAGGACCCCCACAAAACCCAAATTCACACCACCATCTCTGCAATCTCACACACTTTGGACCATAGCAAGCCACAAAATTCATATTGCCCTCTACAGCCTAGCCCCTAACCCCACACAATCACATATACATATACTTTAACACTTTGCCCCTCACCTTAACGATACTCCAGGAGGTTCTCTTTAACGTTCTGGAGCAGCCATGTTTGCCAACCCCCACCGCTCTGACAATCCGCGACACCGCCCACCCATGTCAATACCCCTAAGAGGTCTAATAAATGCAAAAACAAAGTTTAAAAAAAAGTAAAAAAAATATAAAAACAAATAAAAAGGATTAAAAATTCAAATCACCCCTCTTTCCCTAGAACACATATAAAAGTAGTTAAAAACTGGGAAACACATACATAATAGGTATCCCTGTGTCCGAAATCACTTGCTCTACAAAGCTATACAAATATTTTTCCTGTTCGGTAAACGCCGTAGCGGGAAAAATGGTCAAAAGTTTTTTCACTGTTTTGATTCTGATAAAAATTTGAATAAAAAGTGATCAAAGCAATAACATTTCCTGAAAATGGTAGAACTACAAAGTACACCCGGTCCCGCAAAAAAAGACGCCCTATACATCCCCGTACACGCACGTATAAAAAAGTTACGGCTGTCGGAATATGGCGACTTTTCAAAAAAAAATTTTTTTTAACACAGTTTGCCTTTTTTTAAGGGGTCACAATGTAAATAAAACCATAGAAATTTGGTATCCCCAGCATCGTAATGAAACACAGAATATAGGGGACATGTCATTTTGGTTGCACAGTGAACGCTGTAAAACCAAAGCCCGTAAGAAAGTCGCAGAACTGCATTTTTACTTCAAATCCACCCCATTCCGAATTTTTCCCCTGCTTCCCAGTACATTATATAGAATAAATAATGGCGGCATCATGAAGAAAAATTCATCCCAGCAAAAATTAAGACCTCATATGACTCTGGGAGCAGAGAAACTTATACACACTACGAAAACCTTACCCACGCCTGTATATACCCAATTCTACAATCACTGCAGACGAAGTCGCGGGTACCAGCTAGTATTTATATAAGTAATGTGCAACAAATTCTATAGCAGGACCATAGTGAATACATGAATATGGAGATAAATAAACATCTAAATAAAATGCTGTTACCCTTCAAAACCATCAAAAATGTGGAACACCTCCTTACTATCTCTAATGAAGCCAGGACAACGTATGACCAATGGTTGTAGCAAATTAGACACATACGGTAGATAGTTCTGGGGTGGGGTGGAGACAGTCTTCTTTTCCTGTCTGATGCACAAGGAGGTCTGAGCTGTGAAGAGAGATTGAGCCAGAGACCAAGCTAGACTAGAAAAGTTCCAGCTAGACCAATCCCGCAGCAGTCAGCAGTCTGGAGATGAGAACAATACCTGCTCAACCTTGGGTCAAGAGAGTAGGGTGCCAGACAACAATCTGCAAATTAATGTGACATAGGCCTCGGAGATACGACCTTTCCTGCGTCTCAGGATAGGGCAACCCTGCTGATCTACATTCCATGGTGGGAACTTGTAGAAACTTTGTGGACTCTATAAGAGAGTACTGCGAACTGTTTAAAGTGAAGGCTGTCCCAGAAAGAGAGACTAGGACAGTGAGAAGGGTGTAACAGCTACAAGATCAGCCCCAACCTTCATTGGTAACACAATAGGAATTGTACCTCCAGAAATTGGATGATGTTTAACCTTGTTTTGCCTCAAGTAAAGACTGTGAGTTACCCTGTTTGTAAACCTCTTTTCCAAAAAGTCTGCATGACATTACAGGCACTCCAGCCTCTATCAGGCTCAGCAAGGCTGACAACCACTAGGATTTGCCCTTGGGGAAACACTACCAGCACCATAAGGTACCCTGCAGGCCCCTCAGTACTTCACTAGTCAAGGAAGAGCTGGAATAGTTGGTTGAGTCTTAAGCTACCATGACTGTCGCAAGTTTTACTACTTCCAGTCTCCTGGCCTCTTCCAACAGGTTGCCGAACAAAGTTCTCTTCATAGTTTGGAAACGTAAATTTGGTTGTTAAATAAGCATCCCACAGGTTTTTTTTCCTGACCCTTTATAAAGGTACATGATCTAAATTGGAGTGAAGATAATCCTCTTACCCATAGTTGCATTTGTGATCCATTAGTCCTCAGCTATATCGTGTGACAAATGTGACAGCAAAAAGACTCCTCAGCTGACACAGCATCTTATGTCTAGACTGGAAGTCAGTTTCTCTATTCTACCTTAAAGGAGCCTTGAGGTAAGTCTCATAGAAAGTAATACAGTAGCTGACTTCCCGTCCACACATATGATGCAGTGTCAATTGGAGAGTCAGAATGTCAGTTACATGACATAGCTGAGGGTCAGAACTCACAAGCACAGACATCAGTAAGAAGATTGCCATCATGCCCTCATGTGCCATCATCATTGCCATCATTACATCATGTACCAACAATCCAGAAGATGAACATTTTTGTGAGAGTGCTTCTTAAATGTCCCGTGACATGAAATAACAATAATATTCTTTATTTGTATATGACTAGCATATTCCACGGTGTATTACAATTGTAACGACTCTTTAGAATATGGCTCAAAAAATGATTTCAGTTGTAACATCCTGATGTGCATTTTTGTGTCCCCAGAGAGAGAACATAGATGTGCATATAAAACAATGTCTTATAAATGTTTATTCTTTCAGGGTAACAACTGTGTATAAGCTGCCAGCTGTGATTGAACGGCATGGGTACACACGGGCCAGTGAGCACAGCCATAGAACTGGACAGGAATAGGACCTGTCCTGAGTTGTGCGGCATGGATTGTAAGCCCGCACATAGGTCATATGCATGGGCCCATAGGATAACACACTGAACTAGCACACTGTATGCTTGGGCCCTTGATGAGTGCAATCTACATAGGACAACAGAATACTAATGGATGTTTTGCTATATTGTTTAGACACTTGACATAATTATTATATAACTGTCAAATATAATAGCATATAACAGGCCTGACATCCAATACAAATTTTAGGTAAAAGAAAAACATGACTGACCTCTGTAACCTCTCATTGTTAGCACACAGGCAGAGTCTTAGCCCAGCCGTGATGTAGAATGACACAGTGCCATCTGCTGGTTTGAGATGCCTTATACAGTACTGGCAAATGGAATATAAGAGTTGTTTCTCATATTATAACAGTATTCCTCTGTGTAGGTTATCATACTTGAAATTTAATAGAAGCTTTCACACTATTTTTTGCATATTTATGACTCGCAGAGTTCTAGAACATATCTTAATCTATATGGCATATATGTAGGGTTGATAACTATCTCTTCCAATTCCTTCCTCCCCAGTTTCCTACATCTGCATGTTCAGCTCAGCTAAGTAATGCATGTGTATTAAATGGGAGAGGAAGCCAATGCCAGACACCTCTGGGGTCTGTTTATGTTCCCTGAAACAAATGGATTTTATGCCCATTTCTTGCCATGTAGGTAGAGTTGGATGGCACATACACATTAGATGGTCAGTCTATCCTGTTGAAATCAGCAGGGTCAGCCATCAATTATCTATTGTGTATGGTCAACTTTTGTATTTTAAGCTCTGGGCTTGGTCATGTGGATATTATAGTATGGTTGCAAATAGTCATCAATATTATTGTTCCCTGTATGGATTTTACTAGTAACTTTTAGATATAAAATATCTATATGTATATAAAATATGCATAACAATATAAGAATGTGACATAGATAATGCATTATCACATTGATACAATGGAATACAGTGAAAGCAAAGAGAGTCACCCATAAAAGGAACTCCTTCTGAATAGACACCTAAATTGCTAAAGGCCATTGGTGGGGCTGAGTCACTTGTGAGTACTTTTGGTGTTTATTCAGAACAGAACCTTTTCAGATTGAAGCCCACTGAATGATTGAAATACCCCTCAGCTGTCATAAACTAGGGAAGCTGCAGGCAATTGGTGCAAAGAAAATGTATTACTACTTTTTTTAGTCATTCAAATGCATAGCCATCTATCGAATATGACATATATATATATATATATATATATATATATATATATATATATATATATGTTTATACACACACAATATAATATATCCACTCCTACTACTATGATGTTCTTACGCCATAATAGGGCCAAATGGAATGCAGCTCTCTTCCAAAAATTATCCTTGATGTGGATTCTAAAATAATATCTGTACTTTGTTATACGATATGTTACAATTCTCAAATCCTTGTATACAAGTGACTGAACTAATAATATATTTTATAACACACACATATTAGAATATAGGGATTTACATTTTGGATGCTCAATGGATAAAACTGATTTTAAAGACTATAAAACTAGAGTAGGTATTTCTGTATTTCTGTATATAATTTCACTTGTGTGTATGATAAACGTCTGTTTATTGTACATGTTAATGATGGGTTGGTGAAGAGGTTAGCCGTCTGCTTATCTGTATGACTTCACAGTGTTTTCTCCAAGTAGTCATTAAATATAAGGAGCAGAAGGAATAGAAAGCAATTGGGTTGGAGTCTTTAGTGATTTACCATTGTTTTAGCATAACCTTCCAATTGACCTGCATAGACATTGACTTACACATTTGGTTGATCATATTTATGCAAAGATATAACAGATCACAGATCTAATGGTGTTCAAAACACTCAACCACCCCCCAATGTCTATGGGATTTTATTATTTATTGCCTCTAGATTCTATACATCTTTGCTGAAACCTTTGGAAACCCTACTCTATAAGAGCCAAAGCCTGATGGAAGCTATTGTTTATATAATATTCTCCGATATGTGTCCATTTTACTTTACAGAGAGTGGTAATTTGTCATAACATATTTTGTATGGGTTTTAAGTTCACTATTTGTCATGATTCAATTCATCCTAGTCCATTGTGAATATGAAGTAACCTCTTTGTGGTTTTGTAAATCAACATGTTCCTATAGTTTTGCTTTGTGTCTTATGTTTAGAAATGTCTATTGTTTAACGCAAGTCAAGAGCCCCTAGTGTGCAGGGTTTGAAGAGACAGACTGCGATCTAGGGTCGCTCGAACAATCTTGTCTCTTGCAAGTCACCAGTACTATAACAACCTTATTTCCTTCCATTGTTAAAATGGCAAGACTGGAATTCCATCCAAATATTTTGACCCCACTGCCAAAACAGCCAGCACATATTTTACTGATTAGTATATTCCTGTACATAAAGGATAGGGGGTGGCAGATGGAGGAAAACAAATCCCTGCCATTACTGCCAAAATGATGATAATATACAAGTATTTTGAACTCTTTGTCCAGCCAGTTATTTTCACAGAACAACAGCACAGCCATCTGGAAGTAAATTGGAGTCTTGTAAATTCAGCAATTTCCCATAATAGGAAAGTGTTATGTTAGAAATATGAGGCGTCATGTTGCAGTTAGTCCTAGATGGCAAAATAATAATGGTGATAATAAATACATTGCTTTAGTTTATGGCTTTCTTAGTACATCATAATCTTTTATAAAACAATGATCTTTTATTTTTCTGTACAACAAACTGTACAGTCTTTAGACATCAGTCAATTCGTTCCATCAAACATAAGTTTCAGTTTAAAAGTACTGCACATGCTCTAAAGCAACACAGATCTGCAGGTTGTCAGAATATCGGAATTTATTATGGCTAGAGATGAGCGAATACCGTTCTTTCGAGTAGATATTTGATCGAATTTTAAGGTATTTGACATATTCGATTCCAATCAAATACCACGCGGTAAACGCAGTAAAAATTCGTATGTCCTCCCAACTTCCCTCGCGCTTTTTTTGCACCAATAACTGTGCAGGGGAGGTGGGACAGGAAGCAGGAAAATGTAGGCATCGAAAAAAATAAGGAAAAAGTCATTGGCTGGCGAAATCAGGTGACCTCGGATTCATAAGAATAGTGGCAGCCATATTCTTTCAGTTGCGGTTTAGAGAGATAGGGAGAGACATTCTATTGAGGGTGAGATACAGTTTAGACACTGCTAGGAAGGAAAATATTACAATCAACAGCTCTTTTCAGAGCTACACTGCAGGAACAGTGTACACATACACTGAACCTGCCAATGATGCGTCAGAATAGCATCAAGGGACGGGGCAGGCACGTGGACGTGGAAATCCAGCTGGGTGTCCAGTCCACAGTCCAGGTACTGGAGAGGGGCTACCAGCAGTGCCCCTCATCAGTAGCAGCAGGGGACGTGGGCGAGGACGTGGACGTGGAAATCCAGCTGGGGATCCAGTCCACAGTCCAGGAACTGGAGAGGGGCTGCCAGCAATGCCCGTCATCAGTAGCAGCAGGGGACGTGGGCGAGGACGTGGACGTGGAAATCCAGCTGGGGATCCAGTCCACAGTCCAGGTACTGGAGAGGGGCTGCCAGCAGTGCCGCTCGTCAGTAGCACAAGGGGATGAGGACGTGGACGAGGAAATCCAGCTGGGGATCCAGTCCACAGTCCAGGTACTGGAAAAGGGCTGCCAGCAGTACCCCTCGTCAGTAGCAGCAGGGGACGTGGGCGAGGATGTGGACGTGGAAATCCAGCTGGGGATCCAGGCCGCAGTAGCTCAACTCCAAATATATTCAAAAGGGGCAGCCACCAGTGCCACAACATCAAGTGGGGTGCAGGGTGTAGTGCTGATGAGGCCCGAACACCAGGAACCAGGGTGAATAGCAGATATTGCGGACCCGCAAGCAGCATGTCCCGTCCACAATACAGACGAGACACAGTTCCATTTGTCTGTGCCATCATACAAGTTCCTCGTCCTTCTCCTCCTCCAACACCACTACCTTGAGCGTAAATAAATAGTTCAAAAAACCCATTAATGTTTTAGGGCTCCCCCCAAGGGCCTGAAAAATAATTTTTAGGGCTCTCCCCAAGGGCCTGAAAATTAATGTTTTAGGGCTCCCCCCAAGGGCCTGAAAATTAATGTTTTAAGGCTCCCCAAAGGGCCTGAAAATTAATGTTTTAGGGCTCACCCCCAAGGGCCTGAAATCTAATTTTTTAGAGGTCACTCCAAGGGTCAAAAACAAACTCTGCTGGTTAAAGGCTCAATTCACCCAAAGGGCCTAAAACACTGCTGGTTAAAGGCTCTACTCACCCCAAGGGCCAAAAAGTAAAACACTGCTGGTGCAAGGCTCTAGTCACCCCAAGGGCCAAAAATTAAAACACTGCTGGTGCAAGGTTATAGTCACCCCAAGGGCCAAAAACACTGCTTGTTAAAGGCTCAACTCACCCCAAGGGCAAAAAACTCTGCTGGTGCAAGGCTGAACTAACTTAAAGGGCCTAAAACTCTGCTGGTAAAATGCTCAAGGGCCTCAATCTCTGCTGGAAGCTCGGCTTAAGGGCCTCTAACTTAATTTGGAAGGGCTCACGTGAAGGGCCAGAAAAGTAATTTTTGGATGTCTCACCACATCACACACACACATAAACAATGACAGTTCAGGGTGGGTACTGTTGTATTTCCCATTGCCTATTCCATGTGTGGTTGTCATGGGCAACGTGATTTAAAGGGGTGCTTGGTAATGTTTCTTTAACTTAAAGTTTGGGTTTCTGTCCATTCAATTGGGGAGGAAAGAAGGTTTCCAGGTATTTTCCCACTTTCATAGAGGTTTTTTTGAGTGTGGAAAATGTGTAGTTGATAGGCTGTGATGGTGGGGTAAAACTGTGTCTTGGGCTTGTTAGATGCCCCCAGGCATGCTTCCCCTGCTGTCCCAGATGCATTCCAGATGTGTTGGCATCATTTCTTGAGGTGTCATAGTGGACTTGGTGACCCTCGAATTGTGGGTTCCCCTGAAACTAAGCATTTTTCCCCATAGACTATATATAATGGGATTTGATATTCGGGTGAATAGTTGAATATTGAGGGGCTACTCGAAAGGAATATCGAATATTTCACTACTCGCTCATCTCTAATTATGACCAATGAGTCAACAGTATATTAAGGCTACAATGGGCCCTGGGCAGTATTAAATTTTTAAAGCCATCTGAAAAAAGTGAGAAAACAGAACGCCAACACACTTGCCTACGTCCTTTGGTGTTGGGACCAATTGTCAAGCCACGATTGTGGGTTTCATCAGTGTAGAACCTCCATGGATGACTTTTTGGCAAAGTTGTAATAAAGGGAGTCTATCAGCTCTCCCAGCCACTGTCAACCACTGGTATGGTAAAATGGAAATTCTCTTAAAAGTTTTATAAAATAGTTCATTTGTGTTTAATGTTAATACATTAAACACAAATGAACTATTTTATAAAACTTTTATTGCAAATGGCATACGTTTTGTTTCTTCACACAGAACACAAATAAATCTAAACATTTTTTTAACCAAAATCTCTCTGCCTTTCATATATGAAGACCAAAATAAATTCACTGAGATTTTAGAATTTATTTAGCTCAGAAGACTAAACAGATAACTTGTCTGCACTAATGTAGAGGGTTATGCTGAGATCTGAACTGCAGACGTAGTTTTTATTAATGACTTTCTGGGGAATGTGCGGTGTTTAGATAAATTCTTGTTAATTTTTGTGGGACGTGAAACAGTAAAAAAAAAGTCCATTACAGGCAGTTGGATTTTTTTTCCAGCTATGGCGTTAAACGTATAGGATATTTTTTATAGTCCAGTCATTTTGTGACACAGAAACACCTGATATGTTTATATTAATTTAAATTTGTTTTATATGTCATCCTGGACTGGAGATAAGGTGATAGCCTACAATACTACTAGATTGGAATATATAGTAAAATCCGTGAAAGCCATTCACTTTGCAGGGATGTAAAACGCAGCATTTTCTCTGCATCATTTACGCCATGTGAAGCCTCCACCTAACATACACTTTAGATATACACTATGGATAGACGTATTTCAGACGCCTACACATTACACCTGTAACAGCTTTCATGACATCCCATTCTAAATACATAGGGATTAATATTGGAGATGGTTTCCCATTTGCAGATAAAACTACTTCAACTTGTCTGGGAAGACTTTCTATAAGATTTTAGTTTGTGTTTATGGCAATTGTTTCCTTTTCATCCAGAACATTTGAGAGGTCACACACTAATGTTGGACGAGAGGGACTGGCTTGCAATTTCCACTTTAGGTAATTCCAAAGGTGTTTAATGGGATTGAAGTCAGGACTCTGTTGAGGTCAGTCAAGTTCTTCCACACCAGTCCTTGTTTTATGCTCTTGGACACATTCATACTAGAACAGAAAAGAATCTTCTATAAACTGTTCCCACTAAACTGTAAAATACAATTGTTAAAATTGTCCTGGAACATTGTATGGAACATTGGGAATATGGTAGAAGAATTACAAATATTCCTATTCCACCTCCTTCTGGGAAAATACCCTAACATTCACTCACACACAAAGCAAACATCTCCTGTCATCCTCATATAACCCTAAATTGGAGCTGAACGGCCCATATTATCTAAACTCAGCAAATTATATCCATGCGTCCTATTGATATTTTTATAAAAAAAATAATAAACACATTCCCCATAAAACAATGTTATCTATAATAATGAAAATAGTGAAGATGAATTTTAGGCTGCAAAATGGACCAGCCATACTTGCAATTAATTTACTGTGTCTGAAATCGTGCCTACACAAATATTTTGGAACTGCAGATAAGTTGTCGCTGGCAGAGATGTCCATTTTTTAATCCCAAATGGAAGGTGATTTGGCAAGTCAGCGTTGCTTCCATTGTTATGGAAGATGAGTATCAGCAGTACAATATAAAACATGGCTCCAATCAGTTGTAGATCTCATTCCCTGTTTGACACTGGTTTTTCTAAGTCTAGTCTTTGTATACAATATGAGCTTCTAACGGCAAAAGATCCAGTTTCTTTAATTTCTTATTCCTTCTTCTTCTACTGTCATACTGTTAAAGTGGTCTTTATTTGAGACTGAGCTATTACTGTTAATGGCTCCATTCACCCTTACTCCAGTAACAACTAAAGAGTACTCTGTATAACCTTGTATTGTAGTCTACTATGTTATTCCATCCTTTTTGTGTTATTTCCACACACACCAAAAGAACTCTTTTTTTGTCTGGTTAGTGGAGCTTTATGCATACACTTACCATACATGAAGAAACCTTTTCCCAGTGTACACACAAAGTGTAGGTCAAGAATGTTACCTAAACAAGACCAGAGTTTGGTTAAAATGAATCACCTATTTAGACTAATTGTCTACATTGTGGAAAAGCTGATTTTTTGATGAAGATTTTTCTGTTTTTTTTTTTTTGTGTTTTTTGCCAAATCCAAGAGTGACTACAAAAGGAATGGGAAGTATATAGGAAGTACGAATACTTCTCTCTTCTGCTCAACCCACTCCTGGCTTTGGCTCAAAAAATTGCAGCAAAATCTGCAACAAAAAAAAGCAGCTTTTCTGCAACAAGCGGCCTTAGGCTAAGGCCCCATGTTGCGGAAACGCAGCTTATTTTGTTGCAGACTTTGTTGCGGTTTTTTGAGCCAAAGCCAAGAATAGCCACAGAAGGAATGGGAAATATATAGATAGCTCTTATACTTCTCCCTTCTGCTCAATCCACTTCTGGCTTTTGCTCAAAAAAACGCAACAAAATCTGCAAGGAAAAAAGCTGCTTTTCCGCAGCGTGGGGCCTCAGCCTTATTGAGACATAATAAAGCTATCTCACTTAGGCAGGGCCAGTTTTAGACATACTGGGGCCCTGGGTAAAATTAAAAGCAGGGCTCCAAATGCTGATACATACGAACAAAGCCAACATATTTCCAGTGGCAGCCCATTAACAATACCCTCTTTCTGCCCCCAAAACAGTAACAACCCCCCCCCCCCATATAACCACACACAATTCAAATAACCTCCAATAGATTTTCACACCCCCTCATCAGTTATTATAACACTTCCATATAAATAATAGTCTCTGCTTATAAACAGTGCCCCATATCAGTAATAGTTCCCCCTTATCAGTAATAGGCCCCCTCATAAATAATAGCCCCCTTTCCCTCTTAGAAAAAGTGACCACAGCACACCGATACAGCTGTAGAACTCCCAGGATTCGCTTTTAGCCTGAGGCTCCGAATCCCAAGGGCTCCCTTGGGGATGAGGGCCCTGGGCCATTGCCCAGTTTGCACCCCTACACTTAGGAATAGGGACTGAACGTCACTGTTGTTTTCCATTCTTTAACTTAATTTGTACAGTGGTCCTATTGTAGACTCAAAAGTATTAATAATAATTCTTAGATTGACCTATTACTGCTACTGTTACTACTATGGTTTATTGTTATCCCATATTCACAGACCACTAGTGGTTGCCAACTGTATTATACAATTCTGAGCAGTTTATCCTCTAAGATGCCATATTTAATGCTGACCACAGCCTCTAAGTGTGTAGACAAAGGGATGGGACATCCTCTGTCAATCCACTATGGTACCAAGATGGAATGGCCAGGTGCTGATAGGTTGTCATGGTTGCCAGGGACATAATAAAGGTCCTCACATCTTTATATGCATGTACCTATTTGCCCCTACCATAGGCATACCCAGCATTCACAATAAACTAAAAATATGAAATATATAATTATCAAGTTATTTATCCTACACAGTAAAAAAATATGCAGCAATTTTTTTTTTATTCTTTTTGACTCACAAAAAAGAAGCTTGATCCAAAAATTATATGTGCTACAAACTGGTACCAATGAAAACTACAACCCACCCTGCAAAGAAACAAACCTCCACACAGCTCCATCAATAGAAAAAATGAAAATGTTCTGGCCTGAGAATAAAGCTAATTGCTAATTTGAATAAAGTTACCAGGTCATTTCTATTCATTTTACCCTATTGAACCATTTCTTTGTGTAATCCTGATGCAGATCTGATCGGCACATTACAAATGAGTGGTGTTAATAAACTTGTACTATCTTTTGATTCTTGTGTGTTACAGATCTCTAGGCAGCCGCCCTCTCTGATCTAGCTGTACAATTTGTGCTCTTCGGCTGACTTTATTACAGAAGTTCATTTTCAGTTGAATAGTGTGGGATTAAGAACATTTTGTTGTTCTGGAGAAATGTTGAGATGATCTCAGTGTGAGCAGCTGAAGCTACAGTAACTCAACACTTTGATATAGTTTGTATACAGAAAATATAATTAGATTTTGTGCAGAAGATATGCTGGAATGGATACGTTAAATAATTAATTTGTATAATAAAAATAAATGTGGTTTCTGATGTGCAGGAGGTTGTACGGCAAACCGCATCCAGAAGACACAACTAATTACCTCCACATGGGAAGAGAGTGTATCAGACATCCTAGTGGATCAAACTTTCCTTGACCTAGAAAACAAACATGGGAATTGGCAATGGCTAGAAGAGGATGCACCTAAAAAAATCAAGTCTTTATTAGCTTTGTTGTGTACAGACATTACCAGAGGTGCAACTAGCAAAAGCTGGTCCCCACAGTAAACTTTTGACATAGTACTCCCTTTCCTGGCCTCCTCACAGTATAACACCCCATTTACACACATTATAATGCCCTCCAGACAGTGTAATATCCCATAGCGATCCTTCCACACAGTATATTGTCCTACAGTGGTGGCTCCAAACACAATATAATGTCCCATAGCGACTCTGCGTGTAATGTCAGGACGTATGGCTGCATTGTTAGAACATGGAGGCTTGCTGCAATCATCCCAATCCAGCAGGGGGAGCCAGTTCTCAGCTAGAGACAATAGAGTGACCTGGGAAAGTAGAAGCTGGGGGCACAGGAAGTGGAGGACTCACAGTGTTTCCAGGGGAAGAAGACTACAGTGCTGGAGAGCAGAAGCAGTGTCTGCCAACAGAAAGCAAGAGTGCTGTCATATAGTGACCAGAGCCAAGCAGAACAGCCCAGTGAAACACAGCAGTGCTGAAGCAAACACTGAAGAAGGAGAGCAACACAGGGCAGTGCAAGTAACTGTAGTGCAGAGCACATGTGATAGAAGTGCAGAAAAGACACAGGAGTGTGCAGCCAGCTTCCCCACTGCAATAAGGAGAAAGGTACTACCTTGGAAAGAGACAGAGCATGAGCCCCAGAGGAATCCAGTGCCCTCCAGCAGGATCAGTAAGCAAAGCCCATTGAGAGACTGTAACAAGTGACACAGTGCCACTAAAGCTGTAGCTATACCCCTCCTTTACATACCCAAGTTCTTATAGAGGCTATGTCCCTCCAGTATATGATTTACCTGTTGCAATAGTTCAAGAGCCTGTTGCTGTGTTCAAGAATCATAACAAGTAAAGCCGTTCCTGTTTTATTCCGTTGTCTGAGTGAGTTTGTTGCCAGTCACCTGCACCTCTTACACGTGGCGTCACGAACAGGATGGAAACAAATATGGTGACAGAAGGGGCAACATCCTCAGTGAGTGGGACACAGCCTATGATTCCAGTGGGGGCGCTACTGAGCCATCTGCCCAAGTTTAATGGATCTAATGTGTTACTAGAGGACTGGAAAGAGAGGCTGGAGGGAGCTGCACGTCTATGTAATATTGCCTCACATCTGAAAGCAGAGCTTGCCTTGAACACATTAGAAGGGGAAGCCAGAAAGACAGTACTGCTGCAGCCGCCGAGGTCAAGACAGACGTTTGAACAGATCTCAAGCATCCTGGAAGATGTATATGGGGATACGACATCTGAAGCTATGCTGAGGAAGAGATTCTTCACCAGATACCAGGGGGAAGATGAAACACTACCCCAATATGCAAATGGCTTGCAAGAGCTTATGGCCAAATTACAAAGAAAAGAAGAACAGGCAGTCACATCCATCACTAATTCAGAAGTGGTCCTGCGAGAGCAGCTTCTCCTTGGCCTGAGGAGCCAGCCATTACGGAGGATCCTACGTGAGAGATTCAAGTCGGAGCCCCACTTAACCTTACACCAGGCGCTAAAGGAAGCCATTGTCTTGGAAAAAGAGGAACTGGGTACTATGAATCCAATAGCTCACCAAGCGGAGGTGACACCATCCAAGGAGAAAGGTATGGAGGCCCGGCTGTCATCATTAGAAGAGGTGATTAGAGAACTGAAACAGGCACTGACTGTGAGAGAGGAGAGAGTGGCACCTCAGACCCATGATAGAGGGCAGTCCTACCCTGTTCCCAAACAGTCCTACAGAGGGGCCCGACCTGCAAGAAGATGCTGGACATGTAACCAAGAGGGACACTTAGCAAGGAACTGCCCCAACCGTGGCCTTAGCTGCAACCAGAGGGATTTAAACTAGTCCCACCTGCGATTGAGGGGCAAATCGCAGGAGGAAGCACAGAATTGCGCCCCTTTCTTGAAGCTATGGACTTAGTGGGAGAGAGCCCAGTCGTTACAGCCAAGTTCAATGGAATAGAACTGTCCTGTCTACTGGACACGGGGTCACAAGTGACAACAATGGCCAGGGAAATCTTTGAGGCTCACTTTTCCTCCTCCCTACACCGGGACAGTGCAGACTGGGTGAATCTGAAAGCTGCCAATAGTCTTCCTATTCCAACAGTTGGAGTCATGCAGGTCGACATTGAGCTTTGGGGCCGGACCATGAAGAAGAAAGGAGTGGTGGTGGTACAGAGAGCAATGGACTCAGAAGTCCCTGTGATACTAGGAATGAATGTATTGCGAGAACTAGATGGACTGATGGCTCGAGAGTTGGGTCCCAAATATTGGAAGAATGTCCCAAACTTGAAACCACCACAAGTGGCCCTACAGAGATCACTCAAACAGTGTTGGATGCAAGCGACCTTATCCAGCTTAGCAGGAAAAGTGGGATGTGTGAGAGTACCCTGTTCAACTACCTTGGAAGTGCCAGCTGGCCATGAGGTGTTGCTGCCCCTGCCAGTGGGCACCAGTCACAGATTGCTTGGGGCTACAGTCATGATAGAGCCTGCGCTACAGAGAGAAGGGATAGCTGTGGGACGAACCTTGTGCACAGTCCAGGATGGCCAAGTACTGATGAGATTAATGAACATTAATAACCACAGTGTTGTTCTGGCACCCAGGGAACTGGTGGCAGATGTGTTTCCCATCCAGGAGGTTCAAGCTCTACAGGAACCTAGCTGGCACATCAAGTCGACTGACATGACCACTACCACTCTCACCTTGTGTCAAGTAATGACTGAATCTGTCGGGACGACAGGAGCACAGCTCCTGAAAGAGGTACATTTGGAAGGTGCCGAGATGTCTAAAGAGGAAAGGGAGCAGTTGGCCAGGGTCCTGGGGTCTCACCTAAGTGCTTTCTCCCGTCATGAAGGAGACTTTGGAATGACACACACAGTGGAACATGAAATTCCTACTGGAGATGCTCGACCAGTGAGGGAACGCTACCGACAAATACCACCAGCACTGTACCAAGAGGTCAAGACCCTGCTAAAGCAAATGCAGGAAAGTTGCATTGTCCAGCCTAGCAAGAGCCCGTGGGCCTCACCCATTGTACTTGTAAAGAAAAAGGATGGGACTCTGCGATTCTGTGTGGACTACAGACGCTTGAATGCATGTACAGTTCGGGATGCATACCCACTCCCTCGTATAGAAGACTCCTTGGCGGCCCTGGGCCGTGCCAAATTCTTCTCTACTCTGGACCTGGCAAGTGGATACTGGCAGGTGCCAGTGGCAGCAAAAGACAGAGAAAAGACAGCGTTTGTTACGCCCATGGGGCTGTATGAGTTTCTCCGGATGCCCTTTGGACTGAACAATGCCCCAGCTACTTTCCAGAGACTAATGGAGTTGTGTTTGGGTGACTTGAACTATGAATGCCTGCTGATATACCTAGATGATATAATCATCTTCTCATCCAGCTTTGCAGAACACTTAGAGCGGCTGGATGTGGTCCTCAGCCGCTTAGAGAAGCATGGGTTGAAGTTGAGACCCAGTAAATGCCACTTGTTCCAGAAGAGCATTGAGTATCTAGGCCATGTAGTGACAAGGGAAGGAGTCCAGCCCATGAATTCAAAGATTCAGGCTGTACAACAATGGCCTGTACCCAGTAGCGTCAGTGAACTGCGGGCCTTCCTGGGCCTGGTAGGGTATTACCGGCGATTCATCAAGGATTTTGCCCAGGTAGCAGCACCCTTATACACCCTCCTCCATGGATGCCCAAATGGAGAAGCAAAGAGGAAGCTTTTCAATTGGAATGAGGAGGCAGAACTGGCTTTTAGGGAGCTCAAAAAGTTATTGACCAGTGCTCCCATTCTGGCCTATGCAGATTTCACAAGGCCCTTTGTGTTGCAAACAGATGGAAGCCTGAAGGGACTGGGAGCTGTACTGGCCCAAGAACAAGAAGGCCAAGAGCGAGTGATAGCCTATGCCAGTAGAAGTCTGCGGGAGAGTGAGAAGAACCCTGACAATTACAGCTCATTCAAACTTGAACTGTTGGCAGTGGTGTGGGCAGTGACTGAAAAGTTTGCAGACATCCTGACTGGAGCAGAGTTTGTACTGATGACTGATAATAACCCACTGGTTTACCTGAATACTGCCAAACTAGGAGCCTTAGAGCAGCGGTGGGCAGCTCGCCTCAGTAAATTTAACTTTAAGACGCAATACAGGCCAGGACGGAGTAATGCTAATGCAGACGCCTTGTCTCGTAACCCGTTGGAGAATCCCAGTGGTCCCACAGATGAAGAGCGAGAGGAGGTCGAGACCCCCGATTTCGGTAAAGCGCCTCAACCACTGAAGAGTGCTCCAGTCCAGGAGAGGGAACCTGCAGTTGAGGTCACTGCTAGAGGGTCCATGGAAGAGTGGAAGGACTGTCAGCAGCGAAACTCACAGATTGCCAGAGTAAGAGAATGGCTCCTTAACGATTACCAGCCAGCATACAGTGTGCGGGAGACCTTGACACCATTTGAGAGGAAGTTGTGGCAGCAGAGAGACCGTCTGACCTTCCGTGAGGGAGTCCTATGCAGAAGAGTACAGCTACCTACAGAGATTGGTCCCACCTGGCAAGTAGTAGTGCCGGATAGTGAAATAAGGAGAATAACAGAGTGGATGCATGAAAGGAAAGGGCATTTTGGACCGGCCAAGACTTATGCATGGTTGCAGAGATTCTACTATCATCCCAATTTACAAAGAGTGGCCCACGACATTTGCAGAAACTGCCGAAACTGCAACCTAGCAAGAGCTGGGGATCAACAGGCCCCAATTGGCATTATACAGACTGGTTACCCACTACAGCTTCTGATGATGGACTATCTGTCGGTAGGAGAGTCCCTGCGTGGATACAAGTATCTGCTAGTCATGGTGGACCACTTTACTAAGTTTGCAGTAGCAGTCCCGACCCGGGACCAAACTGCAGAATCGGCAGCACAAAGCCTGTGGAAGAATTTCATCCTGCCTTATGGCTGTCCTACGCAACTGCACTCTGACCAAGGGGCTTGCTTTGAAGGCAGAGTGATTGAAGAGCTATGTCGGCTGTACCAGATTCGAAAAACACGCACAACACCCTACCATCCACAGGGAAATGGTGCATGTGAGCACTTGAACAGAACACTACTACAGCTGTTGCGAACATTGGAGGAACAGAAAAAGGAGAGATGGCCAGACTTTATTGCAGAATTAGTGTGGGTGTACAACAACACAGTGCATTCAGCCACCGGTTATTCACCCTTTTTGCTGATGTTCGGGAGAAATGGAAGGTGCCCTCTGAATATGATGATGCCTGTCAGTGAAGAAGGTGAGGGGTGGACCCCTGAGACTTGGATGGGAGACCATCGGAAGAAGGTACAAGAGATGTATGACCTGGTTGCCCAACGGTTGGGCCCCCGCACATTATCTGCAAACAAGAAATTGAGGGAATTGCCGTTGCAGGTGGGAGATCGGGTAATGGTACGAAATTGGACTGCCAGAAGGGCTGGGAAGTTGCATTGGCGGTGGGAGACCACTCCTTACGAAGTACTCCAGCAACCCAATCCAAGCATTCCAGTGTTCAAGGTGAAACCTGAAGGTGCAAATGGACCTGTGCGCACAGTGCACCGAAATATGCTCAGGCCATGTACTTTTCTGAGAAGGGCTCCTGAGCCCATACCAGAGAACCCCACCATGACAGCAAGGCCGTCTGGGGAAGAGGAATGGTGGGTACCACCTCTACCAGAACCAATCTCCTTGGAAAGAAGGGAAGAACCAGTTGTGCAACAAGAGGAGAACAATGGTTCACCTGTGGAGCAGCCAGTAGAGCTACGACATTCTCAGCGTTCTAACTTTGGAAGGATGCCTGCCCGTTATAATGACTATGTCCGGGGTACTCAGGTTGCCGGGACGGCCACCCTCAAATCGGGGAGAGAAGGTGTAATGTCAGGACGTATGGCTGCATTGTTAGAACATGGAGGCTTGCTGCAATCATCCCAATCCAGCAGGGGGAGCCAGTTCTCAGCTAGAGACAATAGCGTGACCTGGGAAAGTAGAAGCTGGGGGCACAGGAAGTGGAGGACTCACAGTGTTTCCAGGGGAAGAAGACTACAGTGCTGGAGAGCAGAAGCAGTGTCTGCCAACAGAAAGCAAGAGTGCTGTCATATAGTGACCAGAGCCAAGCAGAACAGCCCAGTGAAACACAGCAGTGCTGAAGCAAACACTGAAGAAGGAGAGCAACACAGGGCAGTGCAAGTAACTGTAGTGCAGAGCACATGTGATAGAAGTGCAGAAAAGACACAGGAGTGTGCAGCCAGCTTCCCCACTGCAATAAGGAGAAAGGTACTACCTTGGAAAGAGACAGAGCATGAGCCCCAGAGGAATCCAGTGCCCTCCAGCAGGATCAGTAAGCAAAGCCCATTGAGAGACTGTAACAAGTGACACAGTGCCACTAAAGCTGTAGCTATACCCCTCCTTTACATACCCAAGTTCTTATAGAGGCTATGTCCCTCCAGTATATGATTTACCTGTTGCAATAGTTCAAGAGCCTGTTGCTGTGTTCAAGAATCATAACAAGTAAAGCCGTTCCTGTTTTATTCCGTTGTCTGAGTGAGTTTGTTGCCAGTCACCTGCACCTCTTACATGCACACAGCATATTGTCACATAGTGACCCCACCACACAGTATAATGTCATATAGCAGCCCCTCCCAGCCCCTCCACACAGTATAATGTCCCACAGTGGCCCCTCTACACAGTATAATACCACATAGTGGTCCCTGAACACAATATAATGTTCCATAACAGCTTCCATACAGTATAATGTCTCATAGCGGCCTCTCCACACAGTGTAATGTCCCACAGTGGTCCCTCCACACAGTGTTATGTCCCGTAGTGACCCTTCCACACAGTATAATGTCCCATTGTGGCCCCAACGGTGTTTGTTGCAAATATTGAAAACATTTCAGGTTCAGCACCCACTAACTATTATTATACTCTGGGGTCTGAAAAGATGATAATCAGATATAATGATCATAGGCCCAGGGGAAGTGACAAACATAAAAACCAGTGGTACTCAACTCTCCTGCGCTCCAGTGGGACTACCTGCTGTTTTTGTCCATCTTTAATGGCATCAAAGACGTTGCGACGCTGGCCTGACCCCGTGATGTCTGTGACATCACTACAGAGGCCCGAAGACAGGGGAGAGTCACACCAAATCCCATGAGAGGTGAGGAACACAGTTTTTTGAGCTTATAGGTGACTGGATAAAACAGTCTCTGAATGTGAGCAAGCATGTTCCCCACTTATTGACAGACTGCTATGATTCTGAGGAGTGGAGGCCACAGTATATTAAACTGTGATAAATCAATCTTCATCAATTACCCCGCAGCCACACAACTGAGTTTCTTCCGTACATTATGGCGGAGGGACTCCTGGTATAATAGGTAGCGATGATGCTAGGTGTCCCAGGCATTTGCTAGGAGTGTCTGCATCTTTTGAATTGCAGTAAGTCTGTGGCTTTTAGTTACTAGTATTGATGATTCATGGTTGAAGCATTGTTTAATAAATGACAACACACATATGACAATGAAGGCTATTTCTTTGCCATTTCTCACCCATATAAGAACATGATGACAATGAAAAATAATTTTTACTTATGTGTGAAGGAAATGTGTTCCTGGAGTGGGGAAACACACAAGACTGTGATAAATGGGCCGAGAGGTGGCCATTTTGCTACACAAGTACACTTGGAAGTATGTAAAAAAATATGGATTAGCTGTATGTAGGTGGCGGCAATGCTTTCATTTTTCTATTTAGCTTGCTGTTTTTATGCTCCCTTTTCATTTTCTGTTCTTAGTGACTTCCTGTTCTGTTCACTAGCAGGGATCTAAAGAGGAAATCTGGAGTGTGTAGAAATAAAGCATAGAAATGTAGAAGAGCTTAATCACGGGAATCATCGGGTTGTAGACACGCCTTTGCCATTATTAGTTTACGCTGTGTACATTTTGTGCTTAGAGCTCGAACCTACCTTCTCATTTTATAACATTTTGCAATTTTTAAACTATTATTTCCACAATCTTGTTTATTTCACACTGTGTTCTCTCAGTGAATTGCAGCAATTTACTATTGTACTTGTGTCCAGGAACAGGAAATAAAAGACTGATTTACATAACTTTGAGACTGCTGATAACCCTCTGACTAAATATTTCCTTTCGTTTTATAAGAAGTTGACTCCACTTAGTAAAGTATCTTTTACAGTTTTATATGATTTGTATTTCTATGAAGATTGGACAAGAATAAAATTCATGGTTTTATTCATAGAACAGAAATTTTCACAGCATCATTGTACAGAAAGATTTTAGGCCGCTAATTTACATTTTAATATTTGGCTGCAAGTCAATTAAATACAGGGGTGTAACTAGCAAAGACTGGGTTCCCCAACAAACTTTTTACTTGGTGCCCCCCTCCCCACATCATAGCGCCCCCTCCCCTGTCCCCCACACAGCCTAATGCCTCATTTACATACACTATAATGGCTCAAAGTGGCCTTCACACGGTATAATGTCCTATAGCCGCCTCTCCACACAGTATTATATCCCATAGCAGCCTCTCCACACAGTATACTGTTTCATAGCAGCCCCTGCACACGGTATTATGTCCCAAAGTGGCCTTCACACAGTATAATGTCCCATAGCAGCCCCCATAGCCAGATCCCAGGACAGGGGAGTAACACTGTTTTTTATGTTTTCTCACCTCTCCTGGGCCTCCAATCATTATACTCTGAGGGCTGAAAAGACCCCAGAGTATAATAATAGCAGTATTTGTAGGAGTTAGCAGGCCTGCACCCTCACTTACCAATCCCTGCTCCTGCTCACAACTGTAGCCGTTTCCCCTTCACCGTCCAGGGAACCCCAACAACCCGATCTGGAATGCAGAAGGGAAAGCAGAGGCGGCCATGAGCAGGAGTGGGGATCGATACAAGTAATACCGCCCCTGCTACCTCTTGTGTCACCCCCTCTACCTCATAGATTGTAAGCTCTTGCGAGCAGGGCCCTCCGTCCCATTGTGTGAAATGATTTTCTTTGTAATGCATCTTTCTGTCTGTATTTGAACCCTACAAATTGTACAGCGCTGCGGAATATGTTGGCGCTATATAAATAAAATGTATTATTATTATTATTATTATTATTGATAAGTAAATAGGTCCCATTACCTGCTGGGGTTACTCCAACAGGTAACAGCCTCTAATATAAATAAATAAAAAGCATCAAGGGCCTGGCGGGCCCCTAATGTCCCTGGCCCTGTGGTAGCCACTACCGCAGGTACTTACACCACTGGATCAACATAAATACTGACAATAACAGTAACACTAACTCTATACCATACATTAAAGTGACTTTCCATCACAGGTTCACAGGCAGTTCTTGACAACTACTGCTTGAGAACTACAGAGGCAAGGAGCCACTCAGCAGAAGGCAAGGAATAGGTGGGGGTGGGGGATTACATATGTATAACCTGGGGGGGAAAAGGTAGGGGTCTCATTTCCATCATTTTCAGCTCTTAAGGTGATATGTTTTTTCATAGGATATTATCCAAGGCTAGACCTTTTTCTTATTCTTATTCCATGTGAAAGCACATTGTGTAAGACTGCACATTTCACAGCTTAAATGACTTGCACATTGCAATTATTTTATTACTTACAACATCCATTAATCAGGAGCTGCAGATTTCTTTGTCGCTTTTGATAGCTTTAAACATAATATGTCAAATTATTTTTGTGAATTAACCTCTGAGACTGTGAAAGTCTCCCATTGTAGGGTAAGTTACACTGATTGTTTTAATAACTAAAAATGTAATTCTTTATAGACTGCAGCGGATAATTGTCTGCTTGTCAGCAGCATGTCACATAAGCATAATGAAGAATCATGAGCAAAGGCAAAATGGAAAGCCTAGGTGTAATATGCAAAAAGAGACTGTTAAAAAGAAATTTAGGCTAAGGCCCCACGTAGTGAGCCTCAGAAAAATAATGCTGTGGAAAAGACCGCGGTGGAAACGCATTGCTGTTTTCTCTGCAGCATTTTCCATTACGATCTCACAGAGTTTTCATCTTGAGTCTTTCTGCACTGGTTATACCTGGGTTTTGCTTTCCTTTCTCTATTGAGAGCTGTACCCTGCTTCTCACTGTGTATAGTGCACCGGCGTGTTTGTAATACAGGGAAAATAAAGGTGGGAGGGTTACCTCAAACAATTACATCTAAGGCATTATAAAATGTTGAAACGTGCTTCTGCTGTATGAAAGAGGAGATTCTCAATTATCACATGACAATAAGAACAATTCTAACCAAGTTTTCTGACATTGGGCCCTATATTGCGACACTAAATGCTTTGATTTCAGATTTCATGATGTCTTGAACACGGTCAAGGCACCCCGTGCTAGAGGCAGCAAAACAACCCCAAAACATCTTTGAACCTCCACCATATTAAACTGTTGGTACTGTGTTCTTTTCTTTGTAGGCCTCATTTAGTTTTTGATAAACAGTAGAATGATGCACTTTACAAAACAGCTTGCTGTCATCTGTCTACAAGACTTTTTCTCAGAAGGATTTTGGCTTACTCATGGAAAACTGCAGTCTGGCTTTTCTATATCTCTATGTCAGCAATGGGGAACTCCTGCCATATCGTGTCATTTCATTCAAATGTCGATGGATAGTTTGCACAGATAGTAATGCATCCTGAGCCTGCAGGACAAGTTGAATCTCTGTGCAACTTGATTGGGGCTGCTTATCCACCATCCAAACTATCCTGTATTGCAACCTTTCATCAGTTTTTCTCTTACATCCATGTCCAGGGAGGTTAGGTACAGTGCCATAGCTTATAAACTTCTTGATTATGTGGCGCACCACAGTGGCGGATCCAGGGTTTGCGGGGCCCTAGGCAATTGACTTTGGCGGGGGCCCTACTTACTGGGGGGTCTCGCACTTCTAACTTGTACTTCCCAACTGTTGAAGACTAGAAAGAGGGAACAAAACGTGCAAATTAGGCCCCGCCCAGTTTTATGTTGACTCCACCCATTCTCATTCAATTTTCATGTGATTCCACACAGTATAATCCTACTACAGTCACCCGTAAATTATATCTCCCCCCCCCATTTTCATATACACCCTTCATCTCCCCTAGTTTCATGTCCCCCCCTCTATCTCTGTCCCCAGTTTCATGCCATTCTCCCCCTTTATCTGCCCACAGTTTCATTCCCCCCTGTCTCTGCCCCAGTGTCATGCCGTTCTCCCCCCTTCATCTGCCCCAATGTCATGCCATTCCCCCCCCTTCATCTGCCCCAGTGTCATGCCATCCCCCCTTCATCTGCTTAAGTGTCATGCCGTTCTCCTCCCCTTCATTTGCCCCAGTGTCATGCCATTCTCCCCCCTTCATCTGCCCCAGTGTCATGCCATTCTCCCACCTTCATCTGCCCCAGTGTCATGCCGTTCTCCCCCCTTCATTTGCCCCAGTGTCATGCCGTTCTCCCCCCTTCATCTGCCCCAGTATCATGCCATTCTCCCCCCTTCATCTGCCCCAGTGTCATGCTGTTCTCTCCCCCTTCATTTGCCCCAGTGTCATGCTGTTCTCCCCCCCTCCATCTGCCCCAGTGCCATGCTGTTCTCCCCCCCCTTCATCTGCCTCAGTGTCATGCTGTTCTCTCCCCCTCTATCTGCCCCAGTGTCATGCCGTTCTCCCCCACTTCATCTGCCCCAGTGTCATGCTGTTCTCTCCCCCTCTATCTGCCCCAGTGTCATGCTGTTCTCTCCCCCTTTATTTGCCCCAGTGTCATGCTGTTCTCTCCCCCTCTATCTGCCCCAGTGTCATGCCATTCTCCCCCCTCCATCTGCCCCAGTGTCATGCTGTTCTTCCCCCCTTCATCTGCCCCAGTGCCATGCCGTTCTCCCCCCTCCATCTGCCCCAGTGTCATGCTGTTCTCTCCCCCTCCATCTGCCCCAGTGTCATGCCGTTCTCCCCCTCCATCTGCCCCAGTGTCATGCCGTTCTCACGTTCTCACACACACACACACACACACACACACACACTCACCATTCCTCGTTCTCCCGCAGCTCTCTCCCTCATACACATATTGTAGCCGCGATGTGATGACGTCATCACATCGCGGCTACAAATGCCGGAGCTCAGCGTTAAAGCAGGAGCTGAGCTGTGACAGCTCCTGCTTTAAACGCCTATGTATTCAGCTCATCGGCGTCCTACCGCCGATGAGCTGAAATACATAGGCATTTAAAGCAGGAGCTGTCAGCTCCTGCTTTAACGCTGAGCTCAGTTGGAATCGGGACATGCCGACCGGGACCATTTTGTTAGGTCCCGGCCGCGCCGCGGGGCCCCGCTAAGCGCGGGGCCCCGGGCGGTTGCCCGGCTCACCCGGCCCTGGATCTGCCCCTGGCGCACCATAGACAAAGGAACATCGAGATCTCTGGAGATGGACTTGTAATCTTTTGGTTCTCAAGTCCTCAGACAGTTCTCTGCTCCTCTTTCAGTTCTCCATGCTTAGTGTGGTACACAAAGGCACACAATGCAAAGATTGAGTCAGCTTCTTTCCTTTGTATCTGGTTTCAGGTGGGATTTTTATATTGCCCACACCTGTTACTTGCTACAGGTGAATTTGAATGAGCATAAAATGCATGAAACAAAATTAATTACCCACAATTTTGAAAAGGTGCCAACAATTTTGTCCAGTCCATTTTTGAAGTTTTGTGTGAAATTATGTCCAATTTGCCTTTTTTTCCTCAGGTCTTTTGCATTGACTTAATACGCAAAAAAAGGAAATAATCAGGTGTATAAGAAAACATGTATAATTGAAATAATTTTCTGGGAGAAATACTTCATTTTCTTGCAAAATGTCAGGGGTGCCAACACTTATGGGCATGACTATTTCTGGAAATAATACTGTTAGAACTGCAACCTTAATGTCATATGATAGATGAAAATCTCCTTCCTCTTTCATATAACACACAAGCAAGGTTCTACATTTTATAATGCCAAGTGAGGGTAAAGATCTCAATAGTGAAGCCAGGAAAAGAAAAAATAAATGCAGGATTTCACAGAAAGGAGCCTCAATTTATTAAAGTGTAACTAAACTTCCAGAAAACTTTTGATTTTCTGATAGTATTATATACAATATGCAACATATGGTACTTTGTTAACAAATTTTGGATCCTTTCCGTGAAATCCTGCATTTGTTTCACTCTTTCTCTTACTTCTGTATTGAGAGCTTTTCCTGCTTCTCACTGAATGTTACTGTGTAAGGGAGTAGGTGGTTGTGTAGTAGAGAAAATGAGGGTGAGGAGGGTCACTTCAAACAGTTTTATTCCCCCCATTATAAAACGTACATATAAAAGAGCAGCTTCTCTTCTTACATGTGACATTGGGCCAGTGCTATCTAAACTATTTTAAGAGATACAGAGTAGAAAACACCATCAGGATTAGGATATTTATATGCAACCTTATAATGTATATGATATAAATATCCTGATGCCGACTGTGTTTTCAATCAGTGATATCTCTGGAAATAGTTTAGATACCACTGCAACCTTACAGAATCCTCTTTCATATGGCACAAAAAGCAAGTTTGTACGTTTAATATTGTCCGAGATATAACTGTTTGAAGTAACCCACCTTCATTCTCTACATGTTACACAGCTTGTACTCCTGTATACAGCAACATTTAGTGAGAGGTAGGAAAAGCTGTCAATACAGAAGCAAGCGAGAGTGAAAAAATGCAGGATTTTGCAGAACTGATCCAAAATTTGTTAATAAATAGAGATGAGCGAACAGTAAAATGTTCGAGATTCGATATTCGTTTCGAGTAGCCGCTCAATATTCGACTACTCGAATCGAATATCGAACCCTATTATAGTCTATGGGGGGAAAATGCTCGTTTCAGGGGTAGGCAACGTTCGATCAAATTACACTTACCAAGTCCACGAGTGAGGGTCGGGCTGGATCCTCTGAGAAGTCTTCTCCATGCAGCGTCCCCGCGGCGTCTTCCGGCTCTGAATTCACTCTTCCAGGCATTGGGCCTGGGCGGCAGAGCTGACTGCACATGTCCGTACTACAAGCCTGGCAGAGTGAATTCAGAGCCGGAAGACGCCGCGGGGAAGCTGCACGGAGAAGACTTCTAAAAGTAGGAGAAGAACCAGCGTTGATTGGCCGACTGTATAGCATTCGGCTAATCAATGCTGGTTCTGCATCGAACTTTTCCATTCGAATAGCGAGTGGTACTCGATCGAGTACGAGTATTTCACATACCGTAGTATTCGATCGAATACCTACTCGCTCATCTCTATTAATAAAATATATTCCAAATTTATTAATAACACAAATACTGTCAGGAAATCAAAAGCTGTCCGAAAGTTTAGTTACACTTTAAAGTATATTAAAAAATGTATTGACACAAATTTTGCAGAAAGCTAAGTGTTCATCCAAAGTTTAGTTACACTTTAAATTGATTCTGGCAGCACAAAATTGAGGTATAAACTAATCCCAGCACCTTGTAGAGCTTTTTGCATTCCAAGAGTGAGATTCACTATCTGCTGCTGGTAACTGATGCTCAGCTCAGCCCTGTGCATGTCTGATGATGTCACACGGCAGTATAGGATTCTGGCTTCTGCTGCCTCCATTCCAAGTGCAGTGTGTCAGCATCAGACATGCACAGTACAGTTAGTGGGGGGAGCAGGGGTGAACCTACCTTTGCTGCCGCCCGAGGCGGACAACAGAAAGCCGCCCCCCCCCCCCCCGGGAGGAGGGGCGGACGGAGAAAAGGGGGCGTGGCAGAGCGGCATTAGCAGGCAGAGAGCAGGCAGGGAGAGGATCTGCTCTCTGCCTGAGCGTGAGGGGAGGATCTGCTCTCTGCTCCAGCGGCCTCCCCAATCCACCGCTCAGTGACGGTGACGCTAAGCCAGTCCAACACAGCTTGTCCTGGACTGGCTTAGGTCAGCAAAAATGCTGCCCTCCCCGGGTCCCTGGCATAGCGCCGCCTGAAGCGGTCGCCTCATGGGAGGTGCGGCGCTGGGGGGGGAGCTGAGAAACAGAACCAGTAGATAGTGAAGCCAATTGATGGAAAGCACTATTCCCTTTTCTGCTCATTTGCTTGGAGATATAAGGACAATTTTTACAAGAATGGAGCAAAGGTCCTGAATAAGAAATACATAATTGTAAACTGTGCTGACAGCCCTACAAGGTACTGTGATAAGTTCATATCCCAATTTTGTGCTGACAGACTCCCTTTAACAATCCATTACAATTTTATGTAGACATGTATTCTGTGCTTACTATCCTTATTGGGAGCTATACTGGCTTCAATATTGATGACTAAGACAGCTAGAAATATGTCAGAAATTATTTTCGGGAACAATCGCAAGCAATTTAAAAAAATATTATTTCACTGAAGGAGCAGTTGATGCTTGAAACAAAAGTCCAACAGATATGATTGTAAGTGAATATAAGCATGCCTGGAATAAATGCATCCTATCCTATGATAAAATGGTAATAATATGAGGAAGACTAGATGGACCATGTGGTCTTTTTCTGCTGTCAATCTTGTATGTTTCTATAGGTGTAGACAATGGGGCAGATTTATTAAGACTGGCATTTCATACACCATTTTTAATAAAGGCCCAGAGTGCCACAGGATACGACTGATTTACAAAGAGACTCCAAGTTAGTGACTCCCTCCAGAACACGTGGGCTATATTACAGGCTGAGTTGCCCCCATCCGGCCCTCTCTGTTCTGCCCACCTTTGTGCAATGTAGTGAGCGAGAGCTTCAGTGCACATCATACCTCTTCGCCAGAGGAGTAGAAGGATTGATAGATTTCCGCCAATGTCAGTGGTCTTTACAGCATACTGTTCTTATTCTTAGAGTTACTTCAGCGTGTCTGAGTAGTGGATGACTAGGACAAGAATTCCCAACCCTATGCTACATTTATACAGCTGTGCCAAGAACTTGGCCATAAAAACGTCTATTTTTCACAGCTGACTGTACACCAGTCGGTAATCCGTTTTCATGGATCCCACATAGGCACATTGCTCTATTTTTCTCAAATTGTTCAAATGGACCGTTAAGACAATGGCTGTGTAAATAGATCCATTACAGTCTATACTTACAGCTATATAACAGCTAGCACTTTTGGATAATGATTCCAGTTGTGTGAAGGAGCCCTTACTGACATACAAGAACTATGGAGAAGCTTGGTGTACGGGCAGATAAAGCATTTAATCATTCTTATCCATTGCTTTAATTTGGCTGAGATATGGTTACTACTTTGCAAAGCTTCTTTTAGCAGGATGAAATGAATTCACCTTCCCTATTGTAAAAAATAATAGATCTTTTAATTGCCATATTTTGAGGAACCACTGATCAGGACTGAAGGAAATCCAAAGTTCTTGGGAACCCTGGATGGTAAACACTGGACTTGGGCAAGACAGCTCAAACAAAGTAAAGGGAAGGAAAGAACGCATAGTAATTGTACATGTTACTGTTAGAAAATGCATTTCTGTCTAAATAATTGGATAAAATAAATCTGCTAACTAGCCAGGGATGTCTACAATGTGATGTGATAAAATACCGGGCCTGAAACACCTAAGTCATCATATTTAATTCTTCCAATTGCCATAGTAAAATAGCTCCTGCACCTGCATTTTCTCATTACCAAATAACACATTACACCATTGGGCAGAAATCTCTCCTACATACTGTCAGTGCTATGGCACAATGGGATGGCAGTCATATAATTCATGTACATGAAATGATAAAACCTCTTGACTAAAGTGCAATTGTCTTCTATTTATTTCCAATAGTATAAGCCTGCTCCTGTTATATAATATAGTGCGTTCGCTGACATATAAAAGCATATTCCTTATAAACCCAACAGCATTTTCTATTCAAATGTTTTGACATTTAGAAGAAAAAATGTTGAAACAAATACAGCAAGGCTGGGAAATGGCACGTTGGCCTCGATTCAGATGTATTTGGAGCCTGAATCTCATTTTTGATTGGAATGCTGACTTGCTCTTATGCATTTTATTATTTTTGTGTACAGCTGGGTTGTTTGCACCTGCTCATACTGTGCGTAGCTGGAATTTCTCTGAAGCTTAATCATTTCAAAGGCAGGAACATAAACAGTACAGTTTTCCTTAAAAGACTTTGAGTGTATATCTCAAAAACTTCCTATAAGCTATGACTGTACGCTTTTGCCAGGCATTATAAAATGGCTTTCCTGTGCAAGCGGCTCTTTCAATATAGACCCGGATACATGGAGAACAACAGAAGGTCATTCTCTAAGACAGGATACTGAGCACATACGGAATGAAGTTGACTGGTCAACAGACGCCGTGTACAGCAAGAATTCAGCCCCTTGGGAAATAATCTACTAGTCTGTGCTTTATGATAAACCTACTCCTAAAACCCCCTTTCCATCACATTCTAATAACAATGCTCCACATTCCAGAATAGGAAAACAGTTACTGTATGGCATATGAGAAGTGCTATTCACATGGCAATAACAACTGGAGGACTGTGGATGCTGCACACATCATTTCCATCTTTGTTCTGTAATTCTGGAAATCAACCAATCTCAATGCAGTCTTCTAGGATAGGAAATAGTTATTTTAACCTTTTAATGCCTTCAATTCCTAAGAAAAACTTCAGCTAGTTGACTTTATAAGGATGATATGTAATTAAGGAATGTTTGTGACATCAGTAATCAGGAGAGGAATCTGGATACGGTCGTGGATTACCTCAATAATGTATGAGTGTACTGACCAGGAATCCAGACATTGTGATGTTATCTGGGAATCAATACACTCAATGTTACTGTTTCTCTACACTGGGTGACCAAAGAGCCTATTGTGTAAAAATGTACGTATGAATATGGGAATTTAATGCATGAAGAAGCTATATAAGCTTTCAAAAAATACAGTCAAACTTTTCCAGAAGATTCCACCAACCCAGCCTATTTATGTTGCATTATAATGGGCTTACAGTCAAACTGTATATTACAACTTGTAACTTTGCAATTCACATAAATTATATACTAAAAAAAACAATCTGGTCTGTCAGCAACTTGTATGGATGGAAAATGTCCTTTTATTGGAAAAAGCAGTACACCACGTATCGGTCCACACTGGGACCTTTCTCAAGTGCAAATACAGTATGTGGACCGATACGTGGTATACTGCTTTTTCCAATAAAAGGACATTTTCCATCCATACAAGTTGCTGACAGACCGGACTGTTTTTTCTATTGCAAACCCTTTTGCCTGGAGAGGGGTTTCTGCTGTGCAATTTGTGGGATAATCCGCAGATTTGCTGGTGCTGCAATTATTTTTATTTGAAATTTAAATTATATACTATATATTATAAAATAGTTTGCAAGACTAAAGAAAGACATCTATCCAGTTTGGCCCATTATGCTGCAGTGTTGATCCAGGGGAAGGCAAAAACTCCATGACGTAGAAATCAATTTTCCTTATTTTAGGGGAAGAATTTCTTCTCACCTACAATCTGGGAAATAGCATCCCTGGACCAATGCCTCAACAATAAAAACCTAATAGTTACTCTAACCTGCAATATTGCTGCCCTTGAACTGTTTAGAGAAATTCCCTTTACAACTTCCTCTGGCAGAGTTCCATAAACCTGTGGCTGTTAAAGAAACCCTTCTGTGTCTTTGCAGAAACCTTCTTTCCTCTAAATATAGAGGGTGCTCCATTTTTACTGTTAAAGTCCTTGGTATGAAAAGATCCAGCCATAAATCTCTGTACTGACAATAGATATATTCATTCGTTTTGACTATGTATTGCTAACATATTCTGCAGCACATTACAGACAATGTCTGTCACTATCTAATAGGGCTCACAATCTAAAATCCCTATCAGGAGTGTGGGAAGAAACCTATGTAAACACAGAGAGAACATACAAACTCCTTGCAGATGTTGTCCTTGCTGTATTTAGTTATTAGATCGCCTCTTGGTTCTCCTTTTTCAGTCTAAATAACCATAGTTTTGGAGTACTGTAGTCCACCTATTCCATGTATCAGTTTGGTTGCCCCTTTGGGAGCCTTGTCAACTCTTGGGATTAAGTCTCCCCTTGTCTTTTGAGGGGATTTTACATGGAGCAGCTTTTCCCCATATTTCTTATATAGGCCATTTATATATTTATCATATTTCCTATTAAACGCCTCTTCTCCAGACTAAACAGATTTAACTCCCTTAGTCTCTCCTCATGCTCCTTATCATTGTTGTGTGGCCCTCCATTGAACCTTTTCTAACTCTGACATACACACACACTCCACTTCCCAACCTTTCAACCCTGTATTTGTGAAAGAGTATAAAATCCAACATGTTAACAGCCCAATGATGTGAAAAAGTTAGCGACGACTCCACCAGCTATATCCAGCTATATCAATGTGTTCCTCCTGGACCAGGGATCACTAGGCTTCTGGCATTTGTGAACACACATTTTAAATTTCCATCCAAGTTCACACATTCATTATCAGAAATGTAGATTTCTTGTTTTATGGCCAGATTTGTCTATACTGTTCAGTTATAATAAATGGATCTCCCTATTAACTATTCTAATACCCCCACCGCAATCCATTTCTTTACCATCCACGGTCTCCTGGCCCCTCTCTGACCTATCTACCCCTATATCTACCTGGTCTTCCCCTGTGTTCCTAATTTAAATGCTCTGCCATTGCCCCAGCACAGAAGACCCCCTTCCGTTCAGGTGCAAGTTATCTGCAGAAACCAGCTTATACCCAGTGTATAAGTCAGCCCAGTACTCTAGGAACCCAAACCCTTCTTTCCTGCCACAAGACTTGAGACATGCATTTAACTCCCAAATCTCGCACTGCCTTTGCTGTGTAACACATGGCACAGGCCGTATTCCACAGACTACAACCTTGGAGGTACTTTCCTTCACCTTGGAGTCTCACCTACAGACATTGACTCACACGCCAAGCATTCTCATTTTATGTATTAAATGAACCAAACCTGCAATACCTTGTACAGTCACTACAAAGATGATGATGTGCAAATGTATGGAGAAATATAAACAGAGGTGTAACATGTAATTCCTGGGCTCCAATGCAAAATTTGTAACAACTATACTGTATGGTTTATAGTACTGGAGTCGTGCCATATGCAGATTCATGGCGAGGTGGCGGTCAAACACCGCCAACTTGAGGGAGATAATCAGATGTTGCTGCGAAAGGATGGTGTGCAAATAAATGACATTGGCCTTGATATCTTTGTGGCTGGAATCCAGGATGGAGGCCTTGTTCCTGCTAAGGGGAGGGGGGAGGGGATGTCGGACCTCGCTGTAGGCTTACACCGAGCTCCTGTGACATATATCAGGACCTTGTCCCTTTTCAGCGATGAAGAGGACCACCAACGTGTCACCCGGAGGAACGTCTAACGAGTGCCCACCAGGATGAGGTAGCTGGCACTCGGGGGACACACACCACATCAGTTGCTGAAGGGGTAACAGGGTTTCTGCATATTTGTTATATATATATATATATATATATATATATATATATATATATATGTATGTATGTCATAAAGCTGTGGAGGACCCCACTTATCCTTAAATTTGGTCTGTTCATAATTATGCTTAAGGTTATTCACGAGCAAGGTGGAGGGAAGGGGTCTTTTGGTAAGAAAGTTAGTACGGCTGGTCATAGTTATAGTACTGGTCACCTCTTAGCGGAAAGAGACATCTTTTGGGCTCCCTAAGGCTACTGGGCCTGCGGCACCCCTTTATGTTACCCCCTTGATAACCATTGAAGAGACCACAGTGATAGCTTAACCTCGTTGGCCCCTTAAAACAAATAATCAGTGTTGACTACTATACAACGGTACATTCTACAAGTAATATCTCTGAGTTAAATTATTAAAATGATATATCATATATAATAGACACAATTGCCTTGAGGTATTGTTTGTAATGTACAAGTACTGTTCAGAGCAAGTTACTGTCTAATAATATGTAACCATAATTTATAAGTACTATGTAAATACATTTATGTTACATTCTATTAATGGATGTATTATCATTGTTAAAACATCTGTAAAGACGTAAGAAGTGAAGAAGTTATCTAATCTTTTGAAGGCACATCTGTAGGAAATAGCAAAGCAAACTTGTAATGTCTCACAAGACTATAACCCTCCGGCTTTGGGATGGTCAAGGGATAAGGAATATAATCCTGCTATAGCGGGGCTTAAGGAACGCTCACAAAAAATTTGTTGGAAAAAAAACAAGAAACAAAGTATGTTCTCCAGTGCCCCAGACTTATTAGCACATGGATTTTAGTATTTTACAGTGAGCTGGGAAATAAATCCTGGCTTGGAAAAGAGTTAACAATGAATTTCAGAAAAAGGAGTGAGAGTACGCGGAATCCATTAATTTTTTTGTCAGACTGGTGGGATTTTTAACGTGCCAAAACAGAATTACTGTAGAGAAATATATATAGAAAATATTCTGATGGTTTATTATTTTTAATTCAAGTTTTATTAAGATGTATAACATTTTGGGGGTCTTTAAAGCTGTTTTCTAGTTATAAACGCCCTGTTTCTTCTAAGGTCAGTATTATAGCTAATAGTGGAGCCCCCATTGAAGGCGCTCATCTATTGTTCAGAGTGCAATCTGTCTACAAATATCACCTTTCTCTATGCCAGGCCTAGAACATCCCTACATTGTTTTCAATGGGAACTATACATATCCCCTGGGGTAGTGCTGCAGCAAAACTGAACATTTGCTATCCGGCTGCCACTACAGAATAATCATCAGCAATTATTATGTAGACAAATACTGGAGTCATTAGATATCAATGTTTATGGGGCCTGGTAGTCCCCTGCCTCAAGCACAAAACAGACAGAATGGTTATACACCATATATAGTTGTTGGCTGTTGGTTGATAAACTTTTGTTTAGCTGACAACTGTTCCTCCTCGCCCTCTCATATACATGAATGCTTGTCTTGGCCAACTGTGCAAAGGTATACGCTGCTCAGATACCTGTTTCATATCTCCCTTGAGAACAAAAAGATCAGAAATGATGAATTAGAACACGCCTAACCATTTTTGCTCATGGATACATGCAGCCAATATTCGTATAATACAAAATTTCCCAGATTCAAGGCACCCCAGGAAAGAAATATACTGGGGCACCCTCCCCCCAATATAATTTCTACCTAAAGAAATTTTCTAAGGCAACCCTGTTGGGAATAACTGATCTAATATATATGGCCAACTTTAGTTATAGTCACCCAATACAATTGCTTTCTCATAAGACCACCAGAACTGTTTGGTAACCACTCACCTTCCTTGTATTCCCAAAAAAGGTACAAATTTGGCCAAGGAGTAGAAGTAAAGTTTAAACATATGACTAACATTATTATCCTATATTTATTGCCCTTTAAATAATGTACCATATATTATGTTATATGTTTTCTCGACCCACTTCTGCCTCCATTATTGCTAAAATAAATATAGGTAACGCCAGAATCTCACAATGGAGAAGTGTCTTGTTACAGTATTACATCCCACATCCATCCCTGGATACAATACTCATCTAGTTTAGCTGTAATTTAGTGATAATTGAGAGCCCGATACTTTCTAACCCCGTGTCTGTTTCCCTTCTCACTGAGACAGCATGATTGGAAAAATATTTGTTCCTTGATGGAATTAGGAGCCTGGTCACTAAGGAACCATTGGCTGTGTGGTGGTGTATATGCATGGTAGAGGAGTGGCCATCCTTACCTTAAGTGTGCAGAGTAAACTGATGAGTCAAATAATGTTAAGCTTATAGGGTCCCACTCTAGCCCCCAATTTCACAGGTCAGGGCCCACTCGGTGTTCCATAGTCTCTGGTTTTCTTGGTCTTACCTCCTTTGTGGTCAGTGAACAGGTTCAGAATTAACTGTTCCTCTTGCTATTAGACTCATTGGAGGAAATTTATCAAGTCTAGCATTTCCTGTATTGAAATCTACATCACACAAAAACTGAGCCACCCAGAAGGCATAAATAATCACAATGTCAATATAATAAAATACTGAAAAATCTTTATTGCAACATATCATAAAATGATAAATAAATAGCAGCAGAAATGGATGGTACTACACACAATACTAGGACAACCCTAGTGTGAATGCTAAACTCCCTCTACGCGTTTCACCTGCGAAAGTAGGCTTCCTCAGTTACCACACTTACCTCCTGAGGAAGCCTACTTTCGTAGGTGAAACGCGTAGAGGGAGTCCGCTGTGTGTCCTATGTGTGGTGCTTGACCAGAGGTATCATCATGACTACAGGTATTACAGGCATTTAACTCTATGAGTGGTTATTTTGTTCAGGTGCCATACTCCTTATTGGAGGTCCTGCATACTGTGTTTGTATTTCCCCTGCTGGATTTGGGTTGTGTTTATACTGCTTGATGACATGTTGTGGTGTATTATACACATATATTTTCACCAGTCAGCCTGCAGTATTTATATTATGTGACATTGTATTTATCATCTTATAGTGTCTGCCCTATTTTGAGGCATTCATCATCTCTTTATTATAGTCCCTTTTTTCAGCATTTTGGGTCTGAATATATTATAATATAGGTATCTGCACATTCCACCTTGAGATTCAGTATTTATACACTGTGCCTACCTGGTTTAGCATTCACACTAGGGTTGTCCTAGTATTGTGTTTAGTACCATCCAATTCTGCTGCTATTTATTTATCATTTTATGATATGTTACAATAAAGATTTTTCAGTATTTTATTATATTGACATTGTGATTATTTATGCCTTCTGGGTGGCTCAGTTTTTGTGTGATTTGGATTGTTTTTTTGCCCAGAGTTTTGTTTACTTTGAGGAGTTGGTTTATATTTGAAATCTACATCAGACAGGAAGTGGGATATAGTTCAGCTATAACTTATACCAGTTTGTTTGCAAAAGGTATACTAAATCTGCCCCTTTAAAGTGTCTCTTTTCTGGCCACCCTTGATCCCATCCATCCTCCCCCCATCGTTTTCAAGTGCAAGTTTCAAGTACAGCTGAATAAAACAATAAAGTGGCACATTTTTTGGTGTGAAATGCATTTCCTACTTCAGTTTTAATCAATTCCACTACCTGAATGAGATGAACCAGAATTATTAAGTGGCTACAACCTCCTAATAATGGCGCCTTTCAGGTGGTCCGATGTGCCAGTATTGATACGCCAGCCAGGGACCAGTAATGATTTCAGCGTTCATCCCCACCCTGCTCCATCCACTTTCTCCAAAAATGGCGAAAAAAAGGCAGAGTGGCACATTTTTGGTACATTTATGGCATGCTAAGCAGCCTGAAATTGGAAATTGCTTTTCCTATACTTAGCTTTAGATACAGTCACCATAAAAAACATATTTGAGGATTTATGGTCCGCCATATTTAGTTCATAAAGCTTTATATTGGACAAACATTTCATTGTTTTAGGTATATTCTAGTTCTGCAGAATACATCATATTTTATGTGTTACCTTATCCTATTTTGTTGCTTAGCAGTGCCGGTTAATGGACATGACCTGTCTTCGTGGTTTTTGTGTATTCTTTCAGGAAGCAGAAGACAGTGCCATGATTTTGTAAAGTAATTAGTTTTGCACAACTAATTGGTGAATGTTGAAGCTGACCCCTAACATTCCTCTTTAGAAATCACAGGGAAAATGTTGTTTTCTTCCTTTCCTAGTCATACATCACTCAGCACACATATCTCCAGAGGTCCCTTGGGCATTTGTTTATTTGTCTAACAAGTCGCTTCCTGACTGGCACACTGCTGGACTGCTATCTTAACAACTTGGTGTTGGTATGACCTTTATCTCAAACTTCTACTTCCCTGTCCAAGCTGATTTTAATCTCTAGATGATATATAATAATTTGTCATTTAGTATAAATGCAGATAATGAGATCTTACTGCCAATGAGTATGATGTATACACACCCCACTGCTTACTGGGCTGCAGCTCAGGAAGAATTGTTATACCAATTATTACTTTTCATTGACCTTTGTCGCCTGTTTAGAAGCTGCAATATGACACATGTAAGATGTGACAATAAGACAATCCATTTCTGTATATTGGAGTTTTCTGTATCTCTGAGTGTAATGGTGAGGATTAAGTTGAGATTTGGAATTTTGGCTCAAGGCACTATGAACTCACATTCTTCATGATAAACTGAATAACTTTGAATACCATTGGAATCTGTGCTGGAATGTCTTCAGGTATCTGGCATCTATTTATTTATTTATTTATTTATTTATTTATTATTTCTTTTTCATATCTATATAGCACCATCATATTCCGCAGCGTGATTAAATTTTCGTTTTTCTAAATTCCACATCTTCTGCATAGACTGCATAGAGACGGCCAGGTGTAAAATGTCCTCCAAACCAATAATAGCACCATGTTTTGGCCTGCAAGTGCATGGAGAGCAGTTCTGATTTGCTAAAATTTGCCTACATACAAGTGCATATCCACAAGTGCTCTGAATGTCCGCTAAAAAATGCTGCCCAATGTTACTCCTTTGAGTGTGTTTGATGAAAAAAATCATTAAATTTTTATATAAAAAATGCATGTGCTTTGAAAAATGCATATACATTCATCCACTGCCTGCAGTACAGCTATCTATAGGCAAATCTGGCAAACTGGGCCTATGTCTGATGCTGATGATTGATTTGCAGTATATTGTAAAAGAACTAAAAGAAATACACTGAAGACAGTCCTGGAAACCTTTAATAGACTCCCAGGTGAAACAGATCTCATCCAGAGTGTCATAATCGTCTTCGATATGGCGGTGTCAACATGCTGCCAATAATCACATTTGACTGAGACATCTGCAGGGTTAGTGCCTACAGTTAGGGACAAAGCTGATCACAGGCATTGCTGCCAGGCCTCTGCAGCTATGGTGCCTGCTCAACTTCTAAGAGGACGCTATACTTGAATTCCCGAAATTTGCCATAATATTATGTCGGCAAGAGACTAAAATTTTAATATATGCTCACAAAGGTGATTTTGAGCTTTAGGTATGAATAGAGGATGATATTTATAAGCACATGATACTGAACTTAAAAACAACACAGTAAGAAAAAGCAGGAATTCACCTGAAGGGGTTTTCTGAGGACACACATTAATAATAATGGGGCTGCTATCTAGAAAAACCAGTGAAGCCGTCATGGACCAAAATAACATATTTCTCCCTTAGAACAGCTACATCTTTGTTCTAGCGACCTGTAGTAGTTCCAATGTTCGCTCATTTGTATTGACAACAGAAATATTACAGTGTGTTTTAGAAGTGATCAAACAATTTCATGGCCAAGTCGAAGTTTATGAAAGTTAATTAAAGAATTCAAATAATAAAAATTTCCATTCAAAAGCTATCATGTATGTTAAATATCCCAAAAAGTGAATGTCAATAAAAAAAAAACTAAAAAGCTATGCCAGATTTAGGCCAGGGCTCCAAGGGCGGGAAACGCCGCGATTTGCCTGTGGCGGAAACGCCATGGGAATAATCACAGCATTATACAATACAGGCCCACTTTGCGTTTAAAAATGCAGCGCGGACACGACGTGATTTCCAAAACCAGCGTGGTTTTGGAAATCGCAGCATGTCAATTATATCTACGGAAACGCCGGTGGCTTTCCCATAGATATAATGGTCAGAAAGTCCACAGAGGAAAATTCCATGAAGTTTCTGTTCAAAGCGCTGCAGTAAGAACTGTGATGCGTTCTCGCCGCGTTTGTTCCTGCATTGCTTTAGCGCTGCGTATTGTCCCATGTGGCCTTACCCTTTATGTTATTGCAAAGGAAAGCTAATAGACAGCAACGATACAAAAACTATTTGTGTTTTTATTATGCAAAAATTAGTGAAGTACTAAATTCTATATATGTGGTACCTCCATAATTGTAAACAATCTGCAAAATGAGGTTATTATGCCTTGTATACTGCATGTGAATAACTTTTACTAAGCACTCTATATATTTCAGAGAGCAATGGATATTTTTCTAAAAAATAATGACTGTGACTGGAATAAATACATAACATACACCGCCATACAGACATGGTGTGTAGGTCATTAAAGGGGCTTTATCAGCAAAATCATACTAATAGAGCCCCACATATGCGTGAGTAGCCTTTAAAAAGGCTATTCAGGCACCGTAAATCTTATATTAACTCCCGGTCCCGTTTTTAAATAAAATGATAAAAACATATATGCAAAATTTACTTGAACGTGCACCCTGGGCGGTGGTGCACGGTGCGACGTCATCTTCGGGCACGCCTGCCTCTTCTGTCTTCTTGGAGTAACGCCCTCTTCTCCGTGTCTTCTTCCGGCTTCTTCTCCTGAAATCCCACGCCTGCATAGTAGCGCTTCCCTCTGAATCGCTACTGCGCAGGCTCACTTGCCATTTCACTTAATAGCAGTTCGCAATTGTACTGCGCATGCGCAGTACTGTCGCGTACGTCTACGGGGACTGAGCCTGCACAGTAGCGATTCGGAGGGAAGCGCTACTACGCAGGCGCGGGATTTCACGAGAAGAAGCTGGAAGAAGACACGGAGCAAGAGGGCGTTACTCCAAGAAGACAGAAGAGGCAGGCGTGCCCGAAGATGACGTTGCATCGGTTATCCCCGCCCAGGGTGCACGTTCAGGTAAGTTTTGCATATATGTTTTTATCCTTTTATTTAAAAACGGGACCGGAGGTTAATATAAGATTTACGGTGCCTGAATAGCTTTTTTAAAGGCTACTCACGCATATGTGGAGCTCTATTAGCATGATGAATTCTTTCCAGCTTTCATTATCCTCTATGTGTTTGGTTGTTTTAATGGGGCCTGTGGGGTATCTGTATTTGTTTGGGGGGTCTGTATATACAGGTATGTTCTACAGTCCCTGAAAAAAGTTCTGTCGCTTATCCATGTTGTGGAATCAAAAGCTTATAAACTGACTTTAAATTCATCCATTGGTTTTAGAAATGACTCATATGAAAGCTGAGACCCTCCCAAATGTTTTTTTTGTTACGAAAATAAATTTGCTTCAATTGCGAAATATTGATCATTTAATGAACACAGAAAGGCCAGATTTTGGCAATGGGATCATTATAGCCTACAGGTCCGAGGGTTTCCTTAAGGTAACCATCTTTTAATGCGTATAGGTTTCCGTTCGGGGGGGCCCCAAGCAGACTCCCCGAACGGAAACTGAAACGCAGGTGTGAACCAGGCCTTAGTGACTGGCTCTACATTATACAGTTCAGTATAGATTGATACATTTTATGATAAGCACAAGATTACACTACATGACAGCATGTTTACCAATTTAATGGAAATAAATGTATTGTCAGTACATGCATCTGGCTTATGCATTTTTTTAAAGGGGCTCTATCAGCAAAATGATGCCGTATGAGCCCTGCATATGCGTGAATAGCCTTCAAAAAGGCTATTCAGGCACAGCTAATGGGATTTTAAAAGCCCCCCCTCCCATTTCAAACTAAGACCGTAAAAACATGTATGCAAATTATAATTACCTTGCACGGTGGGCGGTTCGGGCACTGGTGGTCGTCATCTTCAGTCCCGCCTTCCCCTGGTGTCTTCTTCCAGCAACATCCTCCTTCCACGCCTTCTTCTTCTTTTGACCAGCGGGTTGTGTTTAAATCCCGCGCGAGTGCTTCGGCGCCATTTTTGTCAATGGCAGTTCGTGATCGTACTGCACATGCTTGCGTAGTTCTAAGGGGAACTGAGCATGCTCAATATGCTCAGTTCTCCTTAGAACTACAACAAAACACACGCGGGATTTAATCACAAGCCGCTAGTGAAAAGAAGAAGAAGAAGGTGTGGAAGGAGGACGACGCTGGAAGAAGACACCAAGGGAAGGTGGGACCAAAGATGACGACCACCAGTGCCCAAACCGCCCACCGTGCACAGTAAGTATAATTTGCATATATGTTTACACGGTCTTAGTTTAAAACGGGGGGAGGGCTTTTAAAATACCATTAGCGGTGCCTGAATAGCCTTTTTAAAGGTGTAGGGCTCATACGGCATCATTTTGCTGATAGAGCCCCTTTAAGGTACCGTAGTACACATGCTGACTGTAGCTTCAGAAATCTCATATCACTAGTCTACTTTTTTGGGACTTAACAGTTTCTAAATCCTGTATGGATAGTTATGACTAACACTCTCATCTGATCCTTCTACCAAGAAATATTATGACATTTATTTCTTAAAAAGCACTAAACGCCAATAAAATAATGGAAGTTGATTTGAAAGTGTTAGGTTGCCATCTAGTGGTCCACATATGTATCTGGCCTAGCAAGACTTAAGAAGAATGCCCGACAGTTGGAACATGAACCTATGAAATAAATAGTATTAATCTGGCCCTAGTCATAGTACATTCAATACTAACATGTATTTATCATGGGAAACTGTGTCAATGTTTATTACAACCTCTACACCTTGGCATTCACTAGCTGAACTGAATCTGTTTATGGAAATATGTAAGAGATTTCATAAGGATGTTGAAACGTGATATTAATTATAATGGTAAATTATTTGGTTAAAAATATATGTGAGGAGCAGTGCTTATGTAATGTTATGTAAATGCAATATGTAATAATAGATAAAATGTATCATTAAGATTGTATAATGAATTTTGCTAGGAATTTTACATATCATTACACTATGGACGGCTCATGTGGTGCTACCCTATAAGTCATTCTCCTTCAAAACAACTTCAGAACATGTTATAGAATGAAGACAAACTGACCTGTACAATCCATTTCCACGCCATAGTCCCAGTTAGGCCCCATTTGTCTTTGTTCACTTTACTGAAGGGATGATATGCATTTATAGAATTTGCAAACTTCTCAAGATGAATTTCTACTAATTTCTATTAATTTCTACCTACTTTCAGGTTGAGCAAGCTCAGCACAAACCACACTTTAAATTGGCTTAAAACATAGGCTCCCAGAAACCTATCTATCTCATTTCTAGCTCTCAATGGCAAACACAGCCAAAGTTATCACAAAGTAAAATATGACATTATTATACTCTGGGGTCTCTTCAAAACCTAGCGTATAATAGGGGAGGCCCAGGGGAGGTCTAATTGAAAAAAAATATATATATATTTCTATTACCTATTAGTGCGATGTCTGGCGCTCTCCTGATGATGTCTGGTACTCTTTTGTGACGTCATCGGCCAGGGGATCACAGCTAAGACCTGGGATTGGGCCACCATGGACATATCGATTTTCATGACGTGATTTTGTTCAGTTTTGTAAAAAAAACAAACAACTTGGAATATTTGGGGTTGAACGGTACCAATCAATTCACCCATATCTATGCAAGTAACATCTCTGCCTGTTCGGGTCTCTGCACCGCCCTCTGCTCGCGTGCTGCGGCGCAAGAGGCGTGTGCAGTTTGGTTCATGGCTTAGGGTTTTTGGTCGCACTGTGTGAACACGGCTCTACTGCTGTGATTGTATTTGCACCACACCCGTCTTCTGCCCTTGTTTGTCTCTGCTCCTTTAATGGTTAATCTGGCCTTGCCCTGTGATTGACAGCTGCCTTCCTGTCAACTCCATGGGCGGGTTCTTCCTCCCTATTTAGCCTTGGTTCCCATTCACACTAATGCTTGCTATTGCCTTGCATATTTGCTCTTTACTGTCCCTATTTTTGCTTGCATTCTAATCCTTGACCTTTGGCTTTCCCTATTGACTATTCTTTTGGACTTCGATTTGGCACTGCATCGCTTAACTGTTACCGAACCCTGGCTAGCTGACCTCCCTTTGTTGTTGTTCGTCTTGTCTGCGTTTTTTCACATATTCAGGGAGGGACTGTCTTCGTGGTTGTCGCCTATTACCTAGGATAGGGTCTGGCAATAGGAAGGGAAAGTTAGGGGCTTCAGCTTAGGGTTCACTGTCTCTTGTGCCCCGTGCCAGGGTTTAAACAGTTTCTGGGAATTGCTGTCCTAGCAATTCCCTTACAATGCATTTACAATACTAGCATTTACAATAGGTGACTGCTTAACCCATTAACTGCCATGAATTGGGGCGCGGTTACTTTAACCTGCCTACAAACACCATCTGTCATTGAGGAATACAAACAGGACATTCGCGTTCTCCAGCAGGATGTCGCACATGATAGGAAACCTAAACTGATCATGTACTTGCGCTGCCTTGTGCACATGAAGTCATTTTCCCCTGTTCCCGTATTAATGAAAAAAAAAAAGGCAGTTAATGGGTTAAGACAGTGACTGGTCATTGCTCTAAATCAGCGTTTCCCAAACTGTGCTCTACAAACCATCTACAGGTGCTCCGCGATATGGCGATAATAAATGGTTAACAATAAAAAATAGATAAATGTGAACAGTTTCAAAATGAAAATACTGGTTCACATGCACTCCTAATATTCTACTGGCGCGGCACTACGGTCTGTTCAGCGAATATACGAGGCCGGCGGATTAACGCTTCACGGTCGGACTGCACTTCCAAACTGGTCTCAGATTGCCCTTTTTGGCTTAATATGCTGGTCTCGTGTATTCGCCAAACAAACTGTTCCTATGGATGGAAGTGCTTTAGTCATCTTTCACGTTCGTATTGTGCGGTCACTCGACCCTTGCTGTGTCAGTTTAGTTTTTGCAGTATTTGCCATGTGTTATTCGAAAAACATTCCTAATTTGGTTGTTCAGCAATGGATCGCTGGTTGAAGACTAGATCCTTCAGAAAAACAGTTACCACTGACACAGACCCTTCAGTAGGAGCAGCGACTTCAACATCCAACAGGTATGGTCAAATATTATGTTAAAAAGTTAACATATGGATGTTGTGAATTGATTATCCAGAACCAGATTTGGGCGATACAACTTTTCAATTGCAGCGTTGAAGAGGTTACTGATGCTGAAATAATTTGATTTAAGAAATAGGCCCTGTGTTTTCACAATTTTTGTTTTTCGTTATATGTAGTTAAATTCCTTATTTTTTTGACTGTGACTGAAAAAGAAAAAGTTTTGAATAAAGTAGATAGAAAATGTAATATCTAATATCAATTTGTTAGAAATTCCCCCACCATCATTAATTCCTATGGTAGTGCTCTGGTTCCACACCAGTGAGTAGACGGTCTAATATATATCTATATGCAGTTAAGCATTTTGTTTTATATACATTATAAAGATATATTTTAGCATGACAGCATTTGCATATATAGTCAGTAGAATATATTTCTCAGGCTTCAGAAGGGTCTGCAGTTATCCAATAGGATTAAACTATTATTGCACTAATCCTCTACTTATAGGGGACAGATTTATTATTATTGCTGCTTTCAAACACCTTTTACTCCAAATTGTAGCTTTTGTCCTGACTTGTTCAAACGATATCCAAGGTTTAATAAAACCTGAACCTGTGGGGCATAGTGGGGGTTAAATAAAGAGCTGAAAAAAAGCTTAGCCAGGAAGGGATTTCTAGTTTTCACCTGCTGTTTTCTAATTGTCATTATTAGGTCAATTGATTTGACCTGGTCCTGACATGTCACCTGGTGAAAAGAAAGCTGTGTGGTGTAAAGTTACACAATCTGACACTAGAGTATGGTTAAGATTCAGCTGTTCACACTGTGGTAGTATCTATCTATCTATCTATCTATCTATCTATCTATCTATCTCCTATCTATCTATCTATCTATCTATCTATCGTTCTATCTATCTTCTATCTATCTATCTATCTATCTATCTCCTATCTATCTATCTATCTATCTATCTATCTATCTATCTATCGTTCTATCTATCTATCTATCTATCTCCTATCTATCTATCTCCTATCTATCTATCTATCTATCTATCTATCTATCTATCTATCGTTCTATCTATCTATCTATCTTCTATCTATCTCCTATCTATCTATCTATCTATCTATCTATCTATCTATCTATCGTTCTATCTATCTATCTATCTATCTATCTCCTATCTATCTATCGTTCTATCTATCATCTATCTATCTATCTATCTATCTATCTATCATCTATCTATCTATCTATCTATCTATCTTCTATCTATCTATCTATCTATCTATCTATCTATCTATCTATGTATCTTCTATCTATCTATCTATCTATCTATCTCCTATCTATCTATCTATCTATCTATCTATCGATCTCCTATCTATCTATCTATCTATCTATCTATCTATCTATCTGTCTATCTATGTATCTCCTATCTATCTAGCTATCTATCTATTTATCTATCGATCTCCTATCTATCTATCTATCTATCTATCTATCTATCTATCTATCTATGTATCTCCTATCTCTCTATCTATCTATCTATCTATCTATCTCCTATCTATCTATCTATCTATCTATCTATCTATCTATCTATCTATGTATCTCCTATCTCTCTATCTATCTATCTATCTATCTATCTATCTATCTATCTATGGATCTCCTATCTATCTATCTATCTATCTATCTACAGTATCTATCTCCTATCTATCATCTATCTATCTATCTATCTATCTATCTATCCAATCGCAATCTCATATCTTTCTAGTAAATAATAAAATAAACAGTGTAAACTCAGACCGGCAGCCTGAAAATGGGTCAAATTTAACAGATGGTAAATGTGGCCTATCTTTAGACTGTCTAGCCTAGGTTTACTTACTTTATTTACTTTGAACGAGAATTTTAAAACACAATTTTGGTGCAATTGTGGCACATTTTAGCATTTTTTGGTGAATCTAATAGATGCAGATCCTTCCTGCAGAACCTACACCTATTTCTAAACTAAGCCCTCCCATCCTCCATTCCTCACTACTTACCTGTCTACTTACTCGCTGACAAAACTTACAACTATGGTGGGGCTTTATGGAAAGCTGCGAACAATATTGTTTCCGTAACTCCAAAAGAAGTAAATGGGAGTTATGGAAACAGGGTACAACATTGAGCTATGTTATTATTAGAGATGAGCGAGTACTGTTCAGATCAGCCGATCTGAACAGCACGCTCGCATAGAAATCAATGGACGTAGCCGGCACGCGGGGGGTTAAGCGGCCGGCCGCCGTCAAAGCGGAAGTACCAGGTGCATCCATTCATTTCTGTGGAGCGTGCTGTTCGGATCGGCTGATCCCAACAGTACTCGCTCATCTCTAGTTATTATTATTATTGTTTATTTATATATATAGCACCATTCATTCCATGGTGCTTTACATTTGGGGGTTACATACAGTACACAGAATATACAGGTAGATATACTACTAACAATGATCGCCTGGCACAGTGGGGTAGAGGGCCCTGCCTGTGATGACTTACAGTCTATGAGGGAAGGGAGGTAGAGACAGAAGGAGAGGGGGAGACAGTTCAGATGGCAGTGCAATGATAGTGTTATTGGAGGTTGTGGGCCTTCCTGAATAGGTGAGTCTTCAGGGCCTTCTTGAAGCCTGTGATTGTGGGGGTCAGTCTTATGTGTCGTGGTAAGGAGTTCCAGAGTATGGGAGATGCACAGGAGAAATCTTGGAGACGGTTGTGTGAGGAGCGGATGAGGGCAGAGCGGAGTAGGAGGTCATTGGAGGATCTGAGGTTACGTGTGGGCAGGTAGCGGGAGATTAGGTCAGAGATATATGGACGGGACAGGTTGTGGATGGTTTGTATGTTAGCGTTAGTAGCTTGAATTCAATTCGCTGGGCTATAGGTAGCCAGTGGAGGGACTGGCAGAGGGGAGCAGCCGATGAAGATCGGGGGGTGAGGTGAATTAAGCGAGCAGCGCAGTTTAAGGTGGACTGGAGGGGGGGGCGAGAGTGTTTGCTGGGAGTCCATGGAGAAGGGTGTTGCAGTAGTCTAAGCGGGAGATTATGAGGGCTTGGATGAGCATCTTAGTAGTTTCAGGGGTGAGGAAGGAGCGGATTCGGTGGATGTTTTTGAGTTGGAGATGGCAGGAAGTGTTGAGGGTTCGAATGTGTGACTTGAAGGATAGGTCGGAGTCCAGGGTTACCCAAAGGCATCGGGCCTGTGAGACAGGGGAAATTGTGGTTCCGTTAACTTTGATAGATGGGTCAGGAGGAGGGGCCATACGGGGTGAAGATGATGAACTCTGTTTTCTCCATGTTGAGTTTGAGAGGAGAGGAAGGAGGGTAAAGCTGCTAAACAATCTGGAACTCTGGTCAGCAGGGAGGTAATATCTGGTCCAGAGATGTATATTTGAGTGTCATCGGCATAGCAATGGTACTGGAAACCATGAGATTTTATGAGTTGGCCCAGGCCGAGGGTGTAGATGGAGAACAAGAGGGGTCCTAGGACGGAGCCTTGGGGGACACCTATAAAGAGAGGGCGTGGTGAGGAGGTGGTGTGCGAGTGGGAGACACTGCATGTGCGGTCGGTGAGGTATGAGGAGATCCAGGAATGGGCCAGGTCTGAGATACCAAGGGATGAGAGAATTTCTAACAGGAGGGAGTGGTCAACTGTGTCAAAGGCAGAGGAGAGGTCAAGGAGGAGGAGGATAGAGTAATGGTGCTTGGCTTTGGCAGTTAGCAGGTCATTGGTGACTTTTGTTAGGGCAGTTTCAGTGGAGTGCCGGGGTCTGAAGCCTGACTGTAGTCTGTCAAAGAACAGATTGGACGAGAGATAGGAGGAGAGTTCTGAGTGGACGTGTTGCTCAAGCAGTTTTGAGGCATACGGGAGCAGTGAGATGGGACGATAGTTGGCTGGAGAGGACGGGTCAAGGGACGGTTTCTTTAGTATAGGTGTTAAGTATGTTGTTTCCATAACTCCCATTGACTTTTATTGGAGTCACAGAAACCGTGTAGCTCAGAACTATGCTGTTTCTGTAAGGCCCACCCATAGCTGAAAGTTTTCTCAGAAAGGCCATGGCCAGGTAGGTACGGCTATGGAGGCTGGGGGGGGACGACTCATTTTAGAGATCGATCCCAGTCCCTATCAGACATTTATGGTGGAGGATACTTGCCTCAAGATGAGGCACATTTATGCCAGGGTCTAGTAGTATCCACAATGGTAAATGTTGGGCAATACATTTTAGATTAAAGGAACAATGAAATGTACAAGCTTTGTCAAAGACAGTCTAGAGTTGACCTTAGACATTACATTTTTAATGGGCCTTTTGCCAATGACTACTTGTTTCACAGCTACTGGCTTTCTAAAGAATTCTTTAAAAAATTTGTATAGGATTAGAAAAACATGCTTTCATCCGAAAACCGTGCCCCACCTACTGGTTGTTTGTGATATTGCAATTCAGCCACTCACTTCAATGGAGCTTAACAGACAGTTTGGACAATGGTGCATATCTCCTAGGTGTCATGTGTGCAGTGGTCTTATTTAAAAGCAATATTTTGCAGCATTTTAAGACAACTGTTGCACAACCAAAAGGTAGCTCCCAGAAATACAGTCAGATTGCACAATACTTACATAATTACTCAAATTCATCACAGAATTTTGGGCACAAAAACAGAATAGTGTGTACTGTTCTTATTACTGCAGACATGTTAAGTCACCAAGATTCACCGTATTTTCATGTCCCTTCACTTGATCACCTGGGCACTAGCACCATTTATCTAAATAAAACACATCTTTATAACATGTACATAAAAATTATTCTAAACCTGTTATTCCACTGCACCAGCGGTACTGCAAAAGCAGGCAACATAACAATGCAAGGATTGCACATGTTATATGTTCCTCAGTACACCCCCACCCCACAGTATTATATGCTCCTCAGTACACCCCCCACCCCACAGTATTATATGCTCCTCAGTACACCCCCCACTGTATTATATGTTCCTCAGTACGATCCCCCACCCCACTGTAATATATGCTCCTCAGTTCACCCCCACTGTATAATATGCTTCTCAGTAACCCCCCACAGTATTATATGCTCCTCAGTACACCCCCCACCCCACAGTATTATATGCTCCTCAGTACACCCCCCACTGTATAATATGCTTCTCAGTAACCCCCCACAGTATTATATGCTCCTCAGTACACCCCCCACCCCACAGTATTATATGCTCCTCAGTACACCCCCACTGTATTATATGTTCCTTAGTACACCCCCCACCCTACAGTATTATATGCTCCTCATTACACCCCCACTGTATAATATGCTTCTCAGTAACCCCCCACAGTATTATATGCTCCTCAGTACATCCCCCACCCCACAGTATTATGTATTATATGCTCCTCAGTACACCCCCACCCCACAGTATTATATGCTCCTCAGTACACCCCCAATGATGATATGCTTCTCAGTACCCCCCCCACACAGTATTATATGCTCCTCAGTACACCCCCCACCCCACAGTATTATATGCTCCTCAGTACACCCCCCACCCCACAGTATTATATGCTCCTCAGTACACCCCCACTGTATTATATGTTCCTCAGTACACCCCCCACCCTACAGTATTATATGCTCCTCAGTACACCCCCACTGTATAATATGCTTCTCAGTAACCCCCCACTGTATTATATGTTCCTCAGTACACCCCCCACCCTACAGTATTATATGCTCCTCAGTACATCCCCCACCCCACAGTATTATATGATCCTCAGTACACCCCCCATCCCACAGTATTATATGCTCCTCAGTACACCCCCCACTGTATTATATGTTCCTCAGTACGATCCCCCACCCCACTGTAATATATGCTCCTCAGTTCACCCCACTGTATAATATGCTTCTCAGTAACCCCCCACAGTATTATATGCTCCTCAGTACACCCCCCACCCCACAGTATTATATGCTCCTCAGTACACCCCCAATGATGATAGGCTTCTCAGTACCCCCCCACAGTATTATATGCTCCTCAGTACACCCCCCACCCCACAGTATTATATGCTCCTCAGTACACCCTCCACCCCACAGTATTATATGCTCCTCAGTACACCCCCCACTGTATTATATGTTCCTCAGTACACCCCCCACCCTACAGTATTATTTGCCCCTCAGTTCACCCCCACTGTATAATATGCTTCTCAGTAACCCCCCACAGTATTATATGCTCCTCAGTACACCCCCCACCCCACAGTATTATATGCTCCTCAGTACACCCCCAATGATGATATGCTTCTCAGTACCCCCCCCACAGTATTATATGCTCCTCAGTACACCCCCCACGCCACAGTATTATATGCTCCTCAGTACACCCCCCACCCCACAGTATTATATGCTCCTCAGTACACCCCCCACTGTATTATATGTTCCTCAGTACACCCCCCACCCTACACTATGATATGCTCCTCAGTACACCCCCCACTGTATTATATGTTCCTCAGTACACCCCCCACCCTACAGTATTATATGCTCCTCAGTACATCCCCCACCCCACAGTATTATATGATCCTCAGTACACCCCCCATCCCACAGTATTATATGCTCCTCAGTACACCCCCAATGATGATATGCTTCTCAGTACCCCCCCCCCCAGTCAGGGCCGCCGATAGGCCAGTACTACTGCTACTGGCGTCAGGGGCCCGGCCAAATTTTAAAATGGGGGGGGACCCACATCGCGTCTACAACTGTGCGCCAGTAAGAGAGAGAGGCGCGCAGAGAGCAGCGGGGGAACGAAGGAGAAGGTAAGTGTAATGTGGAACGTGAAACTGGGGGCAGATGAAGGAGAGGACGGCATGACACTGGGGGCAGAGATGGAGGGGACATGAATCTGGGGGCAGAGATGGAGGGGACATGAATCTGGGGGCAGAGATGGAGGGGACATGAATCTGGGGGCAGAGATGGAGGGGACATGAATCTGGGGGCAGAGATGGAGGGGACATGAATCTGGGGGCAGAGATGGAGATGTCCTCACATCTCTGCCCCCAGATTCATGTCCCCACATCTCTGCCCCCAGATTCATGTCCCTCCATCTCTGCCCCCAGATTCATGTCCTCTCCATCTCTGCCCCCAGATTCATGTCCCCATCTCTGCCCCCAGATTCATGTCCCCCATCTCTGCCCCAGATTCATTTCCCCCATCTCTGCCCTCAGATTCATGTCCTCTCCATCTCTGCCCCAGATTCATGTCCCCCATCTCTGCCCCCAGTTTCATGTCCCCTCCATCTCTGCCCCCAGATTCATGTCCTCTCCATCTCTGCCCCCAGATTCATGTCCCACATCTCTGCCCCCAGATTCATGTCCTCTCCATCTCTGCCCCCAGTGTCATGCCATCCTCTCCATCTCTGCCCCCAGTGTCATGCCGTCCTCTCCTTCATCTGCCCCCAGATTCACGTTCCACCTCCACATTAAACTTACCTTCTCCTCCGCTCCCTCGCCGCTCTCTGCCCGCCTCTCTCACTGACACAAGCGGCTCCTGGCTTGTAAGAGACGCAGCGGTGAAGCGAGCACGCAAGCAGCTTCAGCCGCATATGTCAGGGAGAGAGGCGGGCAGCGGCGAAGCGAGGAGCTGACCTGTGTCAGCTCCTTGCTTCAGCCGCATATGTGTTCAACTCAGATCTGCGTCCTCTGGACGCAGATCTGAGTTGAAATCGGGACATACCTCCCTCCAACCGGGACCGCGGGACATGTCACCCAAATCGTGAATGTCCCGCGGAAATCGGGACGGTTGGGAGGTATGTAATATATAATATATAAGTTTTTAGCTGGAGAATAATAATGATGTAGGCTATGCTACTAGCATAGCAGCCTGTTTGGGGGTGGGGCTTTCACTTTAAAGGAGTGTTCACATTGCGTTTTTGGCCTCCCTTCCTATGATACATTGGTAACCAGTCACAATCAGCTCCCCACTTATCCCTGCACGGAGAACTGCAGGCCCCCCTTTTTTTTTTAATGGCCAGTTCTTCGTGCAGGGATAAGTTGACAGCTGATTCTGACTGGTTACCAACGGATCCCGGCAAGGGAGGCCAAAAACACAATGTGAATAAGCCCTGAGGATTTATTAGGAGGGCTCTTATAAATGGTGTTGGCTCTCTATAGGCGCTGTCACACATAGCAGATTTTACCTCCAAATAGAATCTGATTAAGCCTTGTAATGCTGCTAAATAAAGGGAAATGTAATACAGAATTGGTATGACGCAAAATAAGGTAGTTTTAAAATGGCGGGGGAGGGGGGGGCCCAGACACTTAGGCTGTATGGGGCCCCAAAATTCTTGATGGCGGCCCTGCCCACAGTATTATATGCTCCTCAGTACACCCCCCACCCCACAGTATTATACACTCCTCAGTACACCCCCCACTGTATTATATGTTCCTCAGTATACCCCCCACTGTATATGTTCCTCAGTACGCCTCCCCTAACCCTACTGTATTTATTATATGCTCCTCACAAACACACTCACACTATCATACTTACCCATGAAGAGCCGCCGCACGTCCTCCTCCTTCAGACTGCAGGTGTGATGACTAACATCATCGTCGGGGCAGAGGTCACTCTCTGCAGCCATTGTAGGCCGCAGTCACACGGCCTACACTGACAGCTTTCAGTTGTATGTGCATTTGCACATACAACTGAAAGCAGAGATCCGCTCACTAACGGGGAATCCTGGATTCCCCGTTAGAGAGCGATCCAGACGACGGCGTGCAGGCCACATGCAGTGGCCTGGACAAATGTCCTCGGCGGGCAGTATGTTGTCTGCCTGCCGTAGTTTGAGGACCCTGATCTAGATGAAGAGATGGCGATTCTGTGAGCTTAAATAACTCCAGTTGTCACAATTTAAGAGAGATGTATATAGAAATGACTAAGGCTTTAACGATAAAGTAAATTACAAATGAATCCATTTTAGTAATATTCTTTATTAAATGGTATACTATTATTGTATGGGAATATATGTAACTATCCACTTTTATAAAGGCCACAACCCTTGAAAAGGCCATTCCCACTTTGCCTTCATCTGCCGTTCATGAATATCCCTCTGAAGACTCTCCCAGGGTGACATCTCTCACCTCATAATATATCATCCTGAAAAAATCAGCAATAAAAATCTGCCTCTGCCTCCCATTGATAAGAATGGGGGCAGATTTCAGGTGGGGCTGATTTTGATGGGGAATCTACCTCAAAATAAGCCCCAAATTCCTCTATATGAACATACAGTACACTAACTATGCAGTAGATTGAAGCTTTACATAGTTTAGTTTTATGTTCAGTTGTCCTATACGCACGGTGACATCTAGTGGTTCGTTGTATACCTGCAGCAGTGTAGAGAAAAATATTAGCTTTTTTTTTTTTTTTTTTTTGCACTTTTTCTCACTCATCGCTTATCACCAGTCTTCTATAGAAGGATATGTTTGGTATGGCACCTTTCACATCAGTGTTAGTTATCGGAGCCAAACAAATAAGTGATTGATCTTTAACCACTTCAGTAGCAGGACGATTTCCCTGGTTCAGAACCGGACACATTTTGAGTTTTGTTTTGTACATGCGGTTTTGAGGGCTATAACATTTTTTTTCCTATGGGTTATTCAAATAATTGTAGTATCTTTATTTGGTGATGAATAGGGCTTTATTTTTATGTTTCTATTTTCCTTATTTTGATATCTGAGAAACTTTAAACAAAAGAGAGGAAATATATTGTTTTTCACATTATTCATGTTTTTATTTTACAATACCACAAAGTGCTTCTAAATTAAAAAAAAAAAAAAGTTTTCCCTCTGTTTATGGTCATTTTTACTTATTCATTTGTCACAGGGGTTAGTGCTAGAACCTGTGACGGGGGGGTGTCAGGGGGGTTTACTTTATTTTGTAAAATTATTATTATTATTGTTATTTTAACAAAGCCCTAGTGGATTCCCCAAAGGAGTGACCCCATTTTGAAAACTGAACCCCTCAAAGAATTTATCAGGGGGTGTAGTGAGCCTTAAGGCTAGTTCACAAGGGCATAGAGGGGGTGGATTATGGCGCGTAATCCACCTCATAATCCGCCCCCTCACAATGGTGGTCTATGGAGACCACCAGGCTATTTTCCGGAAAAAAAGAAGCAAGCTGCCCTTTCTTCAGGCGGATTCCCACGGCGTCCGCCTCGTGGCACCAACCTCTGGAGTCGGCCCATTTATTTGAGCCTACTCCGGAGGGAGAAGCCACAACTGTCGGAAGCTGCGACAGTCGTGGCAGGTGGGTTTTGACCCGAGAGTGACGTGGCTCCCCGCTTCACTCTCGGTGCCAAAATCCACGCTTCTGCTCCTCGTGTGAACTAACCCTTAATATCCCAGACGTGACTGTACAGCTGATGGTGAAGAGTGAATATGTAAACTGTATGGAGTACATTGGGAACACCAAATTCCCTCCTATTTCCCCAGTAGTTCCTATTACTGCGGGAGGCAGCCACTTTGGGGGTCACTTCTGGTGTATTTTCCCTCATAAACTCTAAATATGGGGTGTCCCCTGACATACGCTCGCACAGCTTATATATTCCCTTTCTGATGTAGCCAGTTGTGTTCTAAGGATTTGGCAATTCTGGGGGGTTTTGTCTTCACATTGTATAAGCTATATTTTCTTTATTTTTCTAGTGATTTAGCCATATGAGTGCCTACAACTTATTGAATACATTTTATTAACTCTTTCTTGCTGGATTAAAAAATAAAAAAATAAATTCTGGCATTGTGTTTTACCCTTTAAATTTTTTGCCATACAGCGTATAAGTATCATGTGACTTTTATTCTGTGGGTCGGTACGATTATGGCGATACCTTATTTATGTTATTTTTTTCATGCATTAGTAATTCTGCAGAACAAAAAAAAATTTGGAGACATAAATCAATGATTTTTGCTTCGCGATCTTTTGGGAGGCGTAACATTTTAACTTTTTCCTTTGACAGGGTTGGTTGAGGGATAATCTGTACTTTTTATTTGTACTGTTATGGAGGAACATAGGACTTTATGATCACTTTTTATAGCATGTTTTGTAAGGTGAGATGGCGAAAAAGCATTACTTGTGGCGGGTTTTTCAGGGGTTTTTTTTCCCAACGTTCACTGTGTATAACTTTATTAATTTTTTCAAACCCTTTTTTTCACTTTTTTTTTGCTTTTTCATGTGTCCCTTTAGGACACTTGAATCAGCAATGCTTTCACCGCTGATTCAATACACAGACTGCACGTGTCTTGCAGTCTATAGAGGAATTCAGCCTATGCAGACACATAGGCTGACTTCCTGAGGTCCTAGTAGGATCAACCAGGTAATAGGGGTCTCCAGGCAGCCTGGGGTCACTGGCCAGACCCTGGGCTGGAGATCATACATACCGGCAACCCCAGATCTCGCCATGGGGGATGTTGGTAACATTGTGGATGTTTGACCGCGGCATCCAAAGGGTTAAAAACCCCTGTCAGAGCTGAGCTCTGACGGGAGGTTTTGCAAAAGGGTGTTAGCTGTAGGTGACAGTAGGGTTGCAGATGCTGCAGGGCTCAGACAATTGCTAGGCATTCCTTCTCCACTGTGGTGTAGGCCACTTCTCACGGCAGAAGCTTCCTACTGAGGTACTGCACTGGGTGCTCGTGCCCTGCGGAGTCAACCTGACTCAGCACGGCACCGAGGCCGTAGGTGTTGGTGTCCGCCTGTAGTATAAGCAGACGTGACTCATCGTATGCTTGAAGTACAGGGGCGCTGGCCAGGGCCGCTTTCAGGGCCCGGAAGGAGCGCACGCAGGCAGCCATCCACTGGACAACTTGTGGCAGCTTCTTCTTGGTGAGGTCTCTCAGGGGAGCCTCCAGAGCACTATAGTTTGGTACAAACTTCCTATAGTACCTTGCCATACCCAGGAAAGACATCACCTGTCACTTGGTCCGGGGGGTTGGCCAGGACGTGATTACGTCCAGCTTCTCAGGTTCGGGTCTCAGGGCTCCCCCACCTACCCGATGTCTCAAGACACAGCAGCCCTCTCCTCTTTCACAGGCGCAAGCAAAGCCTCATTAGAATTTTCACTGCACTCGGCCAGAGCCGACTGCGCATGCCCACAGCCATTTTCTTGTGGCCGCTTACACAGTAAGCTGGTGTAAGCAGCAACAGGAAAATGGCCACGGGCATGCGCAGTCGGCTCTGCCCGAGGCCTGATGGAAGAGCCGACTGCGCATGCCTAGAAGTTTGAAACCACCGCCGGAAGAAGACACAGGGAGAGGCGATTCAGACGAAGATAGAGGCGTCACTGGAGATTTCTCTCGCAGCATTGGGGATGCCCCAGTGCTGTTTGAGCGCTAGGGACCACTCCCAGTAGTGCGAGAGAACAAATTTGCATACAGAAGATTTCTACTGAATGGCGGCGCAGAGAAGACATCTAAAGGTAGAAGAATAGCCTTTCTTAAGGCTATTCCTACGTATTAGGGAGAAAAAAGGCAATCCAATGATTGGATCCCTTTAAGTGTCAAGTTAAACTTTCCTCCATCTGTATAATATGGTGAAATTTAGGGCCAAGATAGTTTGGATTTTGGCGAAAAAAGGGGCAGATGATAAATAATCCCCAATGAGTATAAATTGGGTGAAAGTTTGGATTTTGTTATAAGGACGTGGCAGTAATGGACTCCATATGTCTTATTGTCATTATATAGACCCATGTAACCTACCCGACAAGCATGGTCTGGCTGTAGACTACAGTGGTCCCTTAACTTTCGCGGGGGATATGCTCCAAGGCCGCCTGCGAAAGTCAAATTTCCGCGAAGTGGAGATGCAGTGTTTAATCTCATGTTTGGGGATATCCTGCAATACTGTTCATATCCAAAATAGTCTACATACAGTACAGTACAGTATATAACATGATATGGGTACTCACCATTGAAGAAGATACACAAAACTTTTCTGATGATACTGCTGAGCGACCGTGGGAAAACCCGTGGTGTTCAAAAAAAAACAACGGAGTATCCTTCCATTAATATTAAAACCCATGGTATAGCCCTTCCGCAAATGTCGGACCCGCGAACGTCAAGGGACCACTGTATATTCCTATTTTCTCTATCTACACATTTATACACGAGGCCTGCCCATTTCAGTAGATAGCTTCCAGGTATGGAAAATGTATAGTTGGTTGCATCCATAACTGATTTTACAGTAATGTGTTCTAACACCGCTCACTCTGAACAAGTTTTACGTTCAGAATGAGCGGAGCGTTTACTCTGTGTGAAGGCTCCCTTACACCAGTATAAGCACTGACTTCTGGCCCTCTTGGTTCCTGTGAGATTGCTGTGTGAAATGAAGGTGAAGTATACTGTCTGCTTAGGTTCTTTTCCCCTTATTTTTTATTAGCTATAAATGGGGTTATTTTTTACCCCAATTCGTTTCAATCTGAGACCAAACCCCAGCATACTGGATTACTGGATCCACGATAAGTAAGAATTTAATTAAGCAAAACATCACATACACAACTAACAAACCTTTACCTGAAACAAAGCATTTTATTTTTTTAATTTCCGTTTCCATCATGATTTTGTACACTAATGCGAAAAATAAAAAATCTTATAAAATTAAAAATTAATAATGTACAATATTTACAACTTTATAGTTAATTCTTCGATATTTTGGATTATGTACAGTGATTAGTGATCAGTTTATGTAAATTACATGCACTACTAACCAAAGCGAACATATTTTTGCGAAAAAATATTTAGGAATATATTATATGTAATAGCAATATCTGCCATCACTAAGAAAAAGGCAACTCACAGAACAACAATCGAAAATGAATTGTTTTTTTTATATTCTTAAAGGTTATGTCCATCTTCACAACTTTTCCAGTCTCAAACTATCTGAAAGGACAAGTTTTTTTTTTTTTGTTTTTTGTTTTTTTTGTAATGTAGATTGTGAGCCCCATATAGGGCTCACAATTTACATTTTTCCCTATCAGTATGTCTTTATAGTATGGGAGGAAATCCACACAAACACAGGGAGAACATACAAACTCCTTGCAGATGTTGTCCTTGGCAGGATTCAAACCCAGGACTCCAGCGCTGCAAGACCACCGTTTTGCCCTAAAAAATGACAAGTATTCTTGATGAAACATTTCTTATAGCTTTGTTATTACAGCTCCTATGCAAATATAAGCATGACAATAGTAGCAGACTGGAAACAAACCCTGTATAGACTAAGGACATATCCTCTATCATCTGTCTCCAACTTCTTGGTAACCTAAGTGTATGTTATCAAGAAATAAGGGAAATAAGATAGTGGGCATAGTTAGATAATCAGACTACACATGGTTGATTTGTGGTCTGTTCCCATGGAGACACATAGGTTTGCATAGTTGCTGTAGAAATAGATGAGTTTTAGAAAATTAGTAAAATTGCCCTTTTTTGGATATCTTAAAACAATAAAAATATGGCAAGTGAAGGTGGACATAGCCTTTAAATATACAATGGAATTAGAATTAAGACAGGGATGTAGAAGATTTGAATTTGTCACATAACCTGTTATGATCAAAGCATTTAGGCTAAATCCTAAATCTACTTCTATTTCTAGTGTCGTATACCGTGAGTATTACTAAATGACAAACTCATCTGTGCTACATTTTTAGACTGGACATACCTTTACATGTATAAAGGTATACTAGTTAAAGCTTCCAAACATATATACATTTCCCACAAAAATAAAAAACATGAAAAGAGAACAGACTTGTGGAGAAAGACATACGTATTTTACCGTATCACTCCATCACTACATTGCTTTTAGCACTAGAGGTTTGGCACCTGTATCTCTTTCAATCATCCATCTTACATCAGGTTTAACTGTGACACAACTTAGCATGTACTTGTACTACACAAGTTGTATTGTGACTTAGGACAAACTGACAGCCATACACGTTAAATATTGGGTAGAAAACCCTAGTAATCCATGTCTATAGAAAAGTAGTACTGCAAGGTACAAATGCAAATGTGATCTGCAATAAGATATGAAGCAACCATCACTCAAAGTAAGCAAACCCCTTGACATAATCTGCAAATACAATATTAATAATAATAATAATACATTTTATTTATATAGCGCCAACATATTCCGCAGCGCTGTACAATTTATAGGGTTCAGATACAGACATACATAACAAAGAACGTCATTTCACACAATGGGACTGAGGGCCCTGCTCAAAAGAGCTTACAATCTATGAGGTAGAGGGGGTGACACAAGAGGTAGCAGGGGCGGCATTGCTTATATAGTGTTCAGACAATTTTGTGCATTAGGAATTGTGATAGGCTTGTCTGAAAAGATGCGTCTTTAGTTTGAAACTGTAGAAGTTGGGAGTTAATCTTATTGTCCGGGGTAGAGCATTCCAGAGAAGTGGTGCAGCTCGGGAGAAGTCTTGTATACGAGCGTGGGAGGTTCTGATAATAGAGGATGTAAGTGTTAGGTCATTGAGTGAGCGGAGAGCACGGGTTGGGCGGTAGACAGAGATGAGGGAAGAAATGTAGGGAGGGGCGGCATTATGGAGAGCCTTGTGGATGAGAGTAATAACTTTATATTTTATTCTATAATGAATAGGCAGCCAATGTAGTGACTGGCACAGACCGGAGGCATCCCTGTAGCGTCTAGCCTGATAAATGAGCCTGGCTGCTGCATTCAGAATAGATTGTAGAGGAGAGAGTTTAGTGAGGGGAAGACCGATTAGTAAGGAATTACAGTAGTCAAGGCGAGAATGAATCAGAGAGACAATAAGTGTCTTTAGTGTATCTCTGGTAAGGAAAGGGCGTATTCTGGAGATGTTTTTGAGGTGGAGGTGACATGAACGTGCGAGTGATTCAATATGAGGGGTGAAGGAAAGGTCTGCGTCAAATATGACCCCAAGGCAGCGGGCATGCTGCCTAGGAGTTATAGTAAGGCCTGAGACTGCAATGGATATATCAGGGACAGATCTGTTAGATGGTAGAAACAGTAGTAGTTCAGTCTTAGAGAGATTTAGTTTCAGATAGAGCGAGGACATGATATTAGAGACAGCAGAGAGACAGTCACTGGTGTTCTGTATGAGTGCAGGGGTGATGTCACGGGAAGATGTGTATAATTGGGTGTCATCAGCATAAAGATGGTACCTGAAGCCAAATCTGGCGATGGTTTGTCCAATGGGGGCTGTGCAGAGAGAAAAGAGCAGGGGGCCGAGGACCGAGCCCTGAGGAACCCCAACAGCAAGGGAAAGAGGGGAGGAAACAGAGCCCGCAAATGATACACTGAAAGTGCGGTCTGAGAGATAAGAGGAGAACCAGGAGAGCGCAGTGTCATTGAGGCCAACTGAGCAGAGCATAGTGAGGAGAAGTTGATGGTCAACAGTGTCAAAAGCTGCAGAGAGGTCCAGAAGAATAAGAAGAGAGAAGTCACCATTGGATTTAGCCTTTAGTAGATCATTAGAGACTTTTGTGAGAGCTGTTTCAGTAGAGTGCAGAGCGCGGAAACCAGATTGTAAGGGGTCAAGCAGAGAGTTAGCAGAGAGATAACGGATTAACCGAGAATAAACCAGGCGTTCCAAAAGTTTAGAGATGAAGGGGAGGTTAGAGACGGGTCGATAGTTAGCAGCACAGGATGGGTCCAGGGAGGGTTTTTTCAGTAGCGGGATTATAACAGCATGCTTGAAGGAGGATGGGAAGATTCCAGAAGAGAGAGAGAGGTTAAATATTTTAGTAAGGTAAGTAGTGACAGCAGGGGACAGAGATTGGAGAAGGTGTGAGGGGAAGGGGTCACTACTGCAGGTTGTGGAGCAGGATGAAGAAAGTAGCTGGGAGACTTCCTCTTCTGTGACAGGTTCAAAAGATGAGAATGGACAGTCTAAAGTGCGGCTGGTGAGGGGATCAGTACTATCGTAGGTGTGGGAGTCAATGCCACCTGGGGCTTGGGCAGTAATTTCCTGACGGATCTTATCAATTTTATCATGGAAATACATGGCCAGGTCATCAGCACTAAGGTCTGTGAATGGCGTCTGCACCTTGGGTGTGAGTAAGGAGTCAAAGGTTTCAAAAAGCCTTTTAGGGTTGCTGGAGAGAGAAGAGATGAGGGCGGTGAAATAGTCTTGTTTGGCGAGGTAAAGGGCAGAGCTATATGTTTTAAGCATAAACTTGAAGTGGAGGAAATCTGCAGGTGAGCGTGATTTTCTCCAGAGACGTTCGGCACACCTAGAGCAGCGCATATTATATATGATACCACATGGGGTAATTTTCATATACCCCTTTAAAGTGCTTGTTCTGTTTTCAGTCACTGCAGTCCACTGCTATAGCTTGTCAATGGACTCTTCATTCATGCAGTATTACATGGTGGCCAATCGAAGGAAAGAATGTCCATGTAAGGCAGGATTCACACTTGTGCTCATTGCCTTTTCCGGCATTCTGTCCATCATTCCGCTTAAAAAGTGCTGAAAGAAAATCCTGCAAGCAGGACTTTTCTCTCTGCATTATTTGAGGTGGAAACCCAGGGGAACCCAATATAGTCTATGGGGTCCGCAGGTTTCTGCAGGTAACCGCTCTTTAAGTGGGTTAGGTTTGTGTTCTTTGGGTCCCCAAGCAGACCAGAAACCGGAAAGCTAGGCGCAGATGTAAATCTAATGACACACACAAGTCTGCCAGCTTCTTGGCTTATAAAGGAGGGAACCACATAGTGAACCCTCCTCTATGATAACCATTGCCTCAAAAAGGAAAAAAAGACATGGAATAGCTCCTTTAACCTTTATATGGCACAAATAATATAGACAATGGGGCTCATTTATTACGCCTTTTCTTGCTGTAAATTGTGCCTTTTTCTTCCCTGCGCTTCATTTATTAACCATTTGCACCTTATTTTAGGGCCTCATGTCTGCGTGGCCTAAATGCAAAAAAGGCACTCCAGTACATGGGCAGTGTAAAAAAAAAAGCCTCTCGGGCAATTGCGGCTTTTTTTTTTCTTAACAAGCTTTATAAAGGCGCATCAAAACTCACATTTGTGCACAACATTTAACAATAAGAGGTGCCTATATCATAACTAGACTCCACAGTAAAACTAGTCTAAAAAAAGGCGCACCTGCGAAAAATATGGCCAAAAAAGGGGCAGATGATAAATAACCCCCAATGAGTATAAAGTGGGTGCAAAGATGCAAATAACAATTCCCTTTCAAAATGACAGAAGCCATCAACTGAACATTCAATATTACTAAGGTAAAGAAAAAAGTGACAGTGTTACTCAATTACTGCTCATAGAACAATCACTACAACAAATAGCCAACACAGACAAGCCATCACTAGTCAATAACAACACTATACAGTAGTCAGTGCCACTGGTTAGATCTTCATTTAGTCCTAACAACTCACAATTCATCACTACACACCACACTGAATACAATTGCGTACAACACTGTAGATTCTACGTTCTCATTCGCGCACATTGTTCATTCACAAAGTTCACAGAAAATATTTTTAAAGGTCCTCTCTATAGCCTTTTGCCCTATATATCTTGTTCTCTGTGATATAACGCCATATTGTGCAACAACATGCTTATGAGAGGAATAACTGATTGCAGGCAACCTAAGACATTGGGAAATCCTGCTTCTGGCTGTTTAGATGCAGCATTAGGGTGCATTCACACTACGGAACGCCAGCGTGTATCACAGCCGTACACGCCGGCGTTACAGCAGGGCTGCCGGACACTTTCCATTCATTTCTATGGGAGCTGGCATGCGAGCGCTCCCCATAGAAATGAATGGAAAAAAGCAGTCCATTCATTTCTATGGGGAGCGCTCGCATGCCGGCTCCCATAGAAATGAATGGGAAGTGTCCGGCAGCCCTGCTGTAACACCGGCGTGTACGGCTCTGATACACGCTGGCATTCCGTAGTGTGAATGCACCCTTAGAGTAGAATGGTCAGGCACGCCATGCACAGAGGCAGAACAGATACATCAGTGTCCGCTATCTCCACTACAGCTTATCAGTTACAGTAACTGACTTGTAGCTATCATGATAATGTATCAAGATAAGTCATAATTCTGTATTAATTAAAAATCCTAATAAAATAGCTAAAGTCATAGAATAATCTATTATAAATGTCATATTATGTAAAACGTCTGCTGACATAAAGCCAGAAATATTGTATACTGCGCATAGTGTTTAACTTATTTGTGAATTATGGGTATGCTGGGTATGAACAGCGATTCTTGTAGACATCTAGAAAGAAAGTTTCCTCAATCCAAACCTGAACATATCTGGAGTTATTTTTCCTCCCCGAAGTTACGATTGGGCCAAACATCAGGTCATGAAAGACATATGGTTGGACATTACTATATGACTTTACCTATATGGTGGAAAATCTCTTTAACGTTTAATTACCCGTCCCTTTAATTATTAGGAATTCTGTGAAAATGAAGATGTTGCACTAGTCATAAGAGGCAGCTTATATGTGGTAGCATACCAGCATGAGCAAGCTTTAGTCTTATTCACACAACTGTAAAAAATGACCATTTGATGGTCATTTTTGCTACGCCACACACAACCGTTTTGACACATATTGAATTTAATGTATATATTCACATGGCCATTTTGTTTTAAAGCGTATTTTCACGGGCGTCAAAAAAAAATCTAACATTGGCCGTTAAAACAAACATAGTGTCATGTGAATAAATCCATTAAAACTCATGGGCCTATTCACAGCTGTTTCATAAATGGTCATTATTCACTGCCATGCGAATAAGGGTTGTCACTGCACTTGCATGAGGGGGCCACTTTTCATAGACAATAGGTACGTGAAAAACAGCACAGCAAGTGCATAAGCCCTTTAGAAAAAGTCTTCTGTATTTTAATTATGAAACCACTAAAATCATTTTTAGGAACGAAATTTTGTGCTGATTGATTTCTTAACAGTTTGCAGTAGGCTCTCAAACTCCTGCTAGTGGTGGCTGCATATATGCAGCCTATTGTCTCTAAGGCTGAGACCCCAGGTAACGAAACACAGGAAGAAAACAATGCAGCAAAAAACAAAAACAAAAAAAAAACCACAGATACACAGGCTTTTCTCGTCACTTGGTAGGTAATGTAAAACACAGCATTTTTTGCAATTTGAGGCTTCAGCCTAAAGGGGTTTTTCACTTTTGATATTTAGGACCTTTTCTTAGTATAGGTCATCAATATCAAATCAGTGGGAGTCGGACATTCAGCACCTCCACCAATGAGCTGCTCTCATCAGCTGCCAGCGCTGGGTACCAGATCCTAAGGATAGATCATCAGTATCAAAATCCTGGAAAACCCCTTCAAATCTGTCTATGCAGGATAGCTAGAGCTCGCCATCAGTAAAACTGGAGCTGTTACTACTATGAATATATAAAGTAACCAGCTCAGCATTTTGAACCTATTTAGATTAAAAACAAAATTGTGCTTAATATTCATTTTAAAGTTTTACCAATCAAATAAAGTTATGGCATATCACATAAATAAAAGCACAACAAAGCTACAGACTGTGCAGAAAACTACAGCACAGCCCCATTCACTAGTAGTGTCACTGTGCAAGGAAAAACACTACTGGGGCCATAGCACTAAAAGGTTGGAGGTTGGAATCCACTGATTGTAAAGGTATGGCATATCCTAGTGATATTTTATTAGTTTATGAGAAGGGACTAACCATTTAAAGAACATCAGAATATATTTAAAGGGATTCTACCATTAAATTTATTTATTTTTTTGTGGATAAGACATCAGAATAGCCTTTAGAAAGGCTATTCGTCTCTTACCTTTAGACGTGGTCTCCGCTAATGGTAGAATCCCTTTAAGGTTGGGTTCACATCTGTGTTGGGTTCTCCACATGAAATCAGTTTTTGAAACCATCTCAAAATCCTCAAAAAACTGATTTTGAATGGCTTGTTTTAAAACCCATTGAAATAAATGAGTTGTAAAATCATCCGCTGCAGCATTTCTGTCTGGAATCCACACTTGCAGGATACCAGACTGTGCAATAAATCTATTTTTCTTAACATTGAGGTCTATGCAAGGCGGACACAAATTGATTACCAGCGGACAGCAATCTGTTTCTGTCCATTTTGGAATCCGTTTTTCTCTCTGTGCATGCTCAGAATAAAGAACGGAAAAAAAAAACTGATTTGTCAAAAATGAACACAAAGGAACTATTTTTTTGACGGACACCCATTGATTAATCCGTCTAAAAAGATACATCCAGGTATCCGCTGTGTAACCATTTTTGAACCAATCTATTTTTTTTAAAAGATTTGGAAGCAGATGGATAATAGGCGCAAGTGTGAACCTAGCGATAGATGCATTCGGAAAAATCCTTGGAAAGGATAAGTTGTAGTTTATCATCATGGAGTGAACATTTTATTTTGCATTCATGGCTTTAGCTAATGTAATAGTCAATGTGATCAAGAGTGCAAATCGCTTTATTTGCTTTCAATTATATTTTTGTGCTGTTTCAAATTGCTGACCACTATGTGTCTCTGTATAACTTACTGCCCATTGCCTTTTGATATGCTGAGATGGTTTACAGATAGTGGGGCCGGGAGCACTGCACTCCTCAGTGAGCCCTCCATTACTGTACAAAGATTGAGGTCTGATAACTGGCACTCAGACAGATCATTTGCCCTTAGTGGAGACAGGAACTAACAGCTTCATTCTCTTTGTAATGGCCATAGCAGCGCAGATACCATTCACTGAACTGGAGCAAAGATGCAGTAACCTGACATGGTCACTACAAAGAGATTGGAGCTGTGTTTCCACCTCCAATCCATACACACACCACCATTATTATTACCACTATCTACAGTATCATGTATATGAGGACCATGAGGGAACACAGAAACAATGAGGGAACACAGTTTGAAACAATCTCTCCCATTTTTATAAAGATTTGTAGGCTTCTTACACAATGTTTTCGGGAAGTATAAATGGCTCTTTGGAGTTGTAAAGCCTACTATTTTCTAATTTTTAGTTAATCACACTTCATACAGTTTTTGAATTTTCTTTTTGCATAGATTGTACTGATATTCTATTAAAGATGCCAAAGTTAATATTGTTCATTCATTGTTAATTCATTGTATCTGTAAGCCCACAATGTGACCCTGTGTTCTTCTACATGTATAGCTTACAATGTTTCAAACAATCTGTATGTCTTATTAAGACATAATTAGCTTATTTTCTCACACTTGCTCCTCACTTTGTAGGAGGTGACACAACCATGTTTTACATGGTCACTTTAGCCATTTTGTTGTGCATAACTTTACTACTAATCCTAACCTTTTCTTGTGGTCATTCAGAGTTTCACCTGCTAAATCAGCAGACTATTGGGGTAGCTTTAATAGGCAGGGGGTCATCCAAATGGTGCCATGATATGCTTCTTCTGCAAGAATTTGCAGGAATCTTATCTGGCGGCTGATCATGCAGGGGTATGCGGTCCTCTTGGTTGTCAGATTGGTGCTAGCCCAACTGCCAGACATAAGAAAAGGCTTATGTCTGTTCTACTCCTTGATATCTTTAAAGCAAATAAACATGGATTGTAAAAGGAATGATAATGAGTAATGAAACTTATCAGGAGATTTCCTGCACTGGTTAAACTTTATTACTAATGTACACCCCAGTCCACTGGAACCCTGTTCATTACTTTTGCAGAGGGTTGCAGCAGTAATTCTGGTACCTCGGTGTCTCTGTAGCTGCTCAGAATCTGTTACCGATTCCCCCCAGACTTGGTGCTGCAGGTGCATTCAGTAGAATGGAGTCACTCCCAGAGTGACCCAGAGTCAGAGCAGCGGTAAGGCAAATAAGAACCAGAGTTCTGGCCTACACAATATTTTCCTAAATCAATAGCCCATGAGAACACAAGAAAATTTGTAATACATCTGGTTAATCTATTTTACTAGATCAAGACCTGACTAAAATTGGCAACCGATGTCCATGGAGAGTGTAGGAGAGAGGAGTGAGCAAGAATTAAGTGAGAGAGGAGAGACATGAGCACAGATTGTGCTTTCTGCAGATGAATAGGAAGTTTCTTTCTCAACCCAAATGCTTTATTGACATCACTACAGCTTGGTACTTCTCAATAATATCCTATATGGTCCTGCTGATGCTTCTCAGTGAGAAAAGGTTTGGGATTTACATTCCGTGTGTAGTTTGCGGGAGATATTATAGCAGCGAATCTCCACCCACTAACTCTGAGAAAAATGACAACAAAAGTAGAGCCTACAGAGAAGAAAATTGCTTAAAATGCTAAATATAAATTATATAATAGTCAGAAATAATTTTATTTCTCATGTATACTCTACTATTGAGTTATGCAAAGTTTAATAAAAGGTTAGGTATGCTGTATGGTCATAAGAATGCAAAACATGGGGCCACACAGTGGCTCAATGGTTAGCACTGCAGCCTTGCAGCGCTGGAGTCCTGGTGTTCAAATCCCGCCAAGGGCATAAATCCATCTGCAAGGAGTTTGTATGTTCTCCCTGTGTTTGCATGGATTTCCATCCCATTTTCCAAAAAAGACATAATGATAGGGAAAAATGTACATTGTGAGCTCTATGTGGGGCTCACAATCTACATTAAAAAGAAAAAAAAAGAATGCAAAACATAAACTGGGCAGAGTGGAAATGGCGACATGAACTTTTCTATGTAATGGTGCGCCAAGGTGCTAAAACTACCACAGCTGGTATTACATTTATATATGGAGGATGGTTGGCTGGAAGCATCCTAACAAGAAGAACAATTATTGTAAGCAGAATGAGCAAACCTTCAAACATGTCTTATCAGAAGATGATGAGAAGATAAGGAAAAATCTGGGAACTTTACTTATCACTAGAATGAACAGGGTCCTTCCTTGTAGGCTCATTTTTTTGTACTTATTAGGTGACTTTGTACATTTCTACAGGTCACAAATTACATGACGTATGTGACACTGGCCTTATGCATGACATGTGTCAGCCAACAGCCATTTCACCTGACTTTCTCATACACATGCACACACAGCCAACTTTTAGAATTGAATGTTATTACATTACTTAGATTTTACTAGTTTCTTCAAGTATTATAGAACGGTTTATGTCATAGTCTGTATGATATGTAAATTGTAAAATGACGTTCTTAGGTGAAGACTTTAAATCTTTATGGAATATATGACTTTTATACTCAGGTCATTGTATTTTGGGTTAAATACTAGGAGTAATATAAAACAAGCATTTTTATGCATGCATTTAGAGAACCTCAGAGAGGATATATATTAAGAATTGTAAATATCATTGTGATATATTAATAGTGCACAATGCTCTTTATGTTCCACTATTTCATTAGCTGGATCTAGATTATTGCTCCTGCAGTGTCATGCCATAGCTGGAGATATCATCTCATAAAGGGAAAAAATGTCAAACCAATCTTTGTAGTTCTCAATTATTTATACCAATGAAAGAAAAGTCTGAAACACAAGTAATATTTTATGAATCAAAACCTTGAGGATAATATTCAGATTTATAATCAATATATGTTTTCGCCATGAAATGAGCAAACTGAAAGTTGTATATCAACATATATATGTAAATAAGTGATGAGGTTCAGAATAAACACAGATGATGCATGAGGTGTACTAGGTGCAACTAGGTGTACTATATATGATTTAATATACAGCGCCGTATGATGTAGATTATGGGATGATGAAAACTACCCTATGGATCTGTACAAGTTAAATGAAGCCTTTACTGTATCTCCACATACCTTCAACATATCTTCAACATATAGAATCTGTCAAGTAACTATGCTATATTATGGAGGCATTACTTCTAGTGAAAAATCCCTTCATAATAAGGAGCCGACTTGACTCATCAAACAGAACACATAATGTACCTGCGTATCCCTAGTGGGCGTCTTTGTACAGATTCTAAGCACATTACTCTACCTTATACATGAAGCCTAAGGCTTTATGCACATGACCGAGTGTGTGATAAAAGTATGTTCTGAGACATTTGGGTCCATTCAGAAATATTCCCTTTCATTCTGACGGATCTGAATAAGATCTCCCCTAAAAATATCAGAATAAAAAGAAAGAGAGAGACACCGAGCGCTCTAAGCGTAGTATTAATGCCAATTTCATAAAAATATATATAACAGTGAGTAATACCAGTAGACCTCTCACCTGAAGAGTATGTGTCCTTGTTGTCACATACGTAGTGAAAACTCCAGGTGGGAGTGGCTGCAGAACCAACGAAAACACCAGAAAACCGGAGGGAAAAGTTAGGGTATTAGAAGGTCGAGGTCTGCGCTCACTGGTAAATCTTGTGTGACAGTCAAGAGTCGACACAGTGGTGAAATAATAAATGGTAGATTTATTGAAAAAATAGCACGACGCGTTTCGGACCACCACGGGTCCTTTCTCAAGTGCAGATTTTGCTAAAAGAAATATAAAAAGAATAAAATGAAAAATAAAAAATGAAATATACAAATAGTACAAGAAGCATCAAGCCCATGAATACACAAAGAACATGTTGCAGATTTCAATTGCAGCAATAAATAAATATAATAATAATAATAAACAAGTCTCCAAGGTTATTATACTTTACAAAAGAGTGATGTACACCTCAAAAAGTGACAATGCAGGTCTATTTGCAAGGTGAGTATGTGCACAAATGGATAAATACAGAAACCAGGTTCAGCAGGAAATAAAGCAACGAGGCAATGAATATTGGTTAAAATACTAATTAAAAATTCAGACACTACTGAAAGATACCTGTGTAGTGTTTTTTCTTTTCAGGTTACAATCAGTATCTATCATCTTAAACACCTGTTCTCTCAGGGATTACTCAAAGGCCAATGAGTAAAAACAAAGGTCAAGGCTATATTGAACCATTAAAAGCCAGATACTTGTGTTGAACAATTGCATAAAAATAAAAATAAAAGTGGCGGAGAAGATTGTGCTAAGCCATTATGAGCCAAATGTATATGCTAGGCCGTGACATGAAAGCCATCTGTGGCTAAAATCTCCATAAACCCCATAAACAGTGTCCATAGCAGTATAAATAAGTAAACGTAGTGTGTTACCTGAGTCAGCCGGGCTGGATGCATGTTTGCCCGACTGATACTCAGCTCATTTTAGCTGTTCCCCGCACGTGTCATAGTGCGTGGGCGCTATACTATGTCGGCGCCGGTCTTAGCGTGCATACACGCAGGCACGTAGCATCCCTGAAGGAAGCACAGTAAATGCGCATGCGTCACCCAATGAAGGGGTGCGCATGCGCAATTCAGTAACAAATAAAATGCTGTATGTGCGCATGTATTTTACAGCAATCACATGGTCGTGTGCGTGCTGGTCCCGTAGGGGAAAAGATATATACGCGCATGCGTCGCCACAGGAAGGGGCGCGCATGCGCAAAAACCAAACCGGATTGATCTATATGCGCATATGTCAAATGATGGACAGCCTGCTGGCTGATACGTTGAGTTCATCACTTGAATGTAACAAGTTGAGCGCTATCGGTATGGCTAAACTGAATAATCCCATAGACTAATTTCTGAGGGGATCGTGAATTAATGGACATGAAAAAACATATATGTTTTTTCATGCTACGTGCCTGCGTGTATGCACGCTAAGACCGGCGCCGACATAGTATAGCGCCCACGCACTATGACACGTGCGGGGAACAGCTTAAATGAGCTGAGTATCAGTCGGGCAAACATGCATCCAGCCCGGCTGACTCAGGTAAGACACTACGTTACTTATTTATACTGCTATGGACACTGTTTATGGGGTTTATGGAGATTTTAGCCACAGATGGCTTTCATGTCACGGCCTAGCATATACATATTTCTTTTAGCAAAATCTGCACTTGAGAAAGGACCCGTGGTGGTCCGAAACGTGTCGTGCTATTTTTTCAATAAATCTACCATTTATTATTTCACCACTGTGTCGACTCTTGACTGTCACACAAGATTTACCAGTGAGCGCAGACCTCGACCTTCTAATACCCTAAAAATATAAGAATGGAACACTGGAACATGCATGGATTGCATATCCGGTCATTTGCATTAAGCCTATGAAAGAACCAGAATCCTCTATTAACTGCTCCCATGAGGCTAGCTGTTAACTGATTTCTATCTGGATTGTTCAGCTTAGAAGATGTTTATCACAGCATATATAATTGGCTAAATGAACTAGGAAAAACTGAAATCCGCCATAACGGTGTCCTTTTGGCATAGGATGAGTCACAGTGACTCAAAAACCTTTTTTCTGATGAATAGAATGGCATAGTAGTCTATACAAAGGAATACAGTAATAAAGTGTATACGGCACTGTATACATTTTTTTTACAATGGCAGCCTATTGCTGATGCATATCACTATCTGCCATGTAGTGCGTTAGTCGCAGCCTTCTGTAGAGATATAAGTCCTTCTGATATATACCTTTTACAGATGGTGAACAGCGGCTAAACTGGTAGTAGCAGCAGTTCTAGTCACCAAGATGTAATATATAAAGAAATAAAAACAACTGATATCATTATATCATTCATTATAAATGAAGTCATGGCATGTTTTTACTTATTGGTCAGTAGACAAGTTTCAAGGTTCATAAGAAGATGTGAAACACTGCTAAATATTTATCACTGTCAAAATGATCATGTCATCAATAATCAGCATGTCACCATCTAAGACTAAAATCATAAAAAAAGACATAGAAAAACAATTTGGCACATATAAGCCTTTCACCATTCATTGCCTTTTAACCACAGCAGTGGTACAGTAATCTGGAGCCTCCAATGTTAGTGTCCAGATCTCAGAAGACCCTCCTTTAGCGTGCATCTGATGATCAGATTACCCCCCAAAAAGATTCTGTAAATATTTGGTATCCTAATCAAAAATTTCCTCTCTCATGATATCGTGAAATCTTCAGGAGAACAACACTGTACACCACTGCCATGCTCACATCACTAGAGGACTAGATGACCAGATCAGTTCTGCAAGGTGTAGAAAATGTACTGCTCCTTGCCTGTGACTGAGGCACATGAGGTGCTAGACAATTTATTAGTGCAACAGCTTAGCAATCGGAAGCCACTTGTTCTGAAGAGATGATCTTCCCTTTCAATGTGAAGTTCTGCTGAGAGTCACTCTTCAAAATATCGAAATTCATTATTACACAATGGGTAGTGGTCTCCACTACAACATTATGTACATAATAAAACATGTGCATTTACTTTCCTTGAACCATTCCTCCACATACTTCCACTGTTAATGTTTCATAGTGTGGCAAGAACACGTGAGAAGGAAATGATTACAGTCAGCACTGTCTGCCCGACTCCAAATACCAAAGCTTGTAGGGGTGCCATGTTCTTTCCTGCAACTTGATAAATGCCTGCGACTGCTGCACCTGTAACAAAGGAAGGAATACATATTATCAATCAATATGAGGGCAGATGGTTCTAGAAAACTCTATCTATACTCACCCACCTGGAGGAACCAATGAAAGAAGAGACACCACTACATGTCAAATATCAGGTCTCTATTTCCTATCATTAATACCGCAGCATTATTAAAGGAGCCTGTCTAATTCCTTCAAAGTTTTTTTTTTTTTTTCTTTTTTACATGGCCTTTTTACATCATAATGGGGTTCTGGGTTCAAACTTGGCGAAGGGAATGTCTTCATGAACTTTGCATCTTCTCCTAGTGTTTCCATGTTTTTTTTTAAATGCACTCCAAAGACATAAATTAATTCTTGACTTTTAGACTGTAAGCCTCAATGGTGGGGCAATAGTGATAATCTTTGTATGGCCCAGTTAGATACATCATCTCTATATAAGGGTAATATTAATGAAAATGCTTGTTTTTCACTTACTTAAAGGGGTTGTCCAGGATATTTTGAAATCCTTACACTAATCTAAATACCCTCCCCCTCTTACTTTCTAAATAATAATAAATAATGTATATTTACCCATATCCCTGGGACGGTCATGTGACCCTCCAGGGACATTTACTGATAATGCGGTGACAATTAAATTCCCCATTTCCGGAAACGGATTGTCACTATTACTTCCCCCATTCACTTCACTCATACCTAGCCATCCACAGCTTCTGCCTCAGATTCCAGTCCAAAAAGTGAACTTACCCTGAGGATGTTTCTTTTCAGGTGGTGACACTGTGTGCCCAGATGCGGCTACAGCTAAATCCAGTCCCCTTTCACCAGTGCTGTCAGTTTGGGGTAAGTGTGACACTCATTAATTCCTAGCTGTGGTTTTACTATTGTCGCACAGTCAGGAATTAAAAGTGGCTAAAATTAAACCGCTTTTCACTTGCAAAAAAGTGAAAGTACCAGTGACCAGGGACTGGATGCAGCATCCAGGTACATCATGTGTCACTATCCTACTGACTCTGCCCTCAGTCACATACATTTATCTCTAATTGTAGGTTACACATGTACTACATTGCTTCTAATGGAAAACGCATGTATCCAGGCAAATAGCGGTAAACGTATGTCTCCGGGAGCACATTATGACAGCACGCCTATGTTACAGTATGTGGTATGGCTTTAGTGTAGGTGTCATCACTATTATAATTAGGTTGCCTACTCTTGATGTAACAAAAACCCATTTAAGACCCAATTAACATCTGCGTTCGGATTTCCGTTCGGGAAGTCCGCTTGGGGACACCCCTAACGGAAACCTAATCCGGATTAAAAAGCAGTTACCAGGGAAACCAAGTGGAAAGCACACGGACCCCATTATAGCCATAGGGTTCATGTGGTTTCCTTCGGTAACTACTTTTTAATGCATATAGGTTTCTGTTCATAGGGTTCCCAAGCGGACTTCCCGAATGGAAACCCAAATGCAGATGTCAACCGGCTGGGGCCCCATGTGGCATAGACACCGTGTTTTTTTTTTTATGCATCTATGTGAATCCAGCCATTAGGATGCAGAATTTAAAGTTCTATTAAATAATGTTTGGTTTATATTACAGTGAATTTCTTTGATATAATTAAAATATAGTTTAAAGTGATTATATGTGTATTCAGATACCGAATTGTGACGTTGGTACAGTATCTTAGAATTTAGGGCCCCACTCGAAAACTTGCCCAGGGCTCCATTTTGCCTAAAACAGGCCCTGTCTGTAAATCTATTCTGCAGTCATTCATCCTTCACAGTTTTTGTGTGAATTGAGATATTTCACTCTTCCTAAAGGTCAGAAGACATTTCAGAAAATCAGTGTTGCTGAAATCTGCTTATTTTTAGAAAAGGGGATTTTTTTTAGTTAATGCGTGAGTCACCAAGTTTAAGAATTCAGCTGTACAGAAGTTAAAAAAAACACTTCTTTCCAGAGCTTTATAAGTACAATCCACCAACTGCGAATGTAATATTAAATGCTCAAATGAAAACAGAGGATTATAGAAATATGATTCATTTCCCCTGAGAAAGGAATAAAGTACAGAACCTTGCAACCAATTTATCCAATCTTTCCAATCCCTCATTGTGGCTTAGCTACGATTACTGGCAGACTCCTTCTGGCAATGCGTTGTAGATTTTGCCCATAAAATTAAGGTGTTAAAAATAAGACACAGTTGTGTTATTAAAAAGGATACTTGTTCTGTATAACCCCTCACCATGTTAACTATTAGGACATGCTACTTGCTGTGAGATCCAATATTTAAGAGATTGGCCATGTTGGACATTTTTTTTAAATAACTGGCTCAATGAATGCTAAGCTCTGTCTTGGCACTGTGGACACGGGAACAAGGCAACAGCTGTAGAAAGTTTACATGTTCTGCCTTTGTTCACGAGTTACCTTTATGATCTCCTGTGTTCCAACAAAATCTTAATTGGCTTCTTATGAAAATATGCAGTATACATCTGAGCATCAAACAAGTATATATCCTCACTGAGCTTTTTCATGTATTTCAGTATACTGAATATACATGATCACTGTGTAAAGTGGTAATAACTGGAGCGTGCTTGGTATGCCACCACCAATATGGTATTCTTTAACAAATACTGTACAATCCCATTGTAATAACTGCCTATGTAACCAGAAAAACAAAAGAAAGGGGGAAAAAAGGAAAAGGGCGGTGGTATATCTTGGTGTATATTGTGTATTGATTTATTGAGTTACCTTTTAGCTTCAGCATCTAGTTGTAAATCATTTTCTATGATTTCTATTCTATATAGAGATATGTTCATGGATCCTCACTGTAACTTCTAATGTTTTGTCCACGTAATATAAATTTCAAGTGCAATGTAAAACTAGGTTTATACTATTGATTGAGCCTCTTTGTCCCAGATTCCACTTAAAATTGGGAAAAGTCCTGCAAGGAAAACTGGGCAGACTTTATTATAGTCTATGGGGTCCGCGGGTTTCTGCGTGTAACCCATTTCTGTCTGTGATAGGGTTTCTGTCTTTCGGGTCCCCAAGCAGACCCAAAGGATGGAAACCTGAACCTAGTATGAGACGTAAATGACACCCACTTTTGTACGTGTAATCTGTTCACAAATTATATGATGTTGTTGGTTGTTGGTGTCCATAGATTCTTTCTTTTTGCACAAAATCGCGCAGGTAAAAAGACCTGAAAATTGATACACGTGCTTTGCGCAAGTAAAATGGCAATGACTAAGTGGTTAGTAATTATTTTCAACTTTCTATATCCTGCTGAAACGTGAGAATCGAGATTTTTTTAAATTCTTTCAGATACAAATCATGTGGCTAAATCACTATAAGGGTGCATACACCATTATTTTGCGTATGGTTTGCTCAGGTTGTTCAAATAATTTTTTGCGTCTTTGTTCAGTAACACGTAAGGCTTTATCTTTATGTTGTTTTAATTTTTTGCAATATATATACACAGTGCCTTGTGAAAGTATTCGCCCCCCTTGAACTTTTTAACCTTTTGCAACATTTCAGGCTTCAAACATAAAGATATAAAATAAAAATTTTTTGACAAAGAATCAACAACAAGCGGGACACAATTGTGAAGTGGGACAAAATGTATTGGATATTTTAAAGCTTCCTGGTCCTATTTTGATACGCATATTATAACGTATCATTAATAGAGATGAGCGAGTCAGCCGATCCGAACAACACGCTCACATAGAAATGAATGGACGTAGACGGCACGCGGGGGTTAAGCGGCCGGCTGCCGTCAAAGCGGAAGTACCAGGTGCATCCATTCATTTCTATGGAGCGTGCTGTTCGGATCAGCTGATCCGAACAGTACTCGCTCATCTCTAATCATTAACTAAAACACTGACTGAATAAGGTATTTACTGTGTGTCTAGACAGGACTAAGAAGTAGAGACTAGCAGGGACCTAGTCAATGGATACAGCAGGGGACTAGAGTGCAGATAATGTATTGTGGGTAATAATCGCTTTCATTCTTTCACACATGACTTACTTGCATGTGAAAAGCTGCCATGTGACACATCAACGTGGCTGGTGAGAGTTTACTATAGAAATCTGCTATCCAGATGATATATTGTGTTACGATCACTGGTGTGAAAATGTCCAAACATAATTTAGTATACTTTCCTCCCGTGAAAAGCTTTTCAACTCATGATGAAAAAGAACACTATTAATGTTACTTTAATGGGTTTTATTTTCTTTTGATTAAATGTGGTGTGGACTGATGTCAGTGACAACATTGCATACATTTCCATTAACCTTTTACTGCCAAGGATGTATGTAAAACATTTTTACTCTAAAGGGGTTGTCCCATCACAAGGATCCTATCTATACTGCTTGTTAATGTGAATGTAAGACTTTTCCTAAATACATTGCTTCAGCAAAACTGCTTTGTTTGTCCACTATATTACTTTATTCATTTCTCTGTTGACACATCCCTTGACTTATCTGGTCATAAGTCAAGTGATGTATCTGCTGCTCTGAGGGGGGAGGGAGGAGGGGCTAAGTGCACAGGAGCGAGCCTGGACGGGGTAGTTTACACTTTGGGGGGGAAAAGGGGCCACCAATACAGACCCAGCATCCGCTGTAATAGAGAGGCGGATGCCGGGGAGTGTAGATGCCGGCACAGGTGCAGCCAGCAGCGGCAGGAGCGATGCTGCTATTCCGGAGGGGAGGGGGGGCGGAGGAGCGGAATAGCAGCATCGGTCCTGCCGCTGCTGGCTTCACCTGTGCCGGCATCTACACTCCCTGGCATCTGCCTCTCTATTACAGTGGATGCCGGATCTGTATTACATTGTGAGGGCTGTACGTCCGATGCCTAGTGCATCAGCAGCGCACACCCTGGTGCAGATGTGAACGTAGCCTAACAGCGCAATGCAAGGTCTAAGAAAGGATGCTAAGGGGGCGTTCATACAGGTAGTGTCCGCTCCTAGTGTCCATTCAAAATCTCGCACGAACATTAGGAGCGGACACTAGCTGTGTCCGTGACACTTTTCATTCACTTAAATGGCGATCGGGTGTGTTCTTTTGCACTCCGTGCCTGTCCTTAGCTGTCCGTTTGTAAAGATGTCCGACTTTTCAAGCGGACAGCAAAAACCTACATGTCGGGTTTTGCTGTCCATTTGAAAAGTCGGACATCTTTACAAACGGACAGCTAAGGAAGGCACGGAGTGCAAAAGAACGCACCCGATCGCCATTTAAATGAATGAAAAGTGTCACGGACACAGCTAGTGTCCGCTCCTAATGTTCGTGCGAGATTTTGAACGGACACTAGGAGCGGACACTACCTGTCGGAGAATGACGGTAGTATGAACGCCCCCTAAGACAAAACTTTAATGTCAACATATTCAATGGTACAGTACACAAATTGTAATAACTTAACTATTGTCAGTGATGTTTACAATTTCATTACACAATTTCAAGAACAATTTTACAGAAACACAGTAAGCTTTTTCTTAAAGCATAAAGTGATATAATGTAATTTTGCATATTAAAATGTACCTAATATTTCAGGATAAACTGTCATATTTATTATAGGAGTAACAACACTATTTCTGTCCCTTGCATGCCTTTTACATTTTTATCATTTTCCCTACTGCACATTCTAGCATAAATTTTGAGTTGCTCCTCAGCTGGTTTGTGGAGGCCAGCTGCTATCTTTTTTTATTTTTTTAAATCTATTTTTATGTTACAACTATGCTGATGGAGTGACCATTATATATATTATGGAGGGTGCACTAAGGAGTATATCTATATATATACTGTTGGGGAGCAATGGGGAGAAGAGAAGATGGGAAGAGTGATGGGGAGAAGAGATTATGTGAGGAGATACTGGGGGGGGCACTGATAAGAGCATTATATTGTGGGTTTGGGACACTGCTACTCTGCTTCATTCACACTGGGCATTCTGAGACTCCTGTTCTAGTTATCAGACACTTATAAATTATCCTGTGAAGCTTATTAGCTAAGGCAACTTTCACATCTCCATTGGAGATTCCTTTGCAGTGTCCTCTGAAATTCGGTGGAGGAAAAAGTCCTACACAGAGGACTTCTATTGCCGCCAGTTTCATTTAATGATGGATGCCTAATAGGTCCCATTGTAGTCAATGGAGTCCATCGGACTCTGTGTGTTACCGCTGTTTTAGTGATACACCAATCCATTGTTTTGGTCCATGCACCTGACCTGACGTGCATGTACATCAATGACTGGGAAAGGGTTATATATATATATATATATATATATATATATATATATATATATATATATATATGTTAAAAGCAGAGGCTCATTATTCTTCTTACTCTATAAAAATGACATCTATTTTCCTCAGTAGATGTGGTTCCAAATAGATGTTAACCTATCTAAGAATCCTGTAGGACCTTGTAATGTTATTGACAGACTTACATGTACAGCTATATATTTTTATATTACTCAAAGCATTTTATTGTTTTAGAAGTAATTAGTGTGGTTGTATGAAGGGTGTTATAAAGGTTATGATCCAGTTGCCGTTAGGGTTCAATCCATCAGGTTTCCAATGCTTTTTGACAAACAGAATAGCATGGTCTGCTGTGCTATTCTTTCCTGTAAAAAATTTTTTAAAATACATAGAAAGCTGATGGAAACTTGACAGACCCATTATAAGTCAAAGAGATCTGTCATCCATCATAATGAAATTCAAAGCACTAGTATGAACAGCATAATGGCTAATTTTTGTGGGACAAACTACCATTTAATATTCCATTAGATTGGAACACAAAAAAAACTGAATGGGATGAAATTAGAGAAAAACTGCATTTATGCCACATTCTCATGGGTTTTATTTTTTCGCAGTTCACTGTGCAGCCTAAATGACACGTTACTTATATTCTGCAGGTAAGCAGAATTACGGCAATACCAAATGTACAGTCTTTTTTGTGGGGATGTATAAGGAGTCTTTTTTGTGGGGCCAGATGTAATTTTTATTTGATGCTTTAATCGCTTTTCAAATAAAAGCAAAATGGTGAAAAAATGGTTCAGCTATTTTGAATTTTTTTGTGTGCGTTCACTATATCGGAGCAATATTTTTATATGTTTGTAATTCAGGCATTTTCAGACTTGGGGATACTTAGTGTGTTTGTTTTTCTTTGTATATTTATTTTTATATGTGTTTTAGTGAAAGGGTGGTAATTTTAAGTTTTATTTAATTAATTTTTTTAACTTTTTAAAACATTTTCTACTTTTATTTTTCAACCCTCAAGGGCTAAGACCCCAGGATGTCTAATCACAAATACAATACACTGCAATGCTAATGTATTGCAATGCGTTGCAAAATCACTGTAGTCCTATTACTGACTGCCTAGCAGGCTCTCCTCAACAGGCTCCCAGCTGTCATGATAATGTTTTGCCACCCCCACGGATCTCATTTTTGTGGAGTTAATTCTCACAATGTGTATGATACAGGAGAGAAACAGAGGTTATAGTGGCCACTCAGCTCCTGTACGGCAGCCATATTTAAAGACCCGACGTCTCTACTATGGTGGATGTCGAGAAGGGGTTAACCTTCTTTCTCGGTTCCTTTTTGCCTCATGTCACAGGCAAAATATATTACACAGGCAATATATATATTAAGAAATCTCCTTGGTGTGTGCCAGGAAATCTGCCTCATGTGACTCTTTGCAATCCAAGCAGCTGATACAGAAACTTCCCTATGGTTCCCTGTGAGTAGTAGGACAAAAGACTCATAAAGCTTCATCCCTTTGCCTATCTATGGCCGAAGATGGAGCAGCCCAGCAGAAGATTAATGGGAGCCTTTCAGCAAAAATGTGTTATAAACCTAATCACAGTACCTTGTAGAGGTAATTCTACAGTTTCCATATATGCCTCTATTATTCAGCTTTGGAGATCCATTTTCATTTAAACTGAAGTTTTATTAAAACCTTTTTGCAGGATTTCCCCCCCCCCCCTAGATTATACCTGATCACAGTCGATGTCAACAATTGTATATAAAGTGCATCAGTGTTTTCTACATATAGATGAAAAGTGCATCCCTATTAACATAGGGCAATGTGCTGATGATAATTTTGCATCTTCTATGCAGCATGTAAAATAGAATCAGCTGAAAAATGAGAATCTGCTCAACTGTCAACTGAATGGAGAAGACATTTAAATGGGGCATCAGCAATCCTATAAATTCTAGTTCCTGATAACTGGCTTGATCTGTTAGGGTGACCTAAGTGTAAGGTTTAATGCACACATTCCAATGAACATTGAGCAGGTGTCTTCTCAAGAGAACACACCAGAAGCCCCCATAGAGGTAAATACACCATGGAATGAGCTGTCGGATGTCAATCCGAGTTTCATCTGAGTGCATTCCACTGCAATCTTGGTCCCATGTAGGATAACACACTTGGTTGTGTGGCCATGGGGCATAAAGGACTTTTCAAATGAACAACTGAACACACAGATTTGTTATGCTTATACCTAGGTCAAAGAACCACATTGGTAAGAGACTATGATACAAAATATGGTTTAGTATTTCTTCCTTCACCAATCTCTAATATGTAATCTGTATAGTACAATGTCTACAATATAAGACTTACTAGTTATCATTGCTCCGGTGACAGAAACCAGGAAGCCAATGCTGACCAAGACCACACATATCAGCCTCCCCTGTTTGTGCCTCTGTAGCATGACAAACATCAGAACTCCTGCTGCTCCATGGACAAAGAGAGAAGAGAAGAGGGCCCACAGGAAAACCCAGTACCACATCTCTGAAAGAAAAGTAAGAAGTAAATAAGCAAGAGTTTCATGATGTCTTTTTCTAAAAGATGTCCAATTTAACTGGGAGGAAGAATTTGGGGCCAGAATTAGTATCATCTACCATCATTAACTATACTGTAGCCACAATATCATGGAAAAGGTACAATAGGAGAGAAGTATTATTTCATGCAAGCGACTCATCTTCATGAGTCAGTAACTTCTGCCTACTCTACGCCTATTTGTCATGGCATGTAGGTGAGAATACAGAGATCACATGGTACAGTGAAATAAAACTGCATAGAACAAACTGATGTGCATGAAGAAACTTTGCAAATGTTAACAATGAGCCTTTTTCCGTTTCCCGAGCAGGTTAATGGAAATTCTGTATCAGTGTCATTTTCTACTGACTTCCAGTGATAAGAGATAAAAAGACTTGCTGTTCCTTGATTCTAGAAAGTAAAAAACCAAAAGAAAGAATATAAAACATGTACAACATCTGCAGGAGAGGCCCAAAAATCTTCTACCTGAGTATAATTCAGACCTTTAGCACCTCAAGGACAAATGAAATGGTTGAGATAAAAATAAGAACGAATATACTTCTTTGTCTGAATTTTTGAGGAACAAAAACCAAACTTAATGATAACTATGCTATATCCTCTGTCCAGTATTGAAGTTACTGCATATAATATATCACACAATGGAATGCTCTTCTTGCTTTACCCACTACTTTAGGCCTCATGTATACGACTGTGTTTTTCACGGCTAGCACACTAGCCCATTAATTTCTATGCGTTCTTGCACACAACCATGTATTTTCACAGTCTGGTGTATGGAGCAGTGAGCAAAACTCAAGACAGGTCTTATTCCTGTCCATTTCGTGGACTGTGCTCACTGGCCGACGAAAGCAAGTATGGTTCACTGGTGGCACGTGGATGAAATCTGTGTACCATCCATGCCGGTTGATCATGGCCCGGTTGTGCACATGTTGCCTTAAACAGAAATGCAGATCATACACTTAAAGACAAAAGAAAATAGAGTGAATTTGTTCCTTTGGTTATACCCTTGATGTTATTTTTGTTCCAGTCCTGGAATTCTGTACTAAAATGTTTTCTCGTTTAGACATTTATGACATATCCACATGGTGCCATAAATATCTGATAGATGGGGTGACTCTCTCTGTTAGGAGCTATGGAACCAGTCAAACATAAGCATCTCTTTTATGGCTGGCTTTATGTAGCACTAAGATTATTGCACATACATGAAAAAGGATAAATACAATACTCATCAGTACTCATCAGAAGGATCAATACCCATGATTTGCACAGGAAATGTACTGTCAACTAGTGTAAAACTGAAAGTTATTAAAATTGCTTTCAATAAGTAGAATTCTTCCTTTACAAAAGTAACCTGTTATACACATACATGGACAAAATTTTTGGTACCCTTCCTCTAAGGAAAGAAAAACCTACAATGGCTATTAAAATAACTTGAAACTGACAAAAATATTCATATATTTAAGTTCACTGAAAATCATCTAATGAAAATCAGACATTGCTTATGACAAAAACGATGGTTCCCTTAACATAATATTTTGTTGCACAACCTTTTGAGGAAGTCACTGCAGTCAAGTCATTTCTATAACTTTCAGTGAAACTTCGGCCCCTGTCCATGGGTATTGTCGGCAACCACTCGTGAGCAAACTGCTCCAGTTGTCTCGGGTTTGAAGGGTTCCTTTTCCAGATGGCATGTTTCAGCTCATTTATCAGATGTTTAATAGGATTTAGGATAAGGGCTCATAGAAGGCTACTTCGCAATAGTTCAACGCTTCACTCTTATTGGGTGTTTTTATCTGTGTGTTTTATGTCATTATCTGTTGAAGGACCCATGACCTGCGTCTGAGACCAAGCTTTCAGACAATGCTAGCACATTTAGCTCCTGAATGCCTTGATACTCTTTGAGAATTTAGTATACATTTCAGATTCAAGAAACCCTATGCCAGATGCAGCAAAGCAGCTCCAAAACATAACTGAGCTTACTCCATGTCTCACAATAGGTATGATTTTCTTTGTATGCTTCATGTTTACATCTGTGAACATAGAACTGATGTGACTTGCTGACATGACATGATATGGTTTCCTCCTCGGTCTTCTTCCAGTAAGTCCACTTATGCAGAAACAGCGATGGATGGTGCAATCCAGCACTAATCAACTCTGATCTCTTCGGAAGTTGATCTGAACTTTTTGGTTACCATCTGTTTTATATGTCTCTTCAATTCTTCAGAAATTTTCCTAAGGCATCCACATCCAGAAAGGTTGGCCACAGTCTTGTAGACGTTAAATTTCTGAATACTATTTGTAACCGTCGTAGCATCAAGATGTTTGAAGATCTTATAGCCTTTGCCTTTAACATGTTTGTCTACACTTTTCTCTCTAATGTCCTGAGACAATTCTCTCTTTAGCTCTCTTTGGTCTATGTTGAGTGCGGTACATACCATGATACCAAACAGCACAGTGACTATATCTCTGATTTTCAGTAAATTTAAATGCGTTAATACTTTTGTTAGTTTTCAATTATTTCAGTGACCATTGTGTGTTTTTCTTTCTTTAATGGAAGGGTTCTAACAATTTGGCCATAGACAGATAGTAAAATAAGTATTGAACACGTCACCAATGTTCTAAGTAAATATATTTGTAAAGAGGGTATTGACATGAAATTCTCTCCTGAAGTTGGTAACAGCCCATCCAATCTGAACAGGCAAAGAAATCACACCATAGATGTCCATAAATTAAGTTATGTGTAATAATGGGAGGAAAAGTATTGAACATGCTTAATAAAATGTATTTAATACTTTCTACAAAAGCCTTTGATGGTGATTAGTTTCCAGACACCTCCTGTATGGAGAATTTAGTGGCATACATTGCTCAGGTGGGATTTTGGCCCATTCTTCCACACAAACACCCTTGAAATCCTGAAGGTTCAGTGGGCTCCTTCTATGAACTCTGAGCTTTAGTTCCTTCCATGGATTTTCTATTAGATTCAGGTCAGATGTTTGGCTGGGCCATTCTAGCAGCTTTATTTTCTCCTAAGGGCTAGTTCACACGTGGGCAAGGAGGCGCATTTTGACAGTGGATTTCGCCTCAAAATCCGCCTCCATACAATGGTGGTCTATGGAGACCACTAGCGTTCTTTTTTCCGCTAGCGTCATGTTGCCGCTAGCTGAAAAAAGAAGTGAGCTGCCCTTTCTTCAGGTGGATTCAGTGAGCCGCGGCTTCCGCCTGGCAGCAGCAACCTCCGGAATCAGCCCATTCATTTGAGACGACTCAGGAGGGTGACGCCGCGACTGCGACGATCGTGGCAGGCGGGTTTTGACCGTCCCCACCGCCCCCCGTGTGAATGATCTCTTGAGGTTCATTCACAAGGAGGAAAATGGCGCTTTATTTGGCGCTAAATTTTGAGCGCTGAAAAAAAAGCCTCACATTGACTTCATTGGGTGCCTTAACTTTTTTTTTCACTAGCGGAATTTCGTCTAGCGGAAAATTCCTCTAGTGGAAAAAATAGGTAGCAGAACCCATTGAAATCAATGGGAGGCTTTTTTTTAAGCGCTGAAAATTCAGCGCCAAAAGAAGCACCATTTTCCTCCATGTGAATGGACCCCAAAGCAATTGAGCGTTTCCTTGACTGTGTGTTTGGGATCATTGTCTTGCTGAAATGTCCACCCTTTTTTCATATTCATCATTCTGGTAGTTGACTTGATTTTTATCAAGAATGTCTTGGTATATTGGTTAATTTACTCCTCTAGAAAAAACGGTGAAAAAGTCCGCACTGCATCCGATGTCCGTAAAATTTAACTTTTAATTAAACATCTTAAAATGAAGTTACAAAATCAAAGAAGTGGCAGTAAGAAAACATACAAAAGTGGTTTAAAAAAGGAAAAAACCCTGCTGGCCTATGCGTTTCAGGATGTTCTACCCCTTAGTCATAGCTTGTCTAATACACATGTACCTTCAGTCTTATGTCCGTCAGGAACGTTCTTCTCCACAGCAGCGCCTATCGCGCTGTACAGTGGGTGGGAGCGGGGAGGAATTCAGCGCACTGCCGGCTTTCCAGCAGTATATAGAACTGCCTGTGCCCAAATCAGTGAAAGGTCCTCTTTAAAAAGATTTTAAAAAATGTAAAAAACAAAAGACGAATTAAAGTGGAACTAAACATTTCCTTTTTTTGCCATAAATCCAGGGTTTATTACAAACAAACTTTGTAATATACTTTATATAAGATAAGTGCCTGTTTCTTCACTTATTTGCCTTCCTGTCACTGATCATATCTACACAATAAAACTCTATAGTGTGTTCTGTATCATTTCCAGATATATCACTGGTTGAAAACACAGGTGGGATGTGAATATGTATAGCTGCATATAGATATCCAAATCCCAACTGTGTTTTTCTCCTCTTTTATATGACACCAAAATGAAGATTCTATGTTTTATAATGTCTGAGATATTACTGTTTCAAGTGACCCTCCCATATTAAAACATAAAAAAACTGTATACATTTGTTATAGCTGTAATTGTGCAGAATAAAGGCAAAATGTCATAGTGCACAATGAAAAGTATCAAAACAAAGCCCTTAAAAATGATGCAATTGTGGTTTTATTCAGCTCCACCCCATTCAGAATTTTTCTACCATCATATTCTATGGAATATTAATGATGCCATTACAAAGTATATTTTGCCCTGCAAAAATAAACCCTCCTACAGTTATGCAAAGGGAAAAAAGGAAAAGTTCTAGATTTTAGCAGGGAATAAAAAACAAAAATGCAAAATAGCTGTGGTTGGAGGGGGCTCACTGTAATGTAAGTAGCTTGCTTTATAGAGATTTATTTTGATAAGTATCCGAATAAGTAGTTTTAGTCTCGGTTGATAACAAGAGTCTAGACATCCAGTCTATTATAAAACTAAAACATATGCTGAAAAATGTATGATACAGCATGAGTCACCTGTTATTTCTGCCTAAATGCTGAAGAAAAATATTCTTCCTCTTCTCAGATAAGTTCCCTAAACCAATGACTAAATTTGAAGTGTGCTTCCTCCTTACATTGAACGTCATTCTGCAAAGCTTGAAGTAACGTGTTCAGGGTGATATCTTTCTTCAGTTAGGCCTTATTCACATGTACACTTTTAGTGGACATCTGATGTTTGTGTTAATGACAGACAGGACATGATAATGATGATGATGTGATGTCCCTTGTCAATCTGTTTTCACATCTGTCAAATCATCCCTTTTTTTCAAAGTTTTTCTGTCTATCAATCTCATTGGCTAAATGTGATGATTTGTTATAGAGGTGGTCAGGACCAGAAAATAATAGATACTGATGACCTATCTACAGGATAGATCATCAGTATCAGATCGGTGGGGGTCCAACACCTAGACCCCCTTCCAATCAGCTGATTCTGGTGCCGGAAGTCATATACTTCTCATACGGCCAGAAGAAGCCCTGCTCCTATTCGAATGAATGGGAGCAGAATTGCAGTTCCAGTCGCCACCATTACAGTGTACACTATACAGATTCAATGTAGAGGTGGCAACTGAACTGCAGCTGCATTCCATTCACTTGAATATGGCTTGTACGGGCCAATACTATTGATCCTGAACATAAGCATGAACCTGTGATCAATAGATTCCTTTTCACATAGACTGCAATACAACTGTATTACAGTCTATGGGAGAATCATTGTATAATTATTAAGGCCTGCTAAAAGGGGAGGGGGCGCAGCTTAGGCACTGAAATAAGGGAAAAGTCTCCTGTATATTAATATGTATGAGACCTTTTTAATTGCATAAAAATACTTTTACAACCGTTATTGCAACCTCTCGCTATGTCCCATAATCCCATGAGTTTGTATACCTACACATACAGGATAACCAGGGAACCAGGGCTGTGGAGTAGGAGTCAGAGTTGTAAAAACTCTAATTGTGGTTAGCACTGCAGCCTTGCAGTGCTGGAGTCCTGGGTTCAAATCCTGCCAAGGACAACATCTGCAAGGAGTTTGTATGTTCTCCCCGTGTTTGCGTGGGTTTCCTCCGAGTACTCTGGTTTCCTCCCACACTTCAAAGACATACTAAAAGGGAATATAGATTGTGAGCCCTGTATGGGACAGTAACTGTCAATGTCTGTAAAGCGCTGTGGAATATGATGGTGTTATAAAAATAAGCATTATAAATAATAAATAAATAATGTATAATTAGATGCATAATTTGTTGCATATTTACTTCCATAGGAATTCAAGTCGAGTCTTGCTGTGGAAAAAGAACTATACGTCCCTAACATATAAACAGCAACCTCCTTGCTTATTGCCCTATATTCATCCTATGTCACTAAAGGGCTTTCAGCCTAATTCTGGCCACAAAGTGGCTGTACCTATCAGATGAATGTCTACCAAACCATTGGGACAGGCATTGGGATCTGTATGGGGGTGTTTCCATTCTTCCTTCTGCAGGAGTAAGACAGATCTGGCATGACTTTTGGATATGGGATGTCCCTCACTCCTTCCTAAAACCACCCAAACTACAGTAAATTTTGACTTTGGAATAAATGCACAAAACACTTTATTTTGGGTGTCAAAATGGCCACAGCTTTATTAAACTCACAAAAGTAAAATAATCACAGAAGGAGTCAGGTGACGTGCTAGACCATTGGGATTCACAAATACTGTGTGATCTCCAGCTGTCTGACATACAGCACCCGGCCAGACAGCAAGAAATAAATAAAGGGGGCGGCAATTCTAGCAGAGCCAGTACACTTTAAGGGCACCAACGACCCTTAACCACTGTGCCCGCCCCTGGATGACGTTACTATTATGACATCTTTCAGGCTGGCCATTTCCAAAGCTCAGCCTGTTCACCACCATGAGGTTTAACCTCCTCTATAAGTCCACAATAACTTGCCTGCAACTTCCACCTGACTCCTCAACCGCCACAGAAGAGGCCATTTGACACCTTAAATGGATTTGACCGCCACCAAACTGATTAGGAATGCACTAGCCTTTAGAAACCTTATATACTACAAGTCCTCATTAGAGATGAGCGAGTAGTGAAATATTCGAGATTCGATATTCGTTTCGAGTAGAGCCTCAATATTCGACTACTCAATATTCGACTACTCTGCATCTCTGATGTAGCAGAGCTGAGTGTGAAGCAGGGTTCAGCGGTTCTCCGGTGTAGCAGCGGATCTCCGGTGTAGCAGTGCTGGCCATGCGCTCAGCTTGGCTGCATCTCCGGAGTAGCCAAGCTGAGCACACAGCCAGCTCTGATTCATCTCCAGTGTAGCAGTGCTGGCCGTGTGCTCAGCTCGGCTGCATCTCCGGAGTAGTCGAGCTGAGCGCACGGCCAGCACTGCTACATCTCGGCATAGGAATGCATTGACCAGCGTTGATTGGCCGAATGCCATACAGAGTACAGCATTGGGCCAATCAACGCTGGTTCTGCCGGAAGAGGCGGAGTCTAAGGTCGGTCCACAGTAGTCTCCATTCTGGTCCGATCTTAGACTTCGCCTCCTCACAGACGAGCCTCCGGCAGAACCAGCGTTGATTGGCCCAATGCTGTACTCTGTATGGCATTCGGCCAATCAACGCTGGTCAATGCATTCCTATGGGAAAAAGTCAGCTCGCGCATATCGCAAGCTGACAGGGATCCCGACGTAATACAGTGACTTGGGCATGTTAGATGCCCCCAGACGAGTCGAAGAGTGGGATCCCCTGAAACAAACATTTTTTCCCCATAGACTATAATAGGGGTCGATATTCGTTTGAATAGTCGAATATTGAAGGGATATTCGAAACGAATATCGAATATTTTACTGTTCACTCATCTCTAATCTCTAATGGTAATCCATATACTTATCTGGATACAGACTGTAAATGCTCCTAAGGGCTCGTTCACATCTGCGCCCGGTCTCCGTTCTGCAGGTTTCTGTTTCCTGCACAAAACAGAGCCAGGAGACGGAAACCTGCAGTACTCTTTCATACCCATTCATTTGAATGTGTTTGAAAGATGTCCGGCCATGAGCGGCGGTGAGCGTTTTATGCTCTCCGCCGCAAAACCGTTTTTTTTAAATCGGACACAGAGTCGGACATACAGTACTCTGTGTCCAATTTAAAAAAAAAAAAACAGTTTCGCGGCAGAGAGCATAAAACGTTCAGCGCCGCTCACGGCCGGACCCGGTCTGACAGGTTTCCGTCTTCTGCATGCAGAAGACGGAAACCACAGAACGGACTGCCGAACGCTAGTGTGAACCTAGCGTAAGTCACCGGCTACACATGAAGACTAAGAAATACAATAATCCTGTGCAGTTTTTGTCTGATATCCATTGACTAAATGTGTTGGACAGTAATACAGAGGTCATAAATAGATCATTAGACGCCATATAAAGGAAGGGGAAATAATAACACAAGCACTTAACTTTTCCCAATACAAATCCCTTCTTGTTGAGGTGGAGGTCCTTGGAGCTACAAAAATTTGGCCGCCAATCTGTTCCACCACACCAAATTACCCCCAGCCGCAAGCACTGGCTCAGGGGCACCATAACACCAAGAATGGCAGTTTTACCACATATAATAACCCACTCCCCGGAACGCCACCCAGCAGGAGCCCAGAGACCAGTCAGACGAAGATAAATTAATCCTAGGGGAAACTAACCACCATGTTTTCCCACCTCTTACAATTTCAACCAACTCCAAGAACCCCCCACCAATGAAAAATAACCTGCATACGGTATAGCCAGTATACACAGTATGACCTGTATACAGCCCCGAGAAATTATATAGAAATTATTAACTTTAACTTATCCCCAGCATGATCAGTATTGGCAGAGCTAATGTCTGTAGTAAATACATGAGGGAACTCACACCATTGTTGTGTGAGGTGATAAACCCTAGTATTATAGTCCCTGATACAGCAGACATGCTTCATCCAGGTCTTGTGATGAGAGAAAGAGGATGAAGATGGATGAGACACGAAGTGACATCTATTCCTAAACTCTTCCCTCATTACAGTAACGCACTAAGCACTATATACTCCTAAAGCTGAGTATACTCACATATACTCTTAAAGCTGAACCAGTCTGTATAAATCTACACAACTACTGCACGAAGAAGAAACTGCAGGAGTTATTGGTTCCCCCATCCCAAAGTCATGTTCCCCTTTGCTGATGTCTCTGAGGGTGTCTTTCTTTATTTCAACATGTCTGATACTTTGTTCTTAGGGAAGATAACCCATCACCTGAGATTCTGGCAGTGGCCTTTCTTCTTCTCATTTGCATGCTTGCCTGAGGTCTATGATCACCTTTACTATAAGCTGAGGTCTGCAATCACTATGACTTCCCCATGATCATAGACCCAACATTCTTGCTTATTTCAATAGGAAGCGGGACATAAGTAAGAAGATACTCCAGCAGCTGCCTATTTTGAAGACAAACAAATAGTGAAATCCAAGATGTGCAATACTTAGTATCCCTAATGCCTGCCTTCTGGAGACAGGTTCCCCGCAAACACATTAGCTGATCTCAAGGAAATTTGGTGGGTTCATCTAACATTAATCTTCTTCACAGCTTTATGGGATTTCCTTAGGCTAGGTCTTAAATATCAAATCATTGTTGGGTCGGTCGCCTGTCACCCCGCCGATCAGCTGTTCCTGGAACTCTCCAGCATTACAAAACTAAAGTGAGCGGCTGAGCTGTTAGCAGAACACTACATTATATAGTTCTGCCACCAAAGGTGGGACTGCTGCGTGCTGGATATCCATCAATCTGAAGACTTATCCTAAAGATGGCTCATCAATATGAAAAATGTATCAAATCCTGGAAACCCCTTTATTGCTTACAATATCTGAATACTGACCGCTCAAGCTGCTCAATCTAGTAAGGTTAGTTAATAAGAGGCCTACTTTGTATGCACTGAGCCTGTTAGTAAAGATAAAGGGACCTTGTTGGTCCTAAATACCAACAGTCAATGCCAGTGCTGCGGACAATTCCAAATTCCAAGGGGTGTCTATTTTTTGGCTGGTGAAATGGAGACTCCACTATCCAGGGGATAGCTTTAGTGTCATCATAAGACACCAGTATTACAAGTGTCCCCGGACAGGGAGGGCCCTGTTAAATGTATTGTATGTCTATCCACATAAGAATCCCACAGGCTCCTGGAGTTACCTCAAGTCTACATTTATATGTCCAAGAAGCCATGTCTTCACTTATCCTGGCCTGTGACTTGGACATCATTCATATGGGACAATTGGAGCTATGGAGTCTCATTGCTTTGTATAATGGAGAGGCCTGGGTAAATGTATGGGTGAAGTGACAATGGATGACGTGGGCTGCTTATGGGGTGACAGTAGTTGTCACAGACGAGGCCCGGTACATGGACCACTCACCGGTCAGGGTCCTCAGCACCGTCCCGTGTGCCCACAGGCTCAGCACTTGCTGCACCGACAGGTTGATCATTGACAGGTCCTCCTTCTCCGCCTTCATTGTGCTCCTCAGCCGGCAAGGTGCTGGGGGAAGAGGGAGACGTGTGGGTCCCGGGGCTCCCAGGCAGCTGCTCCTCCTCCTCCAGAAGCAGCACAAGGAGCTCAAGCAGCAAGAGGCCAAGCAGCGATGGCCTGGGGATGAGCGGAGGGCACAGCTGGACCGAGGAGGAGAAGCAGCCTCGCAGGGGAGACATTGAGGAAGAGGGCTGCTGCTGCCAGGCGCTCCCTAGCCTGGCTCGACTAGCTCTTTTTGGCAGCCAGTGAGGTGCTACCGTTGTGGGCAATGAGCTGCCACAAACCCTGTACTGCTGTGTGTGCACTGCACGGAGCCGAGCAGCCAAGCTGCATCCTCCAGCACCATCATCCCCATCAGATGTCTCCTCCTCCCCCTCATCATCATCATCACCCCAGTCACCATCATCATCCTGGAGGAGGAGACTGCGTGGCTGGGATGCAGCACTACACAGTGGAGGAGGCATCGCTGTGCTGCTGGCTGCTCCTACCACTCTGGTGAGGGTGAATGTGCCTGCTATACAGCGACCTCTGCCACTGGATGAAGGAACATTGACTGGGCAGCTCCAGAGAGGATACAGCCCTCCTTTCTTCACCTCTATATGGATATGCACTAAGCTCACAACAACCTTCTCACTGCCTAATGTGTATATTGTGGCTACAGATCAGTATAGTGCTCTGCAAAGTATTGGCGTTATGGAAATGTGGACTGGTACTTTGTAAGGTTAAATTCAGGGTGATCATCCTGTGAATATTGTACACTGGGTGTGGTAGTACCAGAATCAATAGTTGAAAAAGTAGGGTAACCCCGACAAAAAAATAATAAACCTGAAACGTAACTTTTATTAGTATCAATAAAAGAACCAGATCCCTCTAAAATGAAGTAGGAAGGCTCCTATATTGTGTGAGACCTAATTGTGACATTCGCCTATCTGGAGAGAGGGCAGGATAGAGTCCAGTCACTCAGACTTACTCATTAACACATTGAGTGCTGTGTGCATCTGTGTGTGAGACTTCATGTATAATAGCCTTCCTCCACATGGACATAAATCAATGTCTCCACCAGACAGATAAAGTAGTCAATATAATCCCCAGCTCCAGAATTGTGTATTGTCCAAAAGTGCCTCTTATGCTAGAAATAGAGCAAGTAGCAGGAGAGACATTCGCTACAGCAGTGCAGCTGGTCAGACTATTAGCTGTGTCATATACTTCCCTACCCCCACGATCAGCTGCTAAAGCTTATAGAATGAATTCAATAGGGGGAAACACAAAAGGCAGAACCGCAACTAAAGATCTCTAGGGAGTGAGATGTGTATAAGTCAGTCTCCGCTGCCTGAGCACCCCCGGGTGGAAATAGCTCTATGTCAGAGGCGAACCATTGGGGTGGGGGTGGGGCAAGGGACACACTTCACCTAGTCTGCATGATATCAATTGCGCTCAGTTTTCTGGGTTTAAATAGCCCCTGTCTTGGGCTAGGTCCTGTTAGGCTTATCCATATAATTGCACAGTATATGTGTTTAGCTCATAAATCATGTTCCCACAGCCAGGTCACTTAGCGGCCAAGTAGGTTCCTTCTTGCATTTGTGGTGGGATTGCCCTCCGATTCGAGCCTTCTGGACGGTGGTATTTCACTTCATGTCCACCATAGCCGGTTTTGATATTAGTCCTTCTCCTAGTCTTGCCCTATGCTTTTAAGATTCTGGTAGTTTTCCCTCGGAGATGCAGGTCATTCTGGGGCAGATTGTGCTAGCAGCTCGGACCATGATCGCTCGTTAGTGGAAGTCTGCTCTTTGCTTAACCGTAACTGAATTACTCCACCATGTTGATTTAGCATGCACCTTGGAACGTATGTTGGCCAATAAAACCCATACTTACGCCAAATTTCGAGCCTAATGGTCCCTTTGGATCTCGTATAGGGAGTCTAGTAAGGTAGCTCTTTCTCTTCGGCCTCAGGCTGACCCCATGGGGACCCCTTAGATCATTATCTATTTGCTGTGCCGTTATCCCAGGTGGCTTCATTTTCTTTCTTTTCTTTTTTTTTTTGCTGTATCCCGTGTTTCTTTTGTATTGTGCTCAGGTATGATGCTTCTGATATTGTTTGGTTTTCTTGTTCTCTTTTGTTTCTATCTTGTCTCTCTTACTCTTTCTTTTCCCTATTCCTTTCCTGTGCCTCTCTGGCTATGTTCCCTTCTTAACTCTCTTTCCAAGCTTCTGCCTCTCTTCGTTTTGCTTTGTGGTTCTTTTCCTCTTTTTTTGTCCTCTCGTAGAATTGGTGTTTTAGTAGCGTTTGTGTATTTGGCCCTTTGGTCTTTGTTTATTTGGTTATGTTTTTGACACCCCTGCACTTAGGTTGCAATCCGAAGTTCCAACCTTGTAATTTTCGTTCTACTGATTGGACCTCTGTTGGTTTTTCTTATGTTTGTAACTGTTTTTCTTTTTACATTGTAAAATTTCTCTTTGTTTTCTCTTTTCAATAAAAATCATATTTAAAATAAAATAAATACTAACTGAATTATAACTAGCATTATGGAACGATTCAAATCAATAGAACAATTAGTTCGATCACATATCCTCTATTCAGATATGATCCCAGAGACAATAGGAGTATGCCACCCATAGTAGAGATTACTCTATGTGCTTCAAATGAAGCGGGTGAAAGATAGAGTGTCATTCTGGCCTTTAGGTTTAACGCAGTTAAACCGGAATATCCATTGCGCCTCTCTACGTAGGACCACATTGTCCCAGTTCCCCCTTCTGATGCACTTCTGCACACATTCGATACCCTGAAACTTAAGGGAGAATACATCTCCACTATGTTGTTCGCAAATGTGGTTAGCCACAGGTGTGTCAGTGCCCCTTACGACATCCCCCACGTGTTCTAGAACGCGCCTCCTAAACTGTTGTTTCATTCATTCATTCAATCTGGCTGAACAGATTTGAATGAAATTTGGCAGATAGATTGTAACCTCGATTAACACATAGGCTACTTATCCTGGTAAATGACATGGCTTCACGACTGTTATGAATTTATGTTCACATACTATATTACACGGCTCTTGCAACAGCTTATCTCAGGTTCTGATAAAGTCAGGTCTGTTATCTCTTTATGTAAACACACAGCTAACCCTCAGTCCACTGTGTACATGCATTTGCATATTATCAGATCTGCTCCAGGCAGTGCTGACACACTGGATGGGAAAACACCTTTAATCCAAATTGGCAGTTTGCCAATTTTAAACATGCTAATTTGTCACAAAATTCTAAAACAATGTAAGCTATGAAGGGAGCCAGAAGTTACAGAGTTCTCCTCAAGCAGAGCTGAAGGGGATCATCAACGCCAACAATACACTCATTATATGGCGTCCCAGCGAGCTACTGAGATGCGAGAACAATCACAGGCTTGGCGTAGGGAACAAGTTCAGGAGCAGGACAGCTTAAGAAGCCGAAACTCCAGAGCAGGCAAACCATTGATGGCAGCAATTTAATGAATATAGGCAGGTCATCGACGCCAACAACGCCCAGACAAAGTCGCGGGCAGAGGCTAGTACATTATATTTTGAGACAATCTTCACTGCTTCTCAACATTAGACTCCATGAGAGACATTTTTATCAGTGGGACTCATTGTGTATATAGGGCCATGTACCAGCTATAAGCTTCCGAGGGAGCCACTTGGCTGCCAGTTGCTAGCTGCAGTTTTGTTTTCTTTTAAATAGGCCTTTACCTTTTTCCTATTTACTTACTAATCGCATAGAGCAGGAGAAGCAAAGGCGGCTAAGGGCAGGAGCAGGAATCGTTAAGTAAGGCAACAAACGCATAGCTGTTTGTTTCGAACAAAATATGTCCAAACCAGTGGCATAACTAGGAATGGCGGGGCCCCGTGGCGAACTTTTGACATGGGGCCCCCCACCAACCAACACCGACGTCGAAGACCTCGACCGGCCCCCTCCTCCGCACTCTATTATGTCCCTTAGTGGCCCCTGCACACAGTATTATGTCCCTTAGTGGCCCCTGCACACAGTATTATCCCCCATAGTGGCCCCTGCATACAGTATTATGTCCCTTTCTGGCCCCTGCACACAGCGGTAGCGGCTGTCACCGGGCCCCCTAATGCCCTGGGCCCTGTGGCAGCCGCCTCCGCTGCCTCTACGGTAGTTACGCCCCTGGTCCGAACTGATATTACAATTATTATACTCGGAGATCTCTTCAGACCCCAGAGCATGATAATCGAAGGCCCAGTGGAGGTGAAAAACATAAAAACCAGTGTTACTCACCGCTTCAGGGCTCCACTGCAACTTCCTGCTGTCTTCGGCTCTCTTCAGTTAAGTCAGAGACGTCACATTGGTCATGTAGACATTGCAACACATAACAAGACTAGTGTAACCCATGCCTGTGCTGTTATTGATGGGCCAAAGACAGCAGGAAACCATATCCAAGCCCAGGAGAGGTAAGTAACGTTTTTTATGTTTGTCACCTCCCCTGGGCCTCCTTCCCTGGGCCTTTGATCATTATAGTATAGTAATAGTTTATGGGTCATGAACCTCCAAAATTTCGGGTTCTGCGAAACCCAAAAATTTTCAATTATTATCAAAAATTATCAATTATTTGCAAGGAACTCCGTAGGGGCCACTATGGGACATACTTTGTGAAGGAGCCACTGTAGGACATTGTACTTGGACATTATACTGTGCACCGGGGACACTGTGAGACAATATACTCTGTGCATGGGCCGTTATAGGACATAATACTGTGTTTAGGGGCCACTATGGGACATTATACCTTAATAATAATAATAGTAAATTTTATTTATATAGCGCCAACATATTCCGCAGCGCTGTACAATTTGTAGGGTTCAAATACAGACAGAAAGATACATTACAGAGAAAGTCATTTCACACAATGGGACTGAGGGCCCTGATCACAAGAGCTTACAATCTATGAGGTAGAGGAGGTGACACAAGAGGTAGCAGGGGTGAAGGGGCCGCTATGGTACATCATACTGTGTGGGGAGGCCACTATGTAACATCATACTATGTGCGTGGACTACTATGGGACATTATACTGTGTACTGTGTTGATTTGAAGGTCGACTTGAGACTGCCCACTGGTTAGATTAATTCATTTGGGCCTAGTTAACAGTGGAAGCCGCATCTGAATGCTGATTCTGTGCTGTGAACCAGGGGGAAGAAAATAAAGAGGAATCCAAGGCAAATGTCTTCATCAAAAGTTACTGCATCAGATACTGAGTAAGTGGCGTCACTTGTCCTATCTCCCAGGTCCGTAGTTATAGCAACGCAGTGTAAACAATGGGAGGAATAAGGTCACATAGCAGAAGAAAAAAGCAGAATTTCTAGAGCAATAAATTTAGAAAAGTCTTCAATTTACATAAGCTACCAGTATAGGTAGGATCCTTGAGATGGGATAACCCCTTTAAGGTTCGAGGCAGGGACTTAAAAAATTTACCTCTTTGCTGATGACATCCTTCTTATCGTCTTTCTTACCCTCATACTCCATACCAAAACTCATGCGAACCCTCCATGACCATGGTCAACTATCCAGCTATAAGGTTAACCCCTCTAAAATAAAGGCATTCATGTATCTACTCTGCAGTAATTCTGATTTCTAGTGATGTGAACAGTCCCTCATCCCCATTTTTACACTATGCTCTACTCTATAAACTACCCTAGGCTGATTTTTCTGTATATCTCTGTCTTAGGCTGGATTTCTGCAGTGAAAATGATCCTTCTGAAGTACTATACTTCTTTGAGACTCTTCCAGTAGCAGTCCCTCTTTCTGATTCTATTCTCCGAGGGTGTTCTCCGAGGGTGTTTCCCCTCGCTTTGCAGAACTTGTCCATCCTATATAACCCGCTTCTCCCAGATGATACAGTCCTATGAAAAAGTTTGGGCACCCCTATTAATCTTAATCATTTTTAGTTCTAAATATTTTGGTATTTGCAACAGCCATTTCAGTTTGATATATCTAATAACTGATGGACACAGTAATATTTCAGGATTGAAATGAGGTTTATTGTACTAACAGAAAATGTGCAATATGCATTAAACCAAAATTTGACCGGTGCAAAAGTATGGGCACCTCAACAGAAAAGTGACATTAATATTTAGTAGATCCTCCTTTTGCAAAGATAACAGCCTCTAGTCGCTTCCTGTAGCTTTTAATCAGTTCCTGGATCCTGGATAAAGGTATTTTGGACAAACAATTCAAGTTCAGTTAAGTTAGATGGTCGCCGAGCATGGACAGCCCGCTTCAAATCATCCCACAGATGTTCAATGATATTCAGGTCTGGGGACTGGGATGGCCATTCCAGAACATTGTAATTGTTCCTCTGCATGAATGCCTGAGGATTTGGAGCGGTGTTTTGGATCATTGTCTTGCTGAAATATCCATCCCCGGCATAACTTCAACTTCGTCACTGATTCTTGAACATTATTCTCAAGAATCTGCTGATACTGAGTGAAATCCATGCGACTCTCAACTTTAACAAGATTCCCGATGCCGGCATTGGCCACACAGCCCCAAAGCATGATGGAACCTCCACCAAATTTTACAGTGGGTAGCATGTGTTTTTCTTGGAATGCTGTTTCTTTTTGGACGCCATGCATAACGCCTTTTTTTTATAACCAAACAACTCAATTTTTGTCTCCAAAATGAAGCTGCCTTGTCCAAATGTGCTTTTTCATACCTCAGGCAACTCTATTTGTGGCGTACGTGCAGAAACGGCTTCTTTCTCATCACTCTCCCATACAGCTTCTATTTGTGCAAAGTGCGCTGTATAGTTGACCGATGCACAGTGACACCATCTGCAGCAAGATTATGCTGCAGCTCTTTGGAGGTGGTCTGTGGATTGTCCTTGACTGTTCTCACCATTCTTCTTCTCTGCCTTTCTGATATTTTTCTTGGCCTGCCACTTCTGGGCTTAACAAGAACTGTCCCTGTGGTCTTCCATTTCCTTACTATGTTCCTCACAGTGGAAACTGACAGGTTAAATCTCTGAGACAACGTTTTGTATCCTTCTCCTGAACAACTATGTTGAACAATCTTTGTTTTCAGATCATTTGAGAGCGGGCTGTCCATGCTCGGCGACCATCAAACTTAACTGAACTTGAATTGTTTTGTAGAAAGAAATGGTCCAAAATCCCTTCATCCAGGATCCAGGAACTGATTAAAAGCTACAGGAAGCGACTAGAGGCTGTTATCTTTGCAAAAGGAGGATGTACTAAATATTAATGTCACTTTTCTGTTGAGGTGCCCATATTTTTGCACCGGTCAAATTTTGGTTTAATGCATATTGCGCATTTTCTGTTAGTACAATAAACCTCATTTCAATCCTGAAATATTACTGTGTCCATCAGTTATTAGATATATCAAACTGAAATGGCTGTTGCAAACACCAAAATATTTAGAACTAAAAATGATTAAGATTAATAGGGGTGCCCAAACTTTTTCATAGGACTGTATGTCGTCTTCCATGGTTCATACTGGGTCCAGGGTTGGCTTCTTTAGAATGGCTGATATGGTCTACCCCTTAACTCTGTTGCTCAGGCCCTTTGACCACCTTTCCATGGCATTGAACAAACAGAGTAATTCCACTACCGCCAAATTGCCCACTTCACATTTACTTTATTTAGATCCTTGAGGGTTACTACCCTTACTGCCTTTGAGAAGCTATGTCAAGTAGGTACCTCTATCAAGGGCCTGATCACTACGATTTATCACCATCTATCCTTTCCTGATGGTTGGGTACCTCCCATTCATAGCTCCATGACCCGATGGGAGGAAGCTCTGGGTAAGCCACTCTTTCATGCTCAAATGAAGAAATATATTTACCGTATATACTCGAGTATAAGCCGACTTTTTCAGCACAGTTTTTATGTTGAAAAAGCCCCCCTTGGCTTATACTCAAATCAGGCAGCATAGGACTGCAAGGACCTGCATAAATTAAGTGAAGGGAGAGTGTCCTTCAGTGGTTGCTACAGTAATGTTATAGGACACTCCCCCTTCACTAACAAGAAAGAAAGCCCGGGAGGACACAGGTCCTTGCTCCTGTGTCTGCATTGAGGAGAGGAGAGGAAGCTCCATGTAACATAGTGAAAGTAAAACACACAGGTACCTGCTGGATTACTATTCCTAGTAATGTCAGGTATTTGGGGTTATTAATTTAGTTTTAGTAACTCCATGTGCCTCAGGTTAATAGCAGTTAACTCCATCATGTCACTCACATTAACCCCTGTGTGCCCTATATAAGGGTTACTAATATGTGAGACATATAGAGGTAATAAAGTGCCTTAATAATGTTTAATTATTACATCCTTGTCTCTCACATATCAGTAACCTTATGTGAGGCACACAGGGGGTTAATGTGAGGGAGATCGTAGGATAATTTCATAAAATTATCAATTTTGAAAGTTTCTAGTAAAAACACAGACAGTCATATCACACAAAATTCTTCCTAATTAACATTTGCCATATGTCTACTTTATATTGGCATTGTTTCTTCAATGTCCTTTTACTTTTCTAGGAAGTTAGAAGGCTTAGAACTTTAGTAACAAATTGTCAGATTTTCACGAAAATTTCAAGATTTTTTTTCTAGGGACTTATTTAGTTGTGAGTGACTTTGAGGGGCCTATATAATAGGAAACACCATAAACAACACCATTTTTGAAACTGTAGTCTTCAAGCTATTCAAAATTGTATATAAGAACTTGATTAACCCTTTAGGTCAGGGGTCTCAAACTCGCGGCCTGCGGGCCAACTGCGGCCCTTGGGACAATAGTTTGTGGCCCCCGCGCAGCTCCCTGCATGTCCCACTATGTCTCTTTAGTGTTTTACTTACCAAACTTTCCTCCAATCACCCCCCGCTCTTATAACAGTGATACAAGCGATGGGTGATCGGTGGAAAGCTTGCACTACTGTAACTGAAGGACCTGCGTGTGACATCACGTGACTAGGGAGGCGTGTCTTAGTGTGCTGGCCGGAAGATGAAGGGATGTGCCGTCTAAAGGTACTGAGAGGGGAGGGGCATGTGAGATGCAGGGAGGAGAGTGTGTGTGTGCCTGTCTATGTGTGTTTCTGTGTGTGTATGTGTCTGTCTGTGTAAGTCTGTGTGTCTCTCAGTAACCTAGGGCCATAGATGGAAGGGGAACATGAAACTGGGGCAGAGATGGGGGGCATGAAACTGGGGGCAGAGATGGGAAGGTATGGGGGCAGAGATGAGGGGGGACATGAAGGGGGACACAAGCTGGGGAAAGCAGGAGGGGGCATTAAACCGTGGAGGTAGCTGGAGGGGGACCTGTCTGCCTCTAGTTTCCCCCAGTTTAATGTCACCAACCAGCTACCCCTACAGTTTAATGTCTGCTTATAGCTGCCCAAGTTGAATGTCCCCCTCTAATTGGCCCCAGTTTAATGTCCCACTTCAGCTTCCATTAATTTATTGCCCCCTCCAACTACCCCCATTGTTTAATGTCACCCTCCAGCTGCCCCAGTTTCATGTCCCCTCTAGTTTCCCCCAGTTTAAACTGGGGCACCAGGAGAGGGACTTAATACTGTGAGACAGTTGGAAGGGGACATTATAATGTGGGGACACATAATGTACGGTGACTGTAGGAGGATTATACTGTGTGGGGGCACATGAAAAATGAATGAGAATGGGCGGAGTCAACATAAAAGTGGGCAGAGCTAAATTTGCTGCGGCGCGCATAGCTTGTGGAAAACCTGATGCAGCCCAGCCTCACCCAGACTCTACCAACAGTGGCCCCCAGGTAAACTGAGTTTGAGACCCCTACTTTAGGTGTTCCACAGGAATTAATGCAAAATGGAGGTGAAATTTCCAAATGTCACTTTTTTATACACATTTTCCATTTCAAACCACATTTTTCTGTAACAAAGAAGGGGTTAACAGCAAAACATACCATAATATTTATTTCTCTGATTCTGCAGTTTGTAGAAATATCCCATATGTGGCCTTTCTGTGCAACGTGACTCAATACGTGTCCTCAGAAATCAAAGGGCACCTTTAGGGATTTCGGTCAGCAATTTCATTAGGATAGTTTTTAGACACCATGTTACATTTACAGAGCCCTAGAAGTACCACAACAGTGGGAAACCTCCACAAGTGACCCCATTTTGGAAACTGCACCCCTCAAAGAATTTATCAGGGGGTGTAGTGAGTATTAGTATCCCAGATGTGAACGCACAGCGGATGGTGAAGAGGGAATATGTAAGTTGTTCGGAGTACATTGGGAGCACCAAATTCCCTACTATGTCCCAGTAGCTCCTATGATTGGGGGGTCACTTTGGGGGTCTCTTCTATTGTATTTTCTCTTGTAAGCTGCAAAACTAGTTTGTACCCTGATATACGGTTGCACCGCTTATATATTCCCCCCCTGACGTGTAGCAGTCAGTAGTAGCCCCTATTGTCTTAACAGTGGTGTTTTGCTGCCATCTACTGGTGTGAAGAAATATAGCCTGGGACTGCACTACTGTGAGAGACAATAATCACCCTGTTCTGTTTGGTAAATGGTGTGGTCCAGAGGAAGTGACGTGAGCAGGAAGCTCAGAGCAGCGTGGTGTGGGCCGAGAGTGTGTGCTGTGAAGACCTGTGAGAAGCCATTGCTGCTGTAGGCCATAGTAGAAGGCCTGAAACACTGCAGAGACTGACTGGAGAAAGTGGCAGTGTTGTGGAGATTGTTCTGGAGACTAAAGCCGGACTGTGCCTTGGACTGGGTTCAGACCTTCACCCAAGACAGAAGCAAGACAGAGTCTGCTGAGTTCCTGGACAGGCCTGCATCGAGGGAGCACCATAGAGAGCTAAGAGACTGTATAAACCCGGTACCGTACAAGTATCTCAGGGACAGCTAGGGCCAGTTTATAGCGTGCGTTATCCTCATATTGTTATATGTAACTTAGTTTTTTTTGTTAATTCCTTCCCATTTTCCATAAGTAAATTGTGTTATATACCTGCCAGTGTGCGTCTGTCTCCTAGTCGCGGATCCTTGTTACCTGCTGGCCCGGACGTACATTTTGGCGTAGTCGGCAGGATCCGTAGCTCAGTAGACATGTCGGACAGGGAAGAGGGAACCTCTGCCGGGTCAAGCCCAGTTGCCCCAGCTGATAATCCCAATGTAGCTGTTTTGCCAGGAAGGAGAATGGTGCCGCTGGGCTCAGTGATGAGCCAAGTGACAAAATTTGATGGATGTAATATGACGGTAGCTGAATGGGCAGATCAGATACGAGGCTTACAGCAGATATATGACATTGCACCAGATGTGATAGTACAGTTAGCCACACTGACGCTGACAGGGGACGCCAAGACGACTGTCAGGCTACAACCAGCTAATGAGAAAAAGACATTTGATGAAGTAGTGATTTTGTTAGAGACCATTTATGGAGAGACAGCATCATTAGGATCCCTAAAAGTCAGGTTCTTTCAGCAAACCCAGTCAGAAACTGAAACTCTCCCTCAGTATGCCAATGCCCTACAAGAACTACTCAATGACGTTAGGGAAAAAGGGGGAACCAACGCTATAGCCGACTATGACCGTACTCTCCGAGACCAGTTTGTCATAGGAATTCGTGACAAGATCATAGCAGAGGCAATGCAAGATGAGATAAGGAGACGGCCACAATCTACCTTCAGTGACATACGGGTGGAGGCAATTTACCGTGCGAATAGTAAAGTGACAGAGTGTCACACTAAGTCAAGGGGCCGAAGCAGCAGCTATAGGAAAAGCTGGAGACCTGGAGTCCATTATTCAGAAACTACAGGTACAAGTAGAATACCTAACAAAGCACTGCAAAGATTTTGCACAGCAGGCCAAGAGAGGCTATGAAGAAGGAAGAGTGAATAAAGTACCTGAGAGTGGAGTGTCAGGGGCCTACCGAGGGGGCCCAGAGAGACGACCACCTCGGCGAGAGATCCAATGCTGGGTGTGTGGAAGACTGGGACATGTTGCTGCAAAATGCCCAGACAAGTTCCCAAGACAGCCGCCTTTAAACTAGAAGTTTCCAGCGCAGCGGGGCATGCGTTGGAAGGGAACAAAAGAGTGAAGGAAGTTAAGAGCCCTGATGATACACTGATTGCAGCAAGCCCGGTGTTGCAGGTCAAGATGAATGATGTCCTCATTACTGGAATGATAGATACGGGATCACAGGTTACCACTATGGGAAGAGAATGTTATGAACGGTACTTCCAACAGTCTGCCCAGTATGACCCTGAGATGTTTGTGAGTGTGGTGGCAGCCAATAACCTACCTGTCCTGGTATGCGGAGTAGTCTGGATGGACGTGAACATATGCGGCCGAGACTTAGGCAGAAGAGGTATTATCGTAGTCCAGGAGGGCTATGATAAACAGATCCCCGTAATTTTAGGGATGAATATTCTGAAGGACATGGACCACCTGCTGTTTGCTAGAGATGGGCACAATTATTGGAGAGAAGCTACTGCTCACCAACCCACTCGGGCTGCCTTACAGCGATTAATAAGGATGTGTGGACTGCAGAGAGCCACCGATGGAGAACAGCCCGTGGGCTGTATTACTGTTCCTCATCACACCAAGGTAACACTACCAGCTGAAAGAGAGACTATTATATCGCTACCACTGGGCACCACTCGGAAATTAGAAGGCCTCTCCGTCATGATTGACCCATTATCTAACCAGAACGGGTGCACTAATGTGCTGGTGGCTCGCTCCTTGTCTGTGGTAACCCAGGGGAGAGGGTTGGTGCGGTGTGTCAATACCCATAACCAGAGTTCAGATCTGACTCCAGGTAGCCTCCTTGCCAAGGTCTATGCTGTCCCAGCTGAAATACGAAAGGCGACACCTTTAGAACTGACCCCGTCTGGGAAGGGGGAATGGTCAGTGACCGTGTCCACAGAAGCAGAAAGGCTCATTGTCTCCCATGAAGAAGGGCGGTTGCTGCGGGAATGGATAAAGTTAAACCTTTCTCGATATACCACTGATCAAGTCAGAAAGGTAGACCAGTTGCTAGCAGAACACGAGGCCTCATTTGCACGACATGAGAATGACTTTGGCTGTGCACAGGGAATCTATCACGAAATACCCACTGGAGATGTGGCTCCCATCAGGGAAAGATATCGGCAGATACCACCCCAACAGTACCAAGAAGTGAAAGATCTGCTGAATTCAATGCTGGAGAATGGAGTTGTTAGAGAGAGTCAAAGCCCTTGGGCTGCACCAGTGGTGTTAGTCAAAAAGAAGGACGGATCTTTAAGGTTCTGCGTGGATTATCGTAGACTGAACTCCTGCACTGTACGTGACTCTTACCCGCTCCCCCGTATTGAAGAATTGCTTACGGCCTTAGGCAAGGCCCATTACTTCTCGTCCCTGGATTTAGCAAGTGGCTACTGGCAGGTCCCCATGAGTGAGAAGGACAAAGGGAAGACGGCTTTCATCCTCCCCATGGGTCTATATGAGTTCAACCGCATGCCTTTTGGTCTGACCAGTGCCCCGGGTACATTCCAACGGCTCATGGAGAAATGTCTGGGCGATTTCAATTTCGAATTCACTCTGATTTACCTCAATGACATCATTGTCTACTCCGCTACGTTCGAAGATCATCTTCAGAAGCTGGGGCAGGTTTTTAGAAGACTGAGAGAGCACGGTTTGAAGTTGAAGCCCAGTAAGTGTCGCCTGTTACAGGAAGAAATCGATTATCTGGGACATCGGATATCAGGACGTGGAGTGCAGCCATCCAGTGAGAAAACTGCGGCTGTGCGAGACTGGCCCACTCCTACCAACCTACGAGAGGTCCGTGCCTTCTTAGGGCTTGCTGGATATTACAGGCGATTTGTGAAAGACTTTGCGCACAAAGCTGAACCACTGAATGCGCTATTGAGGAATACCGCTAGGGGTTCGAAGGCTCAATGCGTGCCTTGGGGTATCGAACAAGAGAAAGCATTTCAAACTCTGAAAGTTGCCTTGACCAACCCTCCAATTCTGGCATATACTGATTACCATCTACCCTTTCAGCTTCATACAGACGCCAGCCAATATGGTCTTGGGGCAGTACTCTCCCAAATCCAGAATGGCGAAGAAAGAGTGATCGCATATGGCAGCCGGTCATTACGAGACTCTGTAAGAAACCCTGCTAATTACAGCTCCTTCCGCTTGGAGTTATTAGCCCTTGTGTGGGCAATGACTGAGAAGTTTGTGGGGTACCTCACCGGGGCAGAAGTACAAGTGTTGATGGACAACAATCCACTGGCACATTTGGATAATGCGAAGCTAGGTGCCCTGGAGCAACGGTGGATGGCCCGACTTTCTAAGTACCGCTACAGTGTGAAATATCGCTCCAAAAATGAGAATCAGAATGCCGATGCATTGTCCCGAGTTACTACCCAACCACCGGTCGGGGACATAGATCAAGAATTAGAATCAACAGAGGTACCTGATTTCACCCAGTTTTCCCAGAAGGTGGTGACTGCTCGACAGAGCGAAATACTGGGAACTCAAGTAGCTCCCTTCCTGGGCCCATCCCACCAAGAATGGATTGGGCTCCAGCAACGTGATCCAAGCCTGGCACTGCTATGCCGTTGTGTCAAAAAGGGGTGCAAGCCTACTATTGACGAAAGAGACCAGCTGTCACCCGAAGTATTAGCGGTACTGGGGCAGTGGAACCGATTGGAGATGAGGGATGGGATCCTACGACGGTGTGTATACTTGCCAACTGAGATTGACGTCTGTTATCAAATTGTAGTGACTACTGACCTGGCCCGTCCACTAGCCACTGAGGTACATCGTAGGAATGGCCACTTTGGAGCTGAGAAGACCTTTAGGTGGCTCCAATGATTGATCTTCTGTCCGAGTCTCCGCTTCATTGTTGAAGAAGTATGTCGTGATTGCAGAGCATGCGAAATCAGCAAAGCAGTTGAACAGAGGGCTCCAACACAGACCATAGTGACGAAAGAGCCACTTGAAGTATTGATGATTGACTATCTCGCCGTGGGATATTCTGCAAGTGGGCATCAGTATTGCTTAGTTATGGTAGATCACTTTACCAAATTTGCTGTAGCCGTTGCAACAAAGGACCAGACTGCTGAGTCGGCTGCTGAGGCCCTGTGTCACCACTTCATACGAGTGTACGGCTGCCCTCAACGCATTCACTCTGACCAAGGCGCCTGCTTAGAGGGGCGAGTCATGCAAGAGGTGCAACGTATTTATGGAATGAAAAAGTCACGCACCACCCCATACCACCCACAGGGGAACGGGGCATGTGAACGATTTAACCGCACATTACTTCAGATGATCCGCACCTTGGAAGCCAACAAGAAGCGACAATGGCCGCAGTACCTGCCTGAATTGTTGTGGGCCTATAATAATCAAGTCCACTCTGTCACAGGGTATGCCCCATATGTTCTCTTCTTTGGGCGATCCGGAAAAGGTGTGGGAGACCTCAACCTCGAAGACACCGATGAGTTTCCTTATCGAGGCCTGCCCACTTGGATTCAGGCTCACCGTCAGAGATTAGAGACTGTCCATCGGATAGTACGTGAGAGACTACAAGAACAAGTTCACCCTAATCATCGGCCGGTGCAAGACACCCCTCTTAAAGTGGGTGACTTAGTCTTGGTACGAGTAAAGAAGCCACTAGGGAAATTGGACAGTAGGTGAGAACCTGACCCTTACTGCATTGTGGCCCACCCTCATGTTGATAGTCCCGTTTACTAAGTCCAAAATACCCTGACCAAGCAGACGCGGACGCTACACCGTGACATGTTACGCCCATGTTAGTCTCAGGGACCAGTTCAGAACGACAGAGAGGAAGTGACTATGACACACCCCTCCACAAGTGAGCCCTGGTTGTGGGATGACGATGATGATAACGGGGGTGTTGTGGAAGCTGTGACCACCCCGACAGCAACTGGGCCTGCAACAGTAGTGACACCCCCGACTGCCATATCTGACCGTCCTAATGAGAGACCGACCTCTACACTTGCTGACGATATGACAAGCTTGAGGCGGACTAGTCGTTCTACAGCAGGTGTACCGCCAGTGCGCTATGCCCAGAATGAGTTCGTTTGGCGAGCGGCCCATCGTTACATTACAACATTGCGATTACAGAAATGTGTTGATGGGGCTGTTGTTGTCAGGGACTGCCAACATTCGACTGGGGGGGTATGTAGCAGTCAGTAGTAGCCCCTATTGTCTTAACAGTGGTGTTTTGCTGCCATCTACTGGTGTGAAGAAATATAGCCTGGGACTGCACTACTGTGAGAAACAATAATCACCCTGTTCTGTGTGGTAAATGGTGCGGTCCAGAGGTAGTGACGTGAGCAGGAAGCTCAGAGCAGCGTGGTGTGGATCCAGAGTGTGTGCTGTGAAGACCTGTGAGAAGCCATTGCTGCTGTAGGCCATAGTAGAAGGCCTGAAATACTGCAGAGACTGACTGGAGAAAGTGGCAGTGTTGTGGAGATTGTTCTGGAGACTAAAGCCAGACTGTGCCTTGGACTGGGTTCAGACCTTCACCCAAGACAGAAGCAAGACAGAGTCTGCTGAGTTCCTGGACAGGCCTGCATCGAGGGAGCACCCCAGGGAGCTGAGAGAGACTGTATAAACCCGGTACCGTACAAGTATCTCAGGGACAGCTAGGGCCAGTTTATAGCGTGCGTTATCCTCATATTGTTATATGTAACTTAGTTTTTTTTGTTAATTCCTTCCCATTTTCCATAAGTAAATTGTGTTATATACCTGCCAGTGTGCGTCTGTCTCCTAGTCGCGGATCCTTGTTACCTGCTGGCCCGGACTTACAGACACATTTGGCGATTTTTGGTTTTTTTTGTCTTCACATTATTCAAGCTATATTTTTTATTTTTGTGTTGATGTGGCCATATGAGTGCTTGTATTTTTCCGGGATATGATGCATTTTGTAATGATACCATTTTTGGGTGCCTATAGCTTATTGACTATTTTTTATTAACTCTTTTTTGGTGGATAAAAATAAAATAAATCAATTCTGGCATTGCATTTTACTTTTTAAATGTTTTTCCACACGGCGTACAGCATAAGTAACATGTTACCTTTATTCTGCGGGTCGGTACGATTACGGCAAAACCTCATTTATAGGTTTTTTATGCATTAGTAATTTTGCAGAACAAAAACCCATTTGAGGACATAAATCAATGTTTTTTACATCACCATTTACTGAGATACGTAACATTTTTATTTTTCGGTTGACAGAGTTGGTTGAAGGCTTATATTTTGCGGGACAACCTGTGATTTTCATTGGTACTGTTTTTCTGTACATACGACTTTTTGATCACTTTTTATAGCATATTTTCTAAGGTGAGATGGCAAAAAAATCATTATTTCTGGCGGTTTTTTTTCCGTTTTTTTTTTCTCGAAATTTACCATATAGGTGAAATAATGTTTTAGTTTTATTGTACAGGTTGTTATGGACGCGGCGATACCAAATATGCATTGTTTTTTATTAATTTTTAGGTGTTTTTTTTTATTTAACTCATTTGATATAGGAAAAGGGAATTTGGGGGCTTTATTAATTTATTTTACACACTTTATTAACTTTTTTTTTTTTACACTTTTTTTTTTTTACATGTTTTAGTTGTTCTATAAGTATACTTGCAGATGCATAGACACACTTCCAGCATCACAGCAGGATCAACCAGGTACGAGGGGGTCCTTGCAGCCCGGGGTCACTAGCCAGATCCAGGGCTGCACAAAATGCATCAGGGCACCTTCCGATCTAGCTGCAGGGGGTGCCCAGGGGGGGTCCACACACAGTGCAACTCGAAAGGGTTAATACCACCGATGGGAGCGGAGCTCCGACCGGCAATTTGTGGGGCAGCTTGTCCTGGCTCTCGGCTGTGTAACGCAGCCAGGTGCTGGGAGTAATGGCGTGGGCACAGCATCTGTGCCCACTCCATTATAGGTCAGTAATAGAACTGAGCTGAGCGCTAACATGCTACTTGCAGCGACGTACAAGCACAGACCAAACCTGGAGGAAAGTCGGTGATCTTTCGGCATGTGGATGTGGATTGGAGAGGTGTCAGAACATTGAAATGGGTCCAGGTACTGCCAGAAGCAATGGAAGTGAGAAGAGTCACTTATTCCCCAGCCATTTTAGTAACGCATGCCGAAAGCAGCAACCTCTGCTTCACCCAGGTAGGTGAGCTTATCATTCTGATGTGCACTGATTTGGAACAGATCAGAGGGAAGGAAGGGAGTGAAGTCCAAAAGGCTAAGGGTGCATTCACATGTGCTGGCAGATTACGCTCTCAAAATGCTCCCATTCATTTCAATGGAAGTTAGGAGCGTATACGCCGCGTTATTTTGCGCCCATGATTTCGTTCCTAACTCCCATTGAAATGAATGGGAGCATTTTGAGCGCGTAATATGCCGGCACATGTATATGTGCCAGATCACGCTCCACGTTACATCATGTGAATGCACCCTAACACTTATTACGTTATGTTACTGTTTGAAAAAGTATTAAAGCAGTGGCCAACCACTGTCCACCAAAGGGACATATAGCTATCCGTGTGTTTATTTCATGGAGGGATGAGTCTACAAGTGGCGAGATGGTTAGTCTCTACAGTCTGATAGAGACCTCACAGTATAGGGAAGGTCTCCTAGACTATAGCAGTGAGGCTAAAAGGAGTTAAAGGGGTTGTCCCTTTTCAAGGATCCTATCTATACTGGTAGCTTATGTAAATTGAAAACTTTTCCTAAATATATTGCTTTAGAAATGCTGCTTTGTTAGCCTGCTATATGAATTTATTCTTCCCATTGTTTACACAGCGTTGCTATAACCACAGACCGGTAGGACAAGTGACGTCACTCACTCACTGCTCTTGCAGGCAGGACAATCAGTTCAGTTAATTACAGTTTGCTGATAAAGCTGAGTCTGTTATCTCTGTATGTAAACACACAGATAACACTGAGTCCATTCTCTACCACCATGCGCATATTATCTGATCTGCATAAGTATTGTGATACTTCTTAGGCCTGTTCAGCAAGAGGGGGGGGGGGGGGGAGATACAGGAAGTGAGAAGAAGAGTCTTCAGGCAGACTGCTGAAACACTGAGATATCACATGTAAAGGGGGTAATACTTTGATTGTGATACTGGAGTAATACACCACAGTGGATGGCCTCCTCCCCACTTACTCTGTTATCCTGCATTGGATTTTCCTACTAAGGTAAATGCTTGTTCTGTCTGTTTCATCTCCTCTTTCTGGTACCCTTCTCCATCTGTGGTGGGATTTCCCCATTATTCGGGATTTTTGGGACCAAATCCAGTCACATATCCAAAGAATTGTTAGTTGCCCGCTTGTCCTGTCACCATCCATGGTTCTTCTTTCTCTGCCCACTGATGACTTTAGACCCAGTCGTAAAAATGTTGCGACCCATCTTCTTGGAATCTCCAAATCTTTGATCCCCAAATATTGGCTTCAACCGATTGCCCCTCTGGTGCAACACTGGATCGAAAAATTCTCAAAGAACTGTTAAGTTTGACTTTTGATTCCCATGACCGGTTTTTGAAGATATGGAAGCCTTGGCTTCTGGACCAGAATACTGTAATTTCTTCGGATCACTGACGTTGCTCGCAGACTTAGCTTAACAGAATGTTCCTTATCTCTTCTGTCCCCCTATCTCAGTCCGCCCCCCCCCCTTACCACCCCCAACTCCCAACCACCCCCTTCCTTCTTCCTCTCCTACATTTTCCTTTTTGTTGGAAACATTTTCATACTTACCTGCAATTGCATTATTTGAAATTGTGTATATTGTACTTTCCATCTACTCTCTTCAATTGTTTATTTAAATATTCTACTGTTTCTGGTTACTAATTTGTGCTTTTGTTCACTTGTTATATTCCTAAAATATAATCCTATAAGGCTAAGATGCCACATAGCGGGCCACAGCAAAAAAGCGCTCCTGGAAAAACTGCAATGGCTATGCAACACAGTTTTTCCCGTAGTGCTTTTCGCAGAAAGCCTGCAAAGGTTTCCTCTGCGGACTTTCTGCTTCAATTATACCTATAGGGTAATTGCTGGCGTTTCCATGGACATGCAACGATTTCCAAAACTGGAATGGTTTTGAAAACTGCAGCGTATACTCTGCATGTATTTTCCCTCAATATGTGGATTGGATCCCCTAGAATCCCGTCCACTTTGCATGGACTGTAAAATGCCGCATTTTTTTCTGGGGCGTTTCCACTATTTGTGCCCTGTGGCGCCCTGGACTAAAAGTTGGTTTGTTTAATCTATTCATTCTATGCCTGTAATACATACATAATTAACAAGCAAGGCAGATACTTTGCATCATTTGTAAATACTTATAAAATTTGTGACTACAACTCAATATAATGCATACAACCTTCCATTCATAAATGTTTCCACTAGAGGGCGATGAGAGGCTTTAGAATAATTGTAGTCACATAGGGCATATACATTTTTCAGTTTTTCTGTAAAATAATTCTATTTCTTCATTCTTTTTATATTATAAAGTTAAGTATAAAGTTACAGAAAAGGTTATATGTCTCACTGAATAATAAAGGCCTATGTACCTATGAAGACAAAAAGAAAACACATCTGTGTCTATTCATATACTGTATATTCGACCATTAACAGGAGGAAGTGTTTATGGAGATCTAAATTATTTAAATGAGTCATAAAGAATGTTTTTCTCATTTCATTTACAACTTACAATAAATAGCCAATTTTTTATCCTTCAATGTGCCCACTCTCCAGCCACAGTATAACATAGACATAACTATTAGAGATGAGCGAACAATGAAATATTCGAGATTCGATATTCACTTCAAGTAGAGCCTCAATATTCTACTACTCGATCGAATATCGAATCCCATTATAGTCTATGGGAAAAAATGCTAATTTCAGGGGAAACCACTATTCGACTAAAGGAGAGTCACCAAGTCCACGAATAGCAGGAGGAGAGTGTGTAGGAGGAGCGCTGTGCAGTTAAAGCGCATGGACCCCATTATAGTCTATGGGGACCGTGCGCTTTAACTGCAAACGCTTGCAGTTGCGCTGATAAAAAGTAAGCTCCCTCGTAACTGCAAGCTGCCAGCTCTCCCGACTAGCAAGGACGAGCCTCCTGCAGAACCAGTGTTGATTTGCCGCAGGCTCGTCCTTGCTAGTCAGGAGAGCTGGCAGCTTGCTGTTACAAGGGAGCTGACTTTTTCTCATATGAATGAATTGACCAGCGTTGATTGGCCAGTGTACAGCATTCGGCCAATCAACACTGGTTCTGCCGGAGGCTCGTCTGTGAGGAGGCGGAGTCTAAAATCAGTCCACAGCATTCTCCATTGTGGTCCGATTTTAGACTCCGCCTCCTCACAGACGAGCCTCCGGCAGGACCAGCGTTGATTGGCCGAATGCTGTACACTGGCCAATCAACGCTGGTCAATTCATTCATATGAGAAAGAGAGTCAGCTCGCTCATAACAGCAAGATGCCAGCTCTCCCGGCTAGCAAAGACGAGCCTGCGGCAAATCAACTTGTTAGTCACAAAAATTTCCATCTGAATGATAGGAACCCTTTAAAATAACCCACATTTTCAGTCTTCAGTCTGGATTTTTAGGTCATTCTGTGGGTTATCGTCTCAGTTGAGAAAATATTGGCAATATGGCATCAGACATGGCCATATCTTTTTTTCTGTTGGATGTATAAGATACTATGATTCCATTGATGATAGGTTATATCTCCCACAACACAAAGCTTTGGTCTGGAGTAATTATTTCAGTACCAAATTTCCTAAGCATTTTTTTTTTTTATTTCCTCTTCATACTCAAGCACCATGGCTATAAAGACAAAACAAAAAGCAAAGTTTTCTACTGGACTTATTGTATTTCTGACCTCTGCTTAAGTAGGTGTTGAAGCAAGTAAGTGACTCTATTAGCTGTGATCGGGGTGAAAGGTTGCCACCTGGCTCCAGATTAAATGATCGGCCTTAAAGTAGGCTTTTGTTTAGAATGGATCTCTGGCCTCAAACTCTGACCTGACTCAATCTGGCTTGGAGCATCTATAGTCAGTCTAAGACTACTCTGCATACTCAGAATTGGACGCAGTAACATAAATACACAGGGAGAATTGAAACAAAAGCCATTGAAAAACGCACTGTTATAATGAAACATATGTTTCAATAAGACATTGAAAAGAAAGAAAGAGAGGAACTAGAAGGAAACTACTCCACCCCTGTCCTATGTGACCCTCCAAAGGAACTCCTATGTTCTCTTTGAGTATGACGAAGTTATGATACTAGTACCGCATGTGATCTTTTCCTGCTATTGTGGTGGAGAACTGAAATAGGCAATTCATAGAAAATGATTCATGGTAACTGGGTGTATTTCAGTAAAATGCAATAGCTGTAATATTTATTATCTATATATACTTCTCTAATTCTTGTATTATTCATTTAAATGAATACTTACAGTGTTGGCCAAAAGTATTGGCACCCCTGCAATTCTGTCAGATAATACTCATTTTCTTCCAGAAAATGATTGCAATCACAAATTCTCTGGTATTATTATCTTTATTTAATTTGTCTTCAATGGAAAACCACAAAGAGAATTGTCAAAAAGCCAAATTGGATATAATTTGGATATATATTAAAACATAAAAAGGGGGTGGACAAAAGTATTGTCACTGTTTGAAAAATCATGTGATGCTTCTCTAATTTGTGTAATTGACAGCACCTGTTACTTACCTGAGGCACCTAACAGGTGGTGGCAATAACTAAATCACACTTGCAGCTAGTTGAAATGGATTAAAGTTGACTCAACCTCTGTCCTGTGTCCTTGTGTGTACCACATTGAGCATGGAGAAAAGAAAGAAGACCAAAGAACTGTCTGAGGACTTGAGAAGCAAAATTGTGAGGAAGCATGAGCAATCTCAAGGCTACAAGTCCATCTCCAAAGACCTGAATGTTCCTGTGTCTACCGTGCGCAGTGTCATCAAGAAGTTTAAAGCCCATGGCATTGTGGCTAACCTCCCTAGATGTGGACGCAAAAGAAAAATTGACGAGAGATTTCAACGCAAGATTGTGCGGATGGTAGATAAAACAACCTCGACTAACATCCAAACAAGTTCAAGCTGCCCTGCAGTCCGAGGGTGCAACAGTGTCAACCCGTACTATCCGTCAGCGTCTGAATGAAAAGGGACTGTATGGTAGGATACCCAGGAAGACTCCACTTCTTACCCAGAGACATAAAAAAGCCGGGCTGGAGTTTGCCAAAACTTACCTGAGAAAGCCAAAAACATTTTGGAAGAATGTTCTCTGGTCAGATGAGACAAAAGTAGAGCTTTTTGGGAAAAGGCATCAACATAGAGTTTACAGGGAAAAAAAGAGGCCTTCAAAGAAAAGAACACGGTCCCTACAGTCAAACATGGCGGAGATTCCCTGATGTTTTGGGGTTGCTTTGCTGCCTCTGGCACTGGACTGCCTGACCGTGTGCATGGCATTATGAAGTCTGAAGACTACCACCAAATTTTGCAGCATAATGTAGGGCCCAGTGTGAGAAAGCTGGGTCTCCCTCAGAGGTCATGGGTCTTCCAGCAGGACAATGACCCAAAACACACTTCAAAAAGCACTAGAAAATGGTTTGAGAGAAAGCCCTGGAGACTTCTAAAGTGGCCAGCAATGAGTCCAGCCCTGAATCCCATAGAACACCTGTGGAGAGATCTCTTGATGGCAGTTTGGAGAAGGCCCCCTTCACATCTCAGGGACCTGGAGCAGTTTGCCAAAGAAGAATGGTCTAAAATTCCAGCAGAGCATTGTAAGAAACTCATTGATGGTTACTGGAAGCGGTTGTTCGCAGTTATTTTGTCTAAAGGTTGTGCTACCAAGTATTAGGCTGAGGGTGCCAATACTTTTGTCCGGCCCATTTTTTGGAGTTTTATGTAAAATGATCAATGATTTGACTTTTTTTCATTCTCTTTTGTGTTTTTTTCATTGCAAGCAAAATAAATGAAGATATTAATACCAAAGAGTTTGTGCTTGCAATCATTTTCTGGAAGAACATGAGTATTATCTGACAGAATTGCAGGGGTGCCAATACTTTTGGCCAACACTGTAATGTTATTAGCATTCAATAATATACATGGGCAGTCTGTACTTACTAGTATAAAGCTTAAACATATAGGGGGTTATTTATCATCTGTCTCTTTTTTGACCATATTTTTCGCAGACTCCACTGAATACAGTTAGTGATGGAATGAATGGTTTTCTTAGTTACAGAAAATAAAAAGAGGAATAACTTTCAAAACTTTTCCACTGTTTTTTCCAACACACTTTATCTATTTGGCTTACATTATGCAAGAAATATGTGCTGGGTCTACAGGTATGTAAAGCAAAAGCACGGAAAACTTCATTTTGATGTTTGATCCAGGATTGCATTGTTTGGATTTTCTATGTATTATTCATTCAATGGAATTTGTAAAAAGCTATAATCTCTATAAATAATGGATTTAATAATGGGAATTATGAAAATGACATTCACACTATAGAATATACATTTATGAGTATTAATATGAATTGTAGCTAGTTCAATGTATACTGGTCTAGCAGAATCTAAGCTTTCTGAAATTTTGATGGAGGTAAACTGGCACACTTTGAAGGGTTGAAACGATTTTGGGATACTAAAAAGGCAAAAATTATATCCACAATGAGTTTGTGGATATATATTATATCCCTATGCATTCCAGCATACGTCAAACATATCCATGACCTATAGACCTGGAGTAGGAAACCTTTGGCTCTCCAGCTGTTGTAAACTACAACTCCCAACATGCTTACTTGTTCCGCTGTTCTTGGAACTCCCATGGAAGTGAATGGAGTATGTTGGGAGTTGTAGTTTCACAGCAGCTGGAGAGCCGAAGGTTGCTGACCCCTGCTATAGACCAAAGATATGCCAAAGGAATGTCCTTTTGGCATCTATCTGCAAGTGCCAGTATCCCTTTTTAACTGTGTAGGAGCTATGAGTCTACTGCACTTTGCCTATACAGAGGCATCTTAGAAGAAAAATAAAATATGTGACATTTATGCCTATGCAGTGGTATAAGTAGTTGGCCATCTTTGGGGACATGCATAGGAGTTTTCTGTGACCATTTTTATTTTTCCTGTGACCTCTGTGAGATCTAATGTCTATGGCCAGCACTTCTGAATATAGTTTATTTATACTTCTAGGAATGGTCTATGGCACTTATGAAATCTATTTAGGTTTTATTGATTTAAGATTTATTAATCTTGCTCAGTAAAATGTTGCTAGCAACTACTGAACACTATGATCACTGGTGAATGTGGAGGGAGTAGTTTTTGCTCCACCATAAAATTCTCTCCTTTGTTAGATAGTTGGCAAGGCCCAAGCTGTTTTCTTTCTCCTTTTAATTCCTCACTATTTTCAAGATATTAGTTTGCGGTGAGTGAATTATGTCTCCATTCACAGGATTCAAAACTATTGTATGTCCATCTCATGAGCATCTATGACCCTCTTGATGCACACCATGATTTTATTTCCTTTCGCAGAAGCTCTGCTGAAGTTATGTCTACTATTCACCAATATGTCTGAGTCTTTCTCTGTGGGAGTTCATTATTTTATTATATAGCACATAATTGTAAAACTTGTTTCCATAAACCAGGTGCATAAGACTGCATTTATCCATGTGATGAAATATGTAGATATTGGGGGGGCAGGGGGCCACACGGTGGCTCAGTAGTTAGCACTGCAGCCTTGCAGCGCTGGGTCCTGGTGTTCAAATTCCGCCAAGGGCAAAAAACCATCTGCAAGAAGTTTGTATGTTCTCCCCGTGTTTGCATGGATTTCCATTCCATATTCCAAAAAGACTTACTGATAGAGAAAAATGTACATTGTGAGCTTTGTGTGGGGCTCACAATCTACATGAAATATGTAGATATCGTGGTGTGAGTTATGTACAGTATCTACACAGTCCAGTCATATTAATGTGACCACCGCCTACTCTTGACGTCAGCGTTAAATAACCAATTGCAGAAGGCGCGTGTCATCAGACGTCTGGGTGCAATCATCATTGTGGAAGGCACAATGGATCAACACAAGTATGCATCTATCCTTGCGGACCATGTTCACCCCTACATGCGAATTGTTTTTCTTCAGGATGATGGCATCTACCAGCAGGACAATGCGACGTTTCATAAAGCTCGCTGTGTACGTGCGTGGTTCAAGGAGCACCATCACATGATTACATCTGGTGTGTGTGTGTGTGTGTGGTGAGTAAGATAAATGGATAGACATTTTGACACCTGTATTTTTGTTGTCCCTGTGTTCTCTCTGTATATATTTCCTACATATTTGGGACATATGAACGCTAATTGAGCCACGGAGGCCACGACTTGAGACTCCCCACTGGTTAGACTCATCTGTTTGGGCCTAGTCAGTGGTAGAAAGCTCAACAGGATGCTGATGCTCTGAATCCAGTACAGAAAATAAAGAGAAATCCGAGGCAGGTGTCCTAGTGTCATAGAATCCTTTCCATGTCAGAAGATATTCTAGCATTTTCAGCTGGCTATCAGGTGAGACATGCCCCAATTTTTTATTGAAATTCTGTAAATTGTCCCTCTAACAACACAATGTTGAAGTGTCTTTCCTCTCTTGCCTCCACACTGGGCCATCTCTTGCCTCTAACTTCACCAGGGCAAGCAATTGCTTACACCCCCCTCTTTTCATGTTCGTAAGGTGAAGTGCACTTTGAGTGGCAGTATTACACATGCTGGAGCATCAGTTTGAGCAGAATTATAAGGTGAATGATTACTGTATTCAACGAACCATAGACACAATGGAATGGATAACTGTATGTGATAATAAGAATAGTTCTTATCTCAGTCATGATGATCAGTTTTGGATGATAGTCTAGCTTTTTCAGCAAATTGCCACTATGGGATCATGATGTTGATGTGGTGTGGGCTCCTATACAGGTGTAACCAGCAGGATAATATAGGTTCTTTTCTGTCTCCCAAGTGTTGTTCTAAGGGTCATAGAATCCTTTTACTTTTACAAGATATTGTAGTTTTTTCCAGTTGGCAGGCCAGGCACGCTGACAGTGTGCTCCAAATTTTTCTTGAAATTCTGTATGTTGTCACTGCACCAACACGATTTTGAGGTGGCATTTGCTCCCATACAGGGATAAGTGACATGATAATCGAGGTTCTTTTATTTCTGCCAGGTGCTGTTTTCGTGGTCATAGAATTTGGTCCACTGGCCGCCTCAGTTTTCCAGACCAAAAATTGTGTAGCTGCGACTTGATGCCGATGCAGTGCACCGGCATCCAGTCGCGCACTCTGCTCTAGATTAGACCCAATGAATGGGCCTAATTGGGAGGTAGTGTCTTCAGGTGGATTTGAAAGGCGAATCCACCTGAAGAATGAGCATGTCCGTTCTGTTTTCCAGGAAAAAAGAACTGACAGGCTCCCATTGATTTCAATGGGAGCCATCATTTTGGTCAGGATTTTGAGGCGAATTTGACCTCAAAATCCTAACCAAAAAACTACATGTGAACTCAGCCTTACAGAGTATATTCTTGCTTTTTCAGCCGGCAAGCCAGGCACATTGATAGCTTATCACAATTTTTTTGCAAATCTTGTAATTGTCACTTATTGGTGCTTCATCTGTTCCCCATAAAGGAACCATTTTGGGGATTTTTTTCTGAAGTCAATTCTTTATCATTTAATTTTTTAAGTGGCAGTCACGCTGACAGCGTGCCACAAATTTTTCTTCTAATTCTATAGTTGACAGTGCAAATAAAACAAACAACCCCAATATTGCTTATTCCATTACCAATGGAATGTTTGAATCGGATTCTAGTCCCATAAAGGGATTTTTTTTTTTTTTTCCTGAAAAGCCAATTCTTCATCACTTTTCAACTTGACTCACAGCCACATATTTGTCTCCCAAATAGCAACAAGCCTATAGCACAAAACGAGCCAATATTTCTACAAAACCTTTTCTTTTTACAATATAACCTCCATGTGTCTTTCCTTAATAAATGGGTCATTTTTGGAGTGTTTTAAATGTTAAAAAGCATAACAGCATAGCAGTGTAGGTTAAACTCGGAGTTTGTATCCACTGCTTACCATCTGATTTTTCCTAGACACACACGTCACTTTCACTTTGACATGGCTGTGTTTGGCTTAGAGAGCTAGAAATTGAATAGGTAGTTTCCTAGAAGACTTGACTGTGTTATTCACTATGTTTTATTTTAACCAAGCTAAGCTGTTGTTCTAATCAAAACATATCTTGGACCCAGGCCACCCGACCCCAAAAACAAACAAACACCCATCTCTAACCTAAACCAGGGGTCATGGTTTTGCAGAGTTTTAAAATAATCCAGATTTAATACTAGCATGTGCTAGTTTTCTGGTACAGAGTAATGGATTCAAAGGGAGTCTTTCACCCGGATGAAGCATACACACCAGCAGCACAGTTAGATAGGCCAGTTTCATCTGATTGTAATGCTTCTGAGTGAACCTGACCTAGCTAAGGCCCCATTCCCACAGAGTAACGCGCAGCTCATTTAGACAAGTATACACATGTCAGGTGCTTCAAAACAGATCCTATAGACTTCAATGGGTGCCAGTCTTACACGCGCTACACATTGATATCAATGGGTTATAAAGCCTCCCATTGATTTCAATGTGTAACGCGCGTAAGCCGGCACCCATTGAAGTCAATGGGATCTGTTTTGAAGTGCCTCGCTCTGACACGTGTATACGTGTCTAAATGAGCGGCGCATTACTCTGTGGGAACGGGGCCTAACTGCTGCTAGCTTTATATGCCTTACCCTGGTGACGGACTTTCTATATGTACTCCAACTAAAAGCACTTACACTGGGCAATCCCAGCCAGGATGAGTGTTGATTGACAAAAAAACATGTCAATTAGGGCTCGTTTGCTTTGATGTAATTACACAGGCCAAACTATTGAAACATTTGATACAATGATTGCAACTTCCCCATTTGGCTGCATTGATTAGAGACTACACAGCCACATGACAATTAAAACTGGCAATTTGAAGTCCATTTTTTGTTTTTTCTTACAGACATTACACGGCAGCATTAATTTCACCTATGAATTTCACCACAAATGTCAGTGAATAGAGGCTACTTATATGACTGTTATTTTGACGGTTCGTTGTCACAGACCACCAAAATATAGGTCATGTCCTATTTTTGACCGCTTTCAGATATCCTTCCATACACCTATATAGATGTTTTTCACAGCCATTTTGCAGATAATCTGCAGGTTTATAATGCATAAAAGATGTGGCCAACAGGCTTTTGATCATTAGTTCGCTGATCAGAAACACAATAAAGCTAAGGCTCCATGTTGTGGAAACACAGCATTTTTTGTTGTAGATTTTGCAGTGTTTTTTTCAGCCAAAGTCAGGAGTGGCTTGAAAACGAATGGAAAGGAAGCTCCTAGACGTTTCCTTTCTGTTAAATTATTATTATTATTATTATTATTATTATTATTATTATTATTATTATTATTATTATTGTTGTATAGCACCATCATATTCAACAGCACTTTACAGACATCTACTTTTAACTTTGGCTGGAAAAAAAAAACGCTGCAAAATCTGCAATTAAAAACTCTGCATTTCTGCAATGTGCGGCGCCTTAGACAACAGGATTGTTAGCAATAATTGCCCTGAATATTGGGACATGTAAGTGGAATACAGTTGGATGACACTTGGAGTGACATCCGGGTGTCATTCAAGTGCATTCCATGTTGCATTCACATCTATGGGGGCTTTTGATCCTTCCATTCTGATGACATGGAGTAGGATAGGGCCTGCTCAGAACATCAGAAGCATACTTTGTCATGTGCATGGGCCTTAGAAGCATTGCTCTGCCTAGTGAAGGCCTTCTGTACAATACGTTTACACACATATAACCCATGTTTTTTTAAGTAACAACAATGGTAAAAACAACAGCTCAGTACAAATCTTTCAGTAATACCGTTTCATTCCAGTCAATTGCTCCATATGTGCATTATGTCCCTTTTCCTGTAAACTGTGAATGTTTATATCCCAGGCCTGTGTCTGTTTCTCCATGCATTGCTGACATTCCTCTCTCTGTCCTGGCATGTACCGAAATTCCAGAGCTGACCTTTTTTCTCTTTTCTTCCCTGCAGGACTCACATTCCACATAACCTTTACCTTGTAGTACATGGTGTACGATCAGCTGTAAACATGAACACTTGTTGGCTTCATTGTGTTATACATAATTGGAACGTCACCGTTCTGGTGAGATGTTTCTTCATCACTTAGACTAGTGATGAATGGATCAAATAACTCCTTATATGGACACTCATATCCAATTCCTTCAATCTGCTCCTTATCAATGCCAAATGCCTATGGATCATGTTCTTTATACCTCTGAGCTACACATATTATTCTTCCATAACACATCTGTATCAAACATTCACCATGCAAGACTGCACAGGTTTTCTCACAAATGGAGAATTGAGATAATCCTGAACCCCATTGTAGAACTTGCATCTGGCTTCTCCATTTCCCTATACATGGCAGCTTGAGGATTTATCAGTGTCTGATGATGAGTTTATATACCTAACTCCAGACTGACTCCAAATATGGCCACCTCAATAAGGCATGCACTGTATATATATATGTAAAATGCATATACGCATAGACTTATTGTTTTTGTTCTCCCTCTATATTATTTGACAACAACATTATAGGAAGAGAAGGAAATGACACTGATGAAGTCTAACTGTTAGATTCCATAAAAGAACATAATCCTAGAGTTATGACAGTGACAGATCTGTGTTAAAGTTACTTCCTGCGTGTGTATGCATTATTCAGCAATATGAACGCTGTACATTCAGTGATGCAGAGCCAGCTACCAATTGCCATCCATTCTGTGTAAGGAATTATATACTTTTTTATGAAGATCTTGCAGTTAACTGTTTCTGCTGCGACTGGGATGGCAGGGCATAGGTAAAGATGGGCAAACCTCAAGAGATTAGTTTCTACGAATACTTGTGAGGTTTGGCTCTCTGGCTTGTTTCAGGTCAAATTTATTTGGCACAAATCAGAAGTGCTATCATTATACTCTGGGGTCATAGCTTTGGCATGCTCCACATATGCACAGAGAACAGGCCTCAGTGGTGTTTTCGGGGCACATGACATCAGCAAAAGGCCGAAAGAGGCCTAAAGCGGATGCTGGTAGAGGGACGGATGTCACAAGGATGCCCAAGAGACGTGAGGTCAGGTTAGTATAACACTTTGTTATTTTTACTCACCTCCCTTCGGCCTCCACTTATTGCCATTTTTTAAAAAGTTTTTTTATGCCATAACTATACAGGGAAAATAACATTACAGTTGTATTATTCAAGTCAGTGCAATGTATTATGCAGTTGGTAAAGACCATGTGCAGGCATGTATAGAAGGTAGTCCTGGGGACCTTTGTGTTCTGGCATAAGCCCCTTGCAATCACGTTTTACCCAGGAGCCGAGGCCTGCTAGAGGGAGTCTCCTCCTTCTGAAATCATTTAGATTTCATAGGGTTAATGCTGTCAGACCAGCAGCCTATCCACTCTCACTACCCGGACGGACGCTGTGTCTGTACTAGTGGTGGGATGTGAGAGGGGTAGAGAGGAGTAGCTAGAATTTCAGGAGCTTTTTCATTTTCAAACACCTTTTTAGTTCTAATGTTGACTTGCCTCAGCCTTTATGAAATAAAAAGACTGCACAGTGACGGGAAGTGGTTAAAGCACCTGCATACAATAACCCTTCACCTCAATTAGATGCAAAGCAAACTTAAAGCCAATGCTATATATAGCCAGTATAGCTTAACCACTGATCTAATATAAAGCAATGAAGTCACAATAGCACAAGATCAAATAATATATAATATATAGTTACATAGTAGATGTGGTTGGATAAAGACATTAGTCCATGAAGTCCAACCTATAACCCTACAATCCCTACAGTGTTGATCCAGGGGAAGGCAAAAAAACCCATGAGGCTCATGCCAATTGCCCCATTTCAGGGGAAAAAATTCCTTCCCGACTCCAAATCTGGCAGTCAGTATAAAAAATCTGGCTCAGCGTCTCCTTAAAATCTAGAGTCCATAACCTGTTATACTTTTCTCTTCAAGAAAGGCATCCAGGCCCTCTTTGAACTTGTTTAATGAATCCGCCATCACCACTTCCTGGGGCAGTGTATATACACGTATAAAACCTTAATATTTACTAATATTCCTTAGGGCTAGTTCACATGTGGGGTGGATTTTGGCACCAAGAGTGACACGGGGAGCCGCGTCACTCTTGGGTCAAAACTCGCCTGCCATGACTGTCGCGGTCGCGGCTTCCCCCTCCGGAGTCGGTTCAAATGATTGGGCCGACTCCGGAGGTTGCTGCCGCCTGAAGAAAGGGCAGCTCGCATGTTGCCGCTAGCGGAAAGAAGAACGCTAGTGGTCTCCATAGACCACCATTGTGAGGGGGCGGATTATGACGTGGATTACGTGCCATAATCCCCCCTCTGTGCTCGTGTGAACGGCCCTTAAAATAGTAATTATGTATAAACACAAATAATATGTACCCTCTTACTCAGAATCAGTGCTCAAATATAAAAAGAACCGTCATACCAGGGTGGGACAAAATGGATCTGGAAACCATAATGCATCATTACAAACATCTCAGGTTCAAGGGGGTTATACCTCCCTATCAAACTCTATTATCCTGTGCATAGCTCCTGTCCTGACAAAGGCAGTCCCAATCTGACCCTGTGACTATCCCTATTAAGATACATCTATTCAAAGATCCCAATGTCCGACGCATTTCTTACTCCCCCATTAATACAGAGTATTCTTCAGGGGACCTGGATATGGGACAGAGAATAAAAGGCACTAAGTCCATATTCATATATACAAACATCAAGAAGTGGGCGTCTTTTGATCGGCTGGCTCAGGATGCAGAGGGGGTAGGTTCACCACTGCCAGAGTATAATGAATGGTTATGTAGATAACCTGTTTTCCCTAAGTCCCAACAGCGGCACAATATGGGGTATTTTCTGCCCCTGTGTGCTGGTAGGACAGGCGGAATTTTTAATTAGCCAAGTTTTAATCACCTGGCTGGTCCCTATAAGAGGGCACCACACCCCTCCCCCTGCGTGTTAATACAAAGTAACCAATATAGGTCCTATACATAGCATCTAGTACATTGTTGTGATGTTTATACATCCTTATATACACAGCACACCTCAGTTTTACATAAAAATGCACGTAACAATCAGTACATGTTTTGTATTGCTCTCCTCCAGTGATTTCTAGGGAGGGAGACTTGTGCCGCTGTTGGGACTTAGGGAAAACAGGTTATCTACATAACCATTCATTCCCTTGCGTCCCACCAGCGGCACAATATGGGGAGATAACAAGTAATTCTCCACTTAGGGTGGGTTTTGGCGCTCAACTGAGCTCAACACCGTCCAGCCAAATGCCGAGGCCTCAGCAGTATGGCTGGCTAGCCTATAGTGTTTCACAAATGTGGAGTCTGAGCTCCACGACGCTGCTGCACAAATCTGCTCCAGCGGCAAAGCGCATCTCTCTGACCAGGAGGTGGCTACCGCCCTCGTGGAGTGCGCTGTCAGCAAGGAAGGTGGAGGTAAACCTTGGGACGTAAATGATATTTTAATGACCTCCTTCACCCACCTAGATATGGTGGGTTTAGAAGTCGCCAGCCCTTTCAATTTCCCAAAGAAATTGACAAACAGGTTTTCTGCTCTCCTGAAAGAGCGAGTGCGCTCTATGTATATCCTTAGACATCTGGATAGATCCAATGAGTGCAGCTTGACTTCCTCCGCTGTAGAGGGAGCTGGATGGAATACAGGAAGCGTGGCCAACTGACTTCTGTTGGAAGCGGAGGGTATCTTGGGTGTAAAACCCAGGAGGAATCTCAATTGGACCCGGTCCTCAAAGAAACTGGTATAAGGCTCCTTACAGGAAAAAGCCTGCAACTCACCCACCCTCTTGGCCGATGTTACTGCCAAGAGGAATGCCACCTTAAAGGTGAGAAACTTTGGTTCAACAGCCTCCAGAGGCTCAAATGGCTTTTCGCATAGTGCCGTCAAGACCGTGCTGAGGTCCCTACTTGTGGACAGGCGCAGATACTGCGGGTCTCAATCTCCCTGCACCTTTTAGGAAGGTGCTTACTAGAGAGTTTTGAGAAAAACGCCTCCCCAGAAAGGTGGACAGGGCGGCCACGTGCACCTTCAGGGTTGCGACCGCGAGCCCCCTGTCTAGGCCGTCCTGAAGGAAGTCCAGGATCACCCCCACTGGGGGATCCATGGAGTCCACTTTGTGCTCCCGGCACCAGTCATTAAATATGTTACCGATCCTCTGGTAACTTTTGTTTGTTGATACTGCGCGGGAACATGACATCGTCTTCAGGACGGCACTTGAAAGTCCTCTATTCCTTAATAGGGACTGGTCAACTTCCAGGCTGTCAAGTTGAATCTCCTCAGATCCTGGCAGATCAGCTCTCCTTGAGTTACCAGGTCTGGTAGGGGGGGGAAGCCTCCAGTATATGCCTTGACTCATCCTCATGAGCTGGGCAAACCAAGTCCTTTTTGACCAGAACGGGATTATGGCGATACCCGAGACTTGGTCCTGTCTTATCTTCATCAATACCCTGGGTATGATGGGAACTGGAGGGAAGATGTAAATGAGCCTGAACCTCCATGGGATGGACAGGGCATCCACTGCCAAGGGATTGTCCTCCTGATACAGGGAACAGAAGGTTTCCACCTTGGCGTTGAGTCGGGTCGCCATAAGATCGACCTCTGGGACCCCATCTGGGACCCCATCTTTGGACGATCTGTTGGAACACTCCTGGATGAAGCGACCATTCTCCCGATACGGTGATACCCCGACTCAACTGATCCGCTACTATGTTCAGGGAGCCCTTGATGTGAACAGCGGATAGATGGGACAGGTTCTTCTCTGCCCATGTGAAGATTAAGTTCGTGGTTCTTTGAAGGGCCGGGGATCTGGTGCCGCCTTGCTTGTTTATATATATAACCGTTGTCCTGTTGTCCGACCGGACCTTGACCACCCTCCCTTTGAGGAGGGGGGCGAAATGACACAAGGCAAGGTATACTGCCTGAAGCTCCTTCAGGTTGGGTGACCCCTCTTCCGGATGCGCCCAAACGCCGTGTATAGTCCTGTCGTGTAGGTGGGCTTCCCATCCCCCGTGGGACGCATCTGTAGTCAGCAGGATCCATTTTGTTGGAACCGTGGACCTTCCGTCCTTCAGGTCTATCCACCATCTGAGGGAAAGACGGGTACTGGGAGAAAGGCAGATCTTCTCCTGCAGTCCCCGTGGAGACCTGTTCCAGGCGCTCAACACTTCCTTCTGGAGGGGACGCAAATGCCATAAAGACCCAAGGGACCGCCCTGGCCGAGGATGACATCAGGCCTAAAACCTTCATGGCGGTCTGGATGGTCACCCGCCGAGTTCTGAGGAGGAATCGGGCGGCCGCCTCTATCTTTAGTTTCCTTGGGCTGGAAAGATAGATCTGCATGTTCTGGGAATCCAGAATGAACCCGAGAAATTTCTTTAGGGTGGCTAGCACTATATCGGACTTCTCCCAGTTGATCACCCATCCTAACTTCTGCAGGAAGGATATGGCGATCTGAAAATGCTGAAGAAGCACTGAAGTAGACTGAGCTTTTATGAGCCAGTCATTCAAGTAAGGAACCACGAAAAGGCCTTCTAATCTCAGAGCGGCGGCAACGGGGGAGACCGTCTTGGTAAAGACGTATGGGGCTGATGATATGCTGAAAGTGAGGGCGGTGAACTGAAAGTGCTCTCTGTGGCCAGATCTCCGGCTGGCAATTCTCAGATATCTTCTGTGTGGAAGGAAGATAGGCATGTGTAGGTAAGGGTCCTTGGGATCCAGGGTTGCCATCATCTCGTCTTGTTACATGAAGGATGTCACGGAGTCTATAGTTTCCATCCGGAAGGGTTTTCTTTATAGGAACCGGTTGAGAAATCTCAAGTCTATTATCATCCTCCAGTCCCCGGATGGTTTGGGGACTAGGAAAACAGGGGAATAGACTCCGTTCCCTACTTCTTGAGGAGGGACCTTCTCCAAGGCCCCTTTTTGACCTGTCTTCCAGGACCGCTGCCTCTAGGATGCTCTGCTGGGCAGCAGGAAGGACCCTTGATGAAATAATTCCACACGGTGGCAAAGTGGGCCAGACGGCCACCCACGATGTTCGGCCACAAAGAGCGGCATACCCTTAAAAGGTCGGCTTCCTTTTTGGCTCCTCCCTGGCGCGCCCCCGGCCTGAACCTCTGGACCGGAACCTGGACCGCCTTTGAGGTTGGGCTCTGGGAGAGGCCCCGCGACCCCTCACCGGAGGAGAACTTCTACTCCTGGAGGCTTGCGGCAGAGATCTGCCTTTATCCTCAGCCAGACCCTCCATAAGGTCATCCAACCCGCCCCCGAAAACCTTACCAGGTTGGAAGGGTAAGCCGCAGAGTGCCTGTTTGGACAACAAATCCGCTCTCCAAGGGCACAGCCACAATGGTCTTGCGGCCGTAGTCTGAGCCATTGTTTTGGCAGATAACCCTAACTGCTGTCTTGAGGATTCCCCCCAGGAAGTCAGCTGCCAGATGAACAGGAGCCATCGAAGCCAGGATCTCATCTCTACCGATGCCAGCATCTATGTCATGTTCCAGCTGCGCCAGACAAGGACGGAGAAAATCCGAACCTCAGTGCAGGATATTGCTACCGCCGACTGCGCAGATGCGGTGGAGTACGCCTTTTAAAGGTGGAATCTATTCTCCTGTCCAGGAGATCTTGCAGATTGGACCCATCCCCAGGGGAACTATGGTCCGGCGGGATAACTTCACCACCGCGAGGTCCACCTTAGGAGGAGGACCCCTGCGGTCGAGCTGGGCCGAGTCCACAGGGTACAGATCTTTGAACACTCTGGAGGCGACATGAGCCTTTTCCGGGACTTCAACTCTTGCTCCATAACACCAGATAGGGCTGCGTCTACATGGAAGGCCCTCTGCCCCCCAGAGGTAGACGCGGAGGCTACCCCCATACCATCCTGGTCCCTTGACCGGATGGCCTTCAGCAATGTTGACGTTTTGTCCCATTGAAAAATGGGTTTGCTGGCAATACTCGACTGCACCTCAGAGGGGCAGGAGTCATCTTCGACCTGCAGTCTTTCCAGGGAGGGAAGGGAAGCAGAGCGCCACTCAGTGCGCTGCTTCTTAGAGAGCTGGGTAATGGAGGTACGAATGTCCTTTAACGACTCATCCTAAAAGAAAGGAGGAGGAGCTTACCAGAAGTGAGGAAACCACTTTTCCACTGTATTCTGTGCCGTACTCACCATATACTCCTTTACCCACACCACTATGTCTCTAGGGGAGTGTTCCTCAGTAGGGAGGCCTCTGCCAGGGAGGACCATACCACCTACACCCCTGTACACGCTTACCAACAGGTAAAGGGATGTCACAGTCCCGACAGGAAAAATGTTTCCTCTTAGCGGAGGATTTCCTTCTCTTCTGGGACCCAGGGGGGTGGTGGAGGAAGACATGGTGGAAAAAGGGTAGCAACTGCTACACTCACCTAAGCCAAATTACTGGGTAAGAGGAGTACAACCATAAGATAATAAGAGATTTCTCACCAGGCGTAGGTGATAATGCCCGAACTGCCCACCAGCGGCACAATACACGACGTTGCAAGTTGTACTCTGCTGGACCGTAGTCAAAGACTAGGAGCCCCACTAGGGGATCTAGGAATGCAGGGATACAAAGCACTGCACTACCTTTTAATGTGCCGCCTTTTTTTTTTTTTTTTCCGGAGGGGTGGGGCCACCTGGGAGTCCGCCCTTAACCCGCCCCCCCCTTAAACCTCATACAGCCATCCAAAAGAGGGGGGGGGGGGAAGAGGGGAGAGGAGGCCCCTGCCTCCCTATATTCTCCCAAAACCCCTTTGCCAAGGGGACCATAATTTGATTCAAACGGTCGCCGGAAGTGTGGTCGCACCGGAAGTGTGCGGCCAGGAAATCCGTCCTCCCAACACAGAGGACCCTGACTAGGGTTCCGCCTCGCAGCCGTCCACACGCCGGAGCCAGATACCCGCTGGGGAAGCACCGGACCGCGCACTCCCCGGCCGAAGATGCCGGCATGCTGCAGGAGGTAAGTGAAGGGAGGGGGGAGGACGGGAGGGAGGGTAGAAAGCTTTGCTAATCCCCTCTGCTTCCTCTAGGACCATGGAAGCAGGAGGAGACAAGAACAGGACCCAGGACTAGGTAGACTTACCTTAGCCCTGAGTCCTATAGGAGGACACCAAGTCTTCCCCACCTGTCCACACACAGGACAGAAAAAAACACGCAGGGGGAGGGGTTTGGTGCCCTCTTATAGGGACCAGCCAGGTGATTAAAACTTGGCTAATTAAAAATTCCGCCTGTCCTACCAGCACACAGGGGCAGAAAATACCCCATATTGTGCCGCTGGTGGGACGCAAGGGAATAGCTGGAGGCTCAAGGGAGGTAACAAAAATAAAACAACATTTATACTCATCTTCCATGACCTCTTTTAGGCCTTCTCGCAGCATTATGCACTCTTGCTTCTCATGGAGCACTCTATGTCTTCCTTCTCACTGCATCTGTGGCTTTTCCTGTGACATCAAGACACTTAGTGTGCCTATGTCACAGCTAAGGCCCAATCACTGTCTTGGGCCACCACTTGGTTTCCAGCTATTTTACTCTGGGATCTGAAGAAACCCCAGAGTATAATAATTTCCCTTCTAGTTCTATACAAACAGCTTCAGACCGAACCAAACCGTGGGTTCACTTTCTGCAAAGACAGGACGAAACAAAACTGAGCTTCACCCATCTTTAGCTCAACCACAAGCTGCACACAGAAAAGAACTTGTTCTACTCAGTGTGCAATTGCTCAGTTAGTCCACTAAATCACACTCAATGCTTTTTAACTCCACTTAGCGATTTTTCTTTGTTACGAAGCTGAACATGAATAATAATATGCAGTAGCCATAATATTGCAGTGGAATTTTGAAGTTTCTCACATGAATTGTATTTGTTCCACAGTGAATTCTCTATAAACCTCACACAAAGCTGTTCTTTTCTTCTTAACTAGAACAAGCAGAGGGTGAAAGATTAATGTTCATAGTGTATACATTACTTCTCCTTCACACTGCTCTTTGATCCATAGGTGTAATGCTGCAAAGTAATAAATAAAAGGCGTCTCTTTTCTCAACTGACTTTCTCACCAGATGGAGCCTTTATGTATCTTTCACAGCTAAACAAAATGTTGACTTTCCATCCATCTAATCATGACATTGCATAAAATACACTGCTCAAAAAATAAAGGGAACACTCAAATAACACATCCTAGGTCTGAATGAACGAAACATTGTCATTGAATATTTTGTTCTGTACAAAGTTGAATGTGATGACAACAAAATCACACAAAAATTATCAATGGAAATCAAATTTATTAACCAATGGAGGCCTGGATTTGGAGTCCCCCCAAAATTAAAGTGGATAAACACACTACAGGCTGATCCAACTTTGATGTAATCTCCTTAAAACATGTCAAAATGAGGCTCAGTAGTGAGTGTAGCCTCCACGTGTCTGTATGACCTTACTACAATGCCTGGGCATGCTCCTGATGAGGTTGTAGATGATCTCCTGATGGATCTTCTCCCAGACCTGGACTAAAGCATCTGCCAACTCCTGGACAGTCTGTAGTGCAACGTGATATTAGTGGATGGAGCAAGACATGATGTCCCAGATGTGCTCAATCGGATTCAGGTCTGGGGAATGGGAGGGCCAATCCATAGCTTCAATGCCTTCATCTTGCGGGAACTGCTGACACACTCCAGCCATATGAGGTCTGGCCTTGTCCTGCATTAGGAGGAACCCAGGGCCAACTGCACCAGCATATGGTTTCACAAGGGGTCTGAGGATTTCATCTCGGTACTTAATGGCAGTCAGGCTACCTCTGGCGAGCACATGGAGGACAGTGCGGCCCTCCAAAGATATGCCACCCTACACCATTACTGAGCCACTGCCAATCCGGTCATGCTGAAGGATGTTGCAGACAACAGATCGCTCTCCACGGCGTCTCCAGGCTCTGCATGTCTGTAACGTGCTCATTGTGAACCTGCTTTCATCTGTGAAGAGCACAGGACGACAGTGGCAAAGTTAGGAATCCTGGTGTTCTGTGGCAAATACCAAGGGTCCTGCACAGTGTTGGGCTGTGAACAAAACCCCATCTGTGGAGGTTGGGCCCTCATACCATCCTCATGGAGTTGGTTTCTAATGTGCAGACACATGCACGTAAGTGGCCTGTTGTGATTTTGCAGGGCTCTTGCAGTGCTCCTCCTGTTCCTCCTTTCACAAAGGTGGAGGTAGCGTTCCTACTGCTGGGTTGTTGCCCTCCTACGGCCCCCCTCCACATCTCCTGGTGTACTGGCCTGTCTCCTGGTAGCGCCTTCAGCCTCTGGACACTATGCTGACAGACACAGCAAACCTTCTTGCCACAACTTGCATTGATGTGCCATCCTGGATGAGAGGCACTATCTGAGCCACTAATGTGGGTTGTAGAGTCCGTCTCATGCTACCATGAGTGTGAAAGCACAACCAACATTCAAAAGTAATCAAAACATCAGCCAGAAAGCATTGGTACTGAGATGTGGTCCCCACCTGCGGACCACTCCTTTATTGAGTGTGTCTCGATAGTTGCCAATAATATTCGATCTGTCGTCTATTCCATTTGCGCAATAGCATGTGAAACTGATTGTCAGTCAGTGTTACTTGGAGTTACATTGTGTTGCTTCAGTTTTCCCTTTATTTTTTTGAGCAGTGTATATTGCATTTAAGGGCTGATCTTCTTGATATGTTTTAAAGTAACTATCAATTTGTCAATATGTATTAACAAATCTACAGATAGCAAAATATATATGTTCATAAATAAAATACAACTTGGGCTGGATTCACACCATTCAGGGGTTCTGTCCCCTAATCCGCTTGAAAAGTGCAGAAAGAAAAGTCCTGAAACTTGGTGGAAACACAGCAGACCCCATTATAGTCTATGGGGGCGCGGGTTTCCATGGGTAACCACTTTATAAGAACATTGGGTTTCCATTGGAAAAACCCGAGCGCAGGTGTGAACCTAATTTTAACAAACATAAGTTTTCATATTCTTTTTCTTCAAATTAAACTCAGCAACCCTAAAACTGTTGTTTGTACCAGCCCCTCTTTGGCTAGATTTTGATCCTTTGTCTTCATGAGGCAGCCCCGGAAAGGTCAGGAACGCCTGTGTCATTGAAAATGTAAGTATGGCTATTTTGAACCACTGTTGGGGCCCGTGCACACGGAGTTAATGCGAGTGCATTTTAGCATAATACACGTGTATAGAATACACATGTAAAAATAACACTCACGTTGACTTCATTGAAATTTTTTACACGTGTAAAAAACACGTCAAAATACACGTATTTTTGGCACGTATTTTGATGCATTTTTTACATGTGTAAAAAATTTCATTGAAGTCAATGGGAGTGTTATAGTTACACGTGTATTCTATACACGTGTATTATGCTAAAATGCGCTCGCATTAACTCCTTGTGCACGGGCCCTAATATGAGTATGAGTTGATGGTTGCATCTGTGAAGTGGTGTTCACCAGGCCATTGTTGGTTTAATTGTTGTTGAACGCCAACCTACTTTTGTCTAATGTGAATGGCTACCTTAGCTCTATTTGTCCCACCTGTTTACAAAGCCATAAATTGTCACTTGCCCTTTCTAACCTTAGAGTTAAAGTAAATGGTTTTTGGTTGTGTCTAATAATGCTTTAGCCTTAGATCCATTACTGAGCAGTCCTATCATGAAAGGTGCTTTGTACAATAAGATAATAGAGCATGTGTCCGAAGGCTAATCTACAATACTGTAGGGTTCGCTGACACTGAGGCTTTTCCAAGGACACCTGTTACGACCTAGAGGAGACCTGGGACCACCAATTACTAGCTGACAGATGCAGAAAAAAGGTAGACAAAAGGTCTATAAAAAGACAATTAAATGTGTGTTTTCTTGCACATATGTCACCCATATGTCATTCTCCATTGGGTACAGCTAACAGTTTCACCTCCTAAATTTTTTTGCTTTCCAGCAAAAGTAACACTGGATCTGAACAGACACCTTTGTAAATCTGCATATTTACCTTTCTGTATTATGTGTCTTTCAGTTTCACCCTGGAACAGAATGTTATTTTCATGAAACCTGCAAAGCTAACATAAAACCTCAGGTATTCTTTGAAGTTTCTGATGTTTGTGTACATTTGTTCTGATAGCATTAAAGGAGTTCTGACAATATGAATTGCAAGATTTTAGTATTGAACATAAAGAAGTCACAGCAAGTTCACCCATACATTGCATAGAATGAGGGGGGGGGCCATGTGTGGACCTGGCTATGGCTGCAAAGTTTACATGCAGAAACGCTCAAGTCAGTTTGCACCATAGGCAGGGAATGATTTAAAACAAAACAAGTCATTGTAATGAATAAGAGGGTTAAATAAAGAAATCATCCTGAAGAACACATTTATTGATACTGATAAAAAAAAAATGAAGCTTAACAGTAAACTGCTATATACAAATTTTACTGCAACATGGTCAGCATTAATGTTGGACTTCATTCATAGCAACAAGGGCATGAATTTGTAAGTTCAGTTCTTTGGTCTTCAGACTAAGGGTACATTCACACTGAGGAAAATGGCGCTTTAGGCTACCTTCACACGGAGTAATGCCGGCTGCCATTCACAGCCGTACACGCGAGCATTGCGGAAGGCTCCTGGACACTTCCCATTCACTTCAATGGGAGCGCTTTTGTGTTGACTCCACCCATTCTCATTAATTTTTCATGTGCCCGCACACAGTATAATCCTCCTACAGTCACCTGTAAATTATATGTCCCCTTTCTATCTCTCCCCCAGTTTCATATACACACTTCATCTGCCCCTAGTTTCATGTCCCCCCTCCATCTCTGCCCCCAGTTTCATGTCCACTCCATCTCTGCCCCCAGTTTCATGTTCCCCCTCCATCTCTGCCCCCAGATTCATGTCCCCCGTCTCTGCCCCCAGTTTCATGTCCTTCCATCTCTGTCCCCAGATTCATGTCCCCCATGTCTGCCCCCAGATTCATGTCCCCTCCATCTCTACCTCCAGATTCATGCCCCCATCTATGCCCCCAGTTTCATGTCCCCCCTCCATCTCTGCCCCCAGTTTCATGTCCCCTCCATCACTGCCCCCAGTTTGATGTCCCCTCCATCTCTGCCCCCAGTTTCATGTCCCCACATCTCTGCCCCCAGATTCATGTCCTCTCCATCTCTGCCCCCAGATTCAAGTCCCCTCCATCTCTGCCCCCAGATTCATGTCCCCTCCATCTCTGCCCCCAGATTCATGTCCCCCCTCCATCTCTTCCCCCAGATTCATGTCCCCCTCCATCTCTGCCCCCAGATTCATGTCCCCCATCTCTGCCCCCAGTTTCATGTCCTTCCATCTCTGTCCCCAGATTCATGTCCCCCATCTCTGCCCCCAGATTCATGTCCCCCATCTCTGCCCCCAGATTCATGTCCCCCATCTCTGCCTACAGATTAATGTCCCCACTCCATCTCTGCCCCCAGATTCATGTCCCCACATCTCTGCCCCCAGATTCATGTCCCCTCCATCTCTGCCCCCAGTTTCATGTCCCTCCATCTCTGTCCCCAGATTCATGTCCCCACATCTCTGCCCCCACCAGAATCGTGAATGTCCCGCGGAAATCGGGACGGTTGGGAGGTATGGATGAGCGAACAGTAAAATATTCGATATTCGATATTTGTTTTGAATAGCCACTCAATATTTGACTATTCGAACGAATATCAAATCCCATTATAGTCTATGGGGAAAGATGCTTCGTTTCAAGGGAGCCCACCATTCGACTCCAAGTCCACTATGACACCTCAGGAAATGATGCCAACACCCTGGAATGCAACTGGGACAGCAGGGGAAGCATGTCTGGGGGCATCTAACATGCCCAAGTCACTGTATTATGTCGGGATCCCTGTCAGCTTGCGATATGCGTGAGTTGACTTTTTCCCATAGGAATGCATTGACCAGGGTTGATTGGCCAAATGCCATACAGAATACGGCATTCAGCCAATCAACGCTGGTTCTGCCGGAGGCTCGTCTGTGAGGAGGCGGAGTGTAAGATTGGACCAGAATGGAGACTGCTGTGGACTGCTTTTAGACTCCGCCTCCACCGGCAGAACCAGCAGTGATTGGCTGAATGCTATAGCATTCGGCCAATCAACGCTGGTCAATGCATTCCTATGTCGAGATGTAGCAGTGCTGGCACTGCTACACCGGAGATTTAGCAGAGCTGAGTGTGCGCTGAATCCTGCTGCACACTCAGCTCTGCTGCATCGGACTGCTACATCGGCCAGCACTGCTACATCGGGCCGTGCGCTCAGCTGGGCTACTCCGGAGATGCAGCCGAGCACTGCTATATCGGAGATGAAGCAGAGCTGGCCGTTGGCTGAGCTCGGCTACTCCGGAGTAACCAAGCTGAGCACACGGCCCGATGTAGCAGTGCTGGCCGATGTAGCAGTGTCTGATGTAGCAGTCCGATGCAGCAGAGCTGAGTGTGCAGCAGGTTCAGTGACCAGGTGCTGTGTCAACACTGCTACATCTGAGATTGGACCACAATGGAAACTGCTGTGGACGGATCTTAGACTCCGCCTCCTCTGGCAGAACCAGCGTTGATTGGCCGAATGCTGTAGTCTGTATGGCATTCGGCCAATCAACACTGGTCTATGCATTCCTATGGGAAAAAGTCAGCTTGTGCACATCGCAAGCTGACAGGGATCCCGACCAGATAGAGCCCCAAAAAGCTGGGTGAGTAACATTCCCCCCTAAATAAAGGTAATCCCTAGCTAACCCTGCCTGTACATCTGTCCCTGTCTCACAGTCACATAGTTCACAGTCCCAAATTAATTGAATGTTAAATCGACCATTCGTCTAAATTGGAGGTCACCTGGTTTCGGCAATTCCTTTTTCCGATTTTTTTTCGATGCCTCCGTTGTCGTAGTTCTTGTCCTACCTCCCCTGCACAGTTATTGGTGCAAAAAATGCGCCAGGGAAGGTGGGAGGGGATACAAATTTTTACTGCATTTGCCTCGTGGTATTCAATTGGAATCGAATACCTCGAACGGCCTGATATTCGATCGAATATGTATTCGATCGAACGGTGTTCGCTCATCTCTAGTTACTATGGAAATGATCTAAAATCAAAAATCTAACAAAAAATTTAGCATTATCGATTAAATAGTGGAACAATTAAGACTACGCTCAATAAACAAATACAATTATGATCTCATCGCTGTGAACAAAAAAACCTCACAGGCAAATTGCTTATTCTAAAGACTGATGTTGAGCTAAAGATAGTTAGTACAATTAAACTCCACATCACCTGCAAATATACATAAAGTTATACAAATATCCATTAAAAATAGACCACTTGCTCACAAAAATATCTGTGTCCATACGCATACTTCAAGACAGACCCATGGAAACCACTTTAACCATTGACATTGACTCTCTTATAGAAACGTGTCAGCTGAGACACGGCACGGTCTTTAGAAAAAGATTGGATTTCTTTAGAAACTGTAGACACACCCCTCTAAAATACCAGACCTGTAAAGTCACTCTTTGAGAACCCACTCAAATCTGACCTTTTTCTTTCTTAGAATAACATCATGGAATTAGAGGCACCAAGACCCTCCTTGAGCTATTCCTTGAAGTAATTCCTCTGAGAAATTCTCACTGAAAGGAATGAACAAATTATCTACTATTTAAGATCCAGAAATTCAAGGCCTTATTTCTTCTGCAGTTTGTAGATGTTTCCATCTTAACATATTTGGGAAGGTTTACCCTCCTTTCACGACGCTTCAAGATTATCAAAGAACACTTGTCCCAGACAAGAGGACTTTGTTTTTGTGGACTTAGCTGATCACAGCTTCAATTCTTTCACTGGTCTATAAATAGCAGTGGTAGAATTTATATACCTTACTATTTTTTATTTTTATAAAACTTTATACAGTAAAGATAACCAGTATATAAATAGACATATTGGGGAAAATGTATTAATACTGGCATATTATATGCATTATATTGTACTAGCTGGTACCCGCGACTTCGTCTGCGGTGATTGTAGAAGTGGGTATATACAGGCGCGGGTAAGGTTTTTGTACTGTGTATAAGGTATGGGTTATGAAATTTAATTTTGTATCTTGTTTTTGCTGTAATTCAGAGAATACGTGAGACTGTTGTGTTGAAGTTCATTTGTATTTGAGCTGCTATACGGTGTTGTGAGAAACTGTACATAATGACTTTGGGACGGATGTATTTGAAGTTAACCCTTTCCTGCCGATGGCATTTTTTGATTTTGGTTTTTCGTTTTTGACTCCCCTCCTTCTAAACCCCATAACTTTTTTATTTCTCCGCTCCCAGAGTCATATGAGGTCTTAATTTTTCTGGGACAAATTGTTCTTCATGATGCCACCATTATTTATTCTATATAATGTACTGGGAAGCAGGGGAAAAATTCAGAATGGGGTGGATTTGAAGAAAAAATGCATTTCTACGACTTTCTTACGGGCTTTGGTTTTACGGCGTTCACTGTGCAACCAAAATGACATGTCCCCTGTATTGTGTGTTTTGTTACGATGCCGGGGATACCAAATTTATATGGTTTTATTTACATTTTAACCCCTTAAAAAAATCCAAAACTGTGTTAAAAAATTTTTTTTTGAAAAGTCGTCATATTCCGACAGCCGTAACTTTTTTATACGTCCGTGTACGGGGATGTATAGGGCGTCTTTTTTTGCGGGACTGGGTGTACTTTTTAGTTCTACCATTTTCGGGAAATGTTATTGCTTTGATCACTTTGTATTCAAATTTGTATCAGAATCAAAACAGGGAAAAAACGGCGGTTTGGCACTTTTGACCATTTTTCCCGCTACGGCGTTTACCGAACAGGAAAAATATTTGTATATCTTTGTAGAGCGGGCGATTTCAGATGCGGGGATACCTAACATGTATGTGTTTCACAGTTTTTAACTACTTTTATATGTGTTCTAGGGAAAGGGGGGGGGATTTGAATTTTTAATCCTTTTTATTTGTTTGTTTTTTTTTCACTTTTTTTGAAACTTTTTTTTTTTGCATTTATTAGACCGCCTAGGGGTATTGACATGGGTGGGCGGTGTCGCGGATTGTCAGAGCGGTGGGGGTCGGCAAACATGGCTGCTCCGGAGCGTTATAGAGCGCCTCCTGGAGTATCATTAAGGTGAGGGGCAAAGTGGTAAAGTATATGTATATGTGATTGTGTGGGGTTAGGGGCGAGGCTGTAGAGGGCAATATGAATTTTGTGGCTTGCTATGGTCCAAAGTGTGTGAGATTGCAGAGATGGTTGTGTGAGTTTGGGTTTTGTGGGGGTCCTGGCACAAACGTATGTGCGCTATTGTGACGAAAAGTAGCCTATTGCGCAATCGGGTGTATTAACTATGTTTGTGGAAACTTTCAGCCAAATCGGTTGAGCGGGTTTTGCGTGGTTGAGGAACAAACATAAGAACATCCAAACTCACAAACCCACAAACTTTCACATTTATAATATTAATAGGAAGGATTGTATTGTATTGTATTGTAAAAGCCCTGAATCGCACAGGGAATGGGAGATGTATGAAGAGGTTACCGGTAGAGATGAGCGAGTAGTGTTCAATCGAGTAGGTGTTCGATCGAATACTACGGTATTCGAGATACTTGTACTCGATTGAACACTACTAGCTGTTCGAAGTTTAAGGTTCGATGCAGAACCAGCGTTGATTGGCAGAATGCTATACATTCTGCCAATCAACGCTGGTTCTTCTCTTACCTTTAGAAGTCTTCTCCGTGCAGCGTCCCTGCGGCGTCTTCCGGCTGGAATTCACTCTGCCTAGGCATCCGGCCTAGTCAGAGCCGACTGCGCATGCGCGGGTATGTCCTGACATGCGCAGTCGGCTCTGCTCAGGCGTCGGGCCAGGCAGAGCTGACCGCGCATGCGCAGTCGGCTCTGCCTAGGCCCCGATGCCTAGGCAGAGTGAATTCCAGCCGGAAGACGCCGTTGGGGGCGCTGCGCGACAGAAGACTACAAGAAGAATCCAGCCTGATCGTCACTCATGGACTTGGTAAGTATAATGTTATCGAATTTTGCGTACCCCTGAAACGAGCATTTCCCCCCATAGACTATAATGGGGTTCGAAATCCGTTCGAACAGTAGAACAGTGTGCGGCTGTTCGAATCGGATTTCGAACCATGGACATTTTAGTGTTTGCTCATCTCTAGTTACCGGACATCCATGCACCAGAATTGAAATCTATACCAGATAGCAACTGACATAGATTTCCATTCTAACTCATGCCAATAAACTCCCAACCTCCCACCCAATAGGTCTACATATACATATTACCTAGTTAAAATAATCTACTCAGTATATTGTTATAGGTGCACAAGCGGATTGAAATACTGTATGCTGCTTATCTGTATGTTGTGCGGTGTGTAATGGGCTGTACCCTGCTCATGCAGGGGCTGGGGGCTAGGGGCCCGCGGGGCATTCACCTGTTCCCCTACTGGTCAGTTCAAGTCTGGTTCTGACTGATACATTTACATATTTCTTCAATATATACTATATATTTATTATGTTTACCTTGGATGTTTAGATATATTTGGAGTATATATGAGTGTGAGTGTAAGTGTTTGTCATGAGTGTGAGTGTCTGTCATAAGTGTGAGTGTAAGTGGAGGTGCGAGAGATTATTGATTATGTGGATAGCTAAACCACATAATCCCTTCTGTTGAATCGCATTGCCCGATGACTCAGTCATAAAATAGCATAAGCAAATATTTAATTAATGGTAATTTAATCACTTTCAACGTGCGTTCATTTGCTTTACTATAAATAAATGTATGCAAGATACTGAGCTAAACAAACATGGGTGACATCATTGTGACGGGTGTATGAATACCTGAAACAGAACGCTTCAAGTGGCTGCACGTCATGCCAAATGTTCACTAGAAGGCCGGGCAGCTGTTGGCTAAATCCCATTAGTTAATATATCCTGCAACTAATCCAATACGTCACCGGATATGTCCGATGGCCTTATGGACCTTTTTTTTGTAACTTTTTAATTCACGGTAGCTTAGAAGCCTCAGGCTAGGTTTACTTGGAGTGATTTCTGCCCTGTCTGAATGACACCAAGATATTATTCTGGCCATACATATTAGACTTTAGTCTGCTGAAGAAGCAGATTAGGTACATTTGGAGAATAACTGTTTGTGCATAAACCTACAAATGTTCATCCCATACAACCAATCATCAACTAAAGTTGGTCACAACCAAATCATATGTTTTGGACATTAGTCTGAGCTTTGCATTTACATGCCGTGGTATTTTCCTAGAATAGGGAAATTATTTATCTGCGATCTGCTCTGGAAAATGTTTATATAGGTTACATGAAACAGAATATGAGAAATAATAATTCAGAGAATTATGATACAGATCAATTGGGGCCCGGTTCACATCTGTATTCAGGTTTTCGTTCTGGGAGTCCGCTTGGGGACCCCCCAAAGGGAAACCTATACACATTAAAAAGCGGTTACCTAAGGACCCCATAGACTGTAATGAGGTCCTTGGGGTTTCCGCTCAGTTTCCCACCTGAAATATGTGGAGAGAAAAGTGTTACTTGCAGGACTTTTCTCTTTGCATCTTTTGTGCGGAAACCAAACGGAAACCTCATTATAGTCTATGGGATCCGCAGGTTTTTCAGAAATTTCTGCCTGTTATTGTTTACACTGTCTGTAAGTAAATCTGGGACACTCATTGAAAGGTCGTTTGCTTAGAATGTAACTTAGGGCTAGTTCACATCTGCGCCCGGCACTCCTTTATGCAGGTTTCCGTTTCCTGCATAAAACAGAGCAGGAGACGGAAACCTGCAGGAGTCTTTCTCACCCATTCATTTGAATGGGTGAGAAAGCTATCCGGCCGTGAGCAGCGATGAGCGTTTTATGCTCTCCGCTGCAAAACCGGGTTTTTTTAATCCAGACACAGAGTCGGGCATGCAGTACTCTGTGTCCGGATTTTAAAAAAACGGTTTCGCGGCGGAGAGCATAAAACGCTCACCGCCGCTCATGGCTGGACCCGGTCTGTACTTTCCGTCTTCTTGCATGCAGAAGACGGAAAGCACAGAAAGGAGACCAGAATGCATGTGTGAACCTAGCATTAGATGAACTTTTGTTTATATTTATGGTGTAACATAAGACCATATTTAAAGAGGTTTTACGGGCAAAAAAATCTTTTTTTTTAATCAAAAAAAGGTCCGTTAGTGCTATTAATGGGTTAAAAGTGCACCCATATACTTTTAGCAGTGTTTTGAGTGATTCGGGGTGTCAGTGAGAGCTACTTCCCAGTCACTGCTCCCCCCCTTCTATCTCACTCCATTACACCCCCTCCCTGTCTCTCTAGCTAAGCTATGCTAAGCTTTCCTGCCCACTGCTAGCCCTCCTCAGCTAGCTAACTACCTGTGAGGTCTGCACAGTAGAGATGGAGTGCCATCTCTACTGCATATATCTTGCAGTCACCTGCAGACTGCGCAAGCGCTACAAGAGAGGAAAGGAGGAGCCATTCCCAGACACAGGAAGACACGTAAGTATTGATGGGGTTTGGGTGAAGAGTACTGGTGACATTCAGTTTAGAAAGCAGTGAAACAGAATGTAACCGGATTATCTGAATGTGTCTCTTGGGCGGTCATGTGACCACCTCAGGGATATGGGTCATTATACACTTTTTTACAGTAATAGAGGAATTTAGAAGTTAGGCGGGTGGAGGGTGTTTAGTTTAGGGGTTAATTCGTAGTTTATCCCGGACAACCCCTTTAAGTGGATTTTGGATTTGGAACTGGCAGGATCCCTTTAAGAGCTTTAGTAATGTATTTGTAAATGTCATACATTGTATTTATTGACTGCTTGTTTGCTTAGTAACTAACTTTATTGTGATAAATTGTCTCGCATAATGGCTGCAATCAAAGCATACAGTCCTATGAAAAAGTTTGGGCACCCCTATTAATCTTAATCATTTTTAGTTCTAAATATTTTGGTATTTGTAACAGCCATTTCAGTTTGATATATCTAATAACTGATGGACACAGTAATATTTCAGGATTGAAATGAGGTTTATTGTACTAACAGAAAATGTGCAATATGCATTAAACCAAAATTTGACCGGTGCAAAAGTATGGGCACCTCAACAGAAAAGTGACATTAATATTTAGTACATCCTCCTTTTGCAAAGATAACAGCCTCTAGTCGCTTCCTGTAGCTTTTAATCAGTTCCTGGATCCTGGATGAAGGTATTTTGGACAAACAATTCAAGTTCAGTTAAGTTAGATGGTCGCCGAGCATGGACAGCCCGCTTCAAATCATCCCACAGATGTTCAATGATATTCAGGTCTGCGGACTGGGATGGCCATTCCAGAACATTGTAATTGTTCCTCTGCATGAATGCCTGAGGATTTGGAGCAGTGTTTTGGATCATTGTCTTGCTGAAATATCCATCCCCGGCGTAACTTCAACTTCGTCCCTGATTCTTGAACATTATTCTCAAGAATCTGCTGATACTGAGTGGAATCCATGCGACCCTCAACTTTAACAAGATTCCCGGTGCCGGCATTGGCCACACAGCCCCAAAGCATGATGGAACCTCCACCAAATTTTACAGTGGGTAGCAAGTGTTTTTCTTGGAATGCTGTTTCTTTTTGGACGCCATGCATAACGCCTTTTTTTATAACCAAACAACTCAATCTTTGTTTCCAAAATGAAGTTGGCTTCTCCAAATGTGCTTTTGCATACCTCAGGCAACTCTATTTGTGGCATACGTGCAGAAACGGCTTCTTTCTCATCACTCTTCCATACAGCTTCTATTTGTGCAAAGTGCGCTGTATTGCTGACCGATGCACAGTGACACCATCTGCAGCAAGATGATGCTGCAGCTCTTTGGAGGTGGTCTGTGGATTGTCCTTGACTGTTCTCACCATTCTTCTTCTCTGCCTTTCTGATATTTTTCTTGGCCTGCCACTTCTGGGCTTAACAAGAACTGTCCATGTGGTCTTCCATTTCCTTACTATGTTCCTCACAGTGGAAACTGACAGGTTAAATCTCTGAGACAACACTTTGTATCCTTCCCCTGAACAACTATGTTGAACAATCTTTGTTTTCAGATCATTTGAGAGCGGGCTGTCCATGTTCGGCGACCATCAAACTTAACTGAACTTGAATTGTTTTGTAGAAAGAAATGGTCCAAAATACCTTCATCCAGGATCCAGGAACTGATTAAAAGCTACAGGAAGCGACTAGAGGCTGTTATCTTTCCAAAAGGAGGATGTACTAAATATTAATGTCACTTTTCTGTTGAGGTGCCCATATTTTTGCACCGGTCAAATTTTGGTTTAATGCATATAGCGCATTTTCTGTTAGTACAATAAACCTCATTTCAATCCTGAAATATTAATGTGTCCATCAGTTATTAGATATATCAAACTGAAATGGCTGCTGCAAACACCAAAATATTTAGAACTAAAAATGATTAAGATTAATAGGGGTGCCCAAACTTTTTCATAGGACTGTATATCCTGTGACATACAAAGGAGCACTCTTCTAAAGAGTGGAACGTTTGATGACACCATTTCAAGCAATTATTTCTAAATATATACTCTTGAGTCAAAGGTAATTTCGTGAGCTCTGGATGCTGACAGCATTTCTTTTTTATTATTTTTAAACCATTGGTTATAGCTTATTCATTTCAAGCACTTTGTATATACACTATTTATAGTATATATCAGCAAATACAGTATTTATAAATAAATTGGACCATTCCCCCGGAATGAATTTTAGTGATGGGCCCAATACAACCCACTCCATGTATAACTTCTAATTTATTGACTTCAGTCGCTGTTCATTTATAGCTTAGGAGTCCAATGGGTGTACCCAGAAATGTAACTAAAGTCTTGTGGGCCCTGGTGCAATCTTTTGTCCGGGGCCCCCTACCTCATCCCTACAGTGAATTCTTGATAGTGATGGTTACGGGTATTAAGGAGTTTACTCAACCTTAGTGTGGTTAGGGTAATCTGTGGGTCTCCTTGGTTTATGGGCCAGATGGAAGCTGCAATCTCAGTACTAGTACCAGTGCTCATTGTCCCCCTAAGGCTCCTGGGCTCCGGTCCGACTGCACCCTCTGCATCCCCTCAAGTTACACCCCTGGGTATACCTGGAAGTCTGCAGCCTTCCCTGCATAAGTATCCATGTAGAAATTGCTGTCAATTACTAAATAGAACCTCCTACTAGACTCTTAAAGAGGACCTTTCACCACTTTTGGGCACATGCAGTGTTATATACTGCCAGAAAGCCGACAGTGCGCTGATTTCAGCGCACTGTCGGCTTTCCCGATCTGTGCCCGTGTAAAGAGCTTACGGTGCCAGTACCGTAGTGCTCTATGGTCAGAAGGGCGTTTCTGACCATTAGCCAGAGACGTCCTTCTGCCTCGCGGCGCCAATCGCGCTGTGCTGTGGAGCAGGGAGGAACGCCCCCTCCCTCTGCTCACACAGCTCGTCCATAGACGAGTATTATCAGGAGAGGGAGGGGGCGTTCCTCCCCGCTCCACAGCACAGCACGATAGGCGCCGCGAGGCAGAAGGACGTCTCTGGCTAATGGTCAGAAACGCCCTTCTGACCATAGAGCACTACGGTACCGGCACCGTAAGCTCCTTACACCGGGCACAGATCGGGAAAGCCGACAGTGCGCTGAAATCAGCGCACTGTCGGCTTTCTGGCAGTATATAACACTGCATGTGCCCAAAAGTGGTGAAAGGTCCTCTTTAAAGACAGAGTGAGCAAGTATTTAAACTGGAAAATTGCAAGGTATTCAGAATCCTTTCCAACACAATATATCAATCTGCTGAGCCCCTCCTGCTCTGTAACACACCACCAGTAGACTGAACAGGTTCCTTTCAAAGAGAGATTGTCAGCCCTCCTCATAATTCTGCCTTACTAACTGTTGTTCAATGAATTGTGCCGCTCCTAGCAATTTGTGAATAAATTGACAGCTGAATGTTACCATTGTCTTTCTGAAATAGGAGATTACCTATGCTTCTGACACTATTGGCAATGATTGAACAGTGACCAGTGTAAGGACATGTCTACAGAGCTGATGGGTCCTCTTCAAGTCTCCCTACATTCTTGTCCTCTGGGTGTGAGTGACATAATATATTATATATATGTATATATATTAAATGTGTGATTTGGAAGCATATTTTTCTCAATTATTGCACTGTATTCCGTTTACCATCGCTCACACAATTCATACCAATTTTGTCTTTCAACCTGATCCTTTACAAAAGAAGGGGAGCTCACACTTGGGTCCATTTTTATTTGTTGTAATAGCAGCAATTTCCATTCCGTTCTTCAGAACGAAATTTATATTGCTGTTGAATTCTATGGTGATCTAGATTTGGTTGAATAGAACCACATGAGGTCTGACTGCTGCAGTTGATATACATTCTTAGCCTTACAAAGCCGTAATGAGTATGTTTCCATGTCCCTGTAGTTTGTGCTGGAAATTACACCCCTGCTGCATTGGAAATAACAACACCAGTGAGTCTCATAGAACTGCATATAGAAAATTACTTATGGTCCACACAGTAGATGCTGTGTGAATTAGAAAATCATTCTGCTGATCACATGACCGAACAGAGGACCCAATTACAAAGATTAAGTTCCAAAGGAGCGAACTAGGCGTACCACAGTTTACAAGATGTTCAGTACTAATGGTCAAAACAATACACAAAACTTTGATATGCTTTTTTAACCATGGATCTCACATTAAATGAATTTCACAATACACATAAAACATCGACAATTAGACCTTATGCTGTATCAACACCCCCACCCTCACACACCATAGACCTCAGATGAACTGTTTTATTATGCCCCTTGATCTTTACTTTACTTTTCTTCTTTAGTATTAATCAAGATCACTTTAAGTTGCATGGAATTAAGTTCTATGTATTTTTTAGCATTGTTTAGGGTCCTATTAGCCCAATATTCAGGGCTATTATCAGCAATGAATGCAGACATAATGGCAGTACAGATCATTCCTCCCTCATTCTCAGTGGCGTAACTAGGAATGGCGGGGCCCCATGGTGAACTTTTCACATGAGGCCCCAACCCCCCTTCCCGACCGACACCGACACCCTCGACCGACCCCCTCCTACACATTCCTGCGCGCTCTATTATTATTATTATTATCATAGTGGCCCCTGCACACAGTATTATCCCCCATAGTGGCCCCTGCACACAGCATTATCCCCCATAGTGGCCCCTGCACACAGTATCCTCCCCAATAGTGGCCCCTGCACACAGTATTATCCTCCATAGTGGCCCCTGCACACAGTATTATCCCCCATAGTGGCCCCTGCACACAGTATTATCCCCAATAGTGGCCCCTGCACACAGTATTATCCCCCATAGTGGCCCCTCCACACACTATTATGTTCCACTGTGGACACCCATAAACAATTATTATCCTCTGGGGTCTTTTCAGACCCCAGAGTATAATAATCGGAGATCCAGGGGGAGAAAAACATAAAAAAACCTCTGTTACTCACCTATCTCCCGGCTCCTACACTGTCGGCCTCTGAAGTTGTCGATCTTCAATGACGTCAGACGTCACATGACCTGGGATGCAGGCCAGGGTCATGAGACATCAGACAACTAGGCCGAAGTCTGCCTGGATCGTGGAGAGGAAATTAACAGTGTTTTTTATGTTTCTTACCTTTCCCGGTCTGCCAATCATTATACTTGTGGGTCCGAAAAGACCCCAGAGTATAATGATAGCAGTGGTAGTGGCTGTCACCGGGCCCCTAATGTCCTGGGCCCTGTGACAGCTGCCTCTGCTGCTACGGCGGCAGTTACACTACTGCTCATTCTGTTTGCAATTCCAACGAGTGCCGATAGGTGTTTTTCTCATTGCTCGGCACTTCTTCTGGCTGAGATTTGGCTGTTTAATAACAACAGCTTGTTGTGGTTTTGTAAAAACACAGAATACCTTAAAGGAGTCAGTCTGTCATGTCCAAAAAGCCTCTACGATCAATAACAAGGCCTTGTAGGGTCCTTTAATAGGAGCAGAAACATACCACAGTGGCCACAAACTTATGACCCAATGGAGAGATAGTCAGCTTTTCATGGGTATGAAAGTCAGCCTTTCGGAAGCAGAATGGGTACAGGCCAGTGGCGTAACTACCACCATAGCAACAGAGGCAGCTGCCACAGGGCCCGGGACATTAGTGGCCCAGTGTCAGCTGCTACCGCTGCTATCATTATTCTCGGAGGTCTTTTCGGACCCCCGAGTATAATGATCGGGGCCCCCTGTTGGTGGAATACTTTCCACCAACAGGGGGCCCCGAAGCTGCAGCAACGGCTGACACACAGGAGCTGCAGGTCTGGCTCCTCTCAGCGCTTCAGGACGTTCCCCCTCTCTCCCCCCCCTCTCCCCCCCTCCCTTTCTCTGCCTGTCCTCTGCCCACCAATGAGAGGGCTCAGGAGAGCCCAGGAGGCGGGGCTTATCCCTGCCGAGCTCCTGCCATCCTGCACTCAAGAGGAGAGGAAGAAGAAGCTGCTCCAGGAAAATGAAACTAAAGAAAGAAAACAGGTACATACTGGGGTTACTATACTTATTAATATCAGGCATTTGGGGTGATTACTTTTGTTTTAGTAACTCCATGTGCCTCATATTAATAGCAGTTAACCCTATCATGTCCCTCACATTAACACCTGTGTGCCTCACCATAAGAGTTACTGATATGTGAGACATATGGGGTTAATAGTAATGAAGATACTTTATTATTACCTCCATGTCTCTCACATATCAGTAACTCTTATGGTGAGGTACACAAGGGTTAATGTGAGGGACATGATGGGGTTAACTTCTATTAATAAGAGGCACATGGAGTTACTAAATTGTAATGCACATGACCAGATTTTTTTATCCACAATTTTCCTGGTATAGCGGTCAGCGGTGACGTGACAGTATTTAGTCCTGTAGGGGCCACTAAGGGACATAATACTGTGTGCAGGGGCCACTATGGGGTATAATACTGTGTGCAGTGGCCACTATTGGGTATAATACTGTGTGCAGGGGCCTCTAAGGGACATAATACTGTGTGCAGGGGCCACTATGGGGCATAATACTGTGTGCAGGGTCCACTATTGGTCATAATAGAGCGCGCAGGAATGCGTAGGAGGGACTCGGTCGAAATCTTCGGTGTCGTGGGGGCCCCATGTCAAAAGTTCACCACGGGGCCCCGCCATTCCTAGTTACGCCACTGGTGCAGGCCCTCGTCATGCAGTACCTCCCACACAACAGACTTGTTTTATCTGAAACATTGATTGCCGGTACCAATTGTGACAAGTCACTTGCTAACTCTTACTTACCCATGTTGCATTACTGACAGCACACGTGCTGGTGCTTGGGTTCTCTGCAATCTTCCGGAGGACATCCTCCTCAAACTCCGGGGTCCACACAGAACGAGAACAGCCCATGCGATCAAGTGCTTGAAAAGTTCCGCACTTGCAAAGCTGAAGGTCAGTGGTGACAAATGTACGTTGATTTGACAGACGTCGGTTTGGGAACCTCTGTGCGTAAATCTGCGTAGGCCACATGCACGTCTGCTCGCTCCACCCATGTGAATCGATTCATGACTTATGTCAACAAAATGCCTGAAAGCAAATACGCTTACATTCACTGTGTCGGTCTACCTGAAGCACTGCCACAGTGCATTTCCGGTCACATGTTCATTAATAAAAAAGGCTTCATATACCGGCTAGAGTCTACACTTTCATTTTGTGTACTTACTTTCCAGACACCCTTCATATAGATGTGTATAAAAGTAGGTGGGAACTAGGAACCTGATGTGTATGAGACCTCATGAACTAAAGATTAAAGATTATAACAGCTGTTGGGATCATAAAATATTAACTTCATATTGAAAAGCTAGGGAATTTTATGGGATCTCCCCACTTCTCTTGAGAAATTTTGTAAAAATCCATTTTTGATTGTTAATATTAACTTTTATGAGGAACTATGAAGCGGAAGAGGGAATTCTCTAATAATCAGAAGCTTAAGTAGATCATTTACAAACGGAGGCTGCAGGTGTCATGTGAGGTGACATTTCTCAAAAGACTGAAACTGGAGAGCAAGACTCCCACATTGCCATGGCGTATGGGGGTCTCAGCACCGGCTCTGCAATTTATCCCTTATCCTGTGAATAAAGAATAAATTGCTTTTGTGGGACTGTCCCTTTAAAGGGATTATACACAAAAACTGTAATACTTCATTACGGGCAATTATGGAAAGGAAGCTACATTCCTCCTGTAAATGGGGATAAATGTATCAGGCCCAGTTACTGGGGAAATCAGCCCCGTCACAAAAAAGAATACTGTTGAGAATGCCCACTAAGATTTATTATGAGCTTATGGTTCACAACGTAAAAAAAAAAGAAATAAAAAAAGTAAAAAATAAAAAAAAATGAAAAATGATTAAAAACAATAATATGCCAATACCACGCCTATATCGCAGGTTCTAGCTCTAATGATACAATACAAAATAAAAATTACCATAATGGAGAGGGAAAACAACATAAAACGTGAAAAACAGAAATGTTTTCCCCCCTCTTTTGTTGACATTTTCCAGAATATAAAAAAAAATTAAAAAACAGGCAAAAATAAAAATAACACAAAAGTAAAGACCTTTGTGTCACCTAATTAAGATGCAAAAATTTATTGAATAACTGAAATGAATTAAAAAAAAAACCTGTGGTTAAGTTTAGCCTCCAATAAATCTAAATGTAGTCGAATTTTTCAAACTGGAGTCGAATTTCTCAAATTCAGCACAGTCCCAGCAAATTCAGGAAAGCCAGGAAACAGCGTAAATAGCAAGTAGAGAAGAGGGAAAATATGCAATGTCCCCCATTTCAGAGAGGGGGAAGAGAGGGATAACCACATATTTGGCATACAGAAAGTCACATAAGCAGCAGTTAAAGAGGACCTTTCTCTTCCTCAGGACACATGTGGTGTAATACAATACTAGAAAGCTGACAATAAGCTGCGGGGGCTTTCCCGTTCTGTGCCCCCACTGAAGAGCTATCGGTGCAGTTACCGTAGCTCTTCAGTGTCAGAAGGGCATTTCTGACAGTCAGTCAGGAACGCCCTTCTTCACAGTAGCATCTATTGCACTGTACTGTGAGAGATGAGGAACGCCCCCCCTCCTCCTGACAGTACTCGTCCATAGACGAGTACTGGGAGAGCGTTCCTCACCGCTTAGTGTCCTCGCTGGTGCACTGTTGGCTTTCTAGCGGTGTATTACATTGCATGTGCCCAAGGATGTGAAAGGTCCTCTATAAATACCAGGAACATGATCATGTGACTTAATGTGATACTTTTACACAGGCAGGTTTGCAAGTAACAACATTTACACAATTTGCACATATTTTTTAAGATTGGAAAGCCCCTTAAACAAAGCCTTGTCTCACTATGAGTCAGCAGCTACTGGAATGACTTTATTTGTAACCACTTTTCTGACTGCAAAAGCTTTAGAAATAATATGTAGAAGCAAAGGTGCAGTTCTATAAAAATACACAGACATTCCCCAAATGTATTTACTAGAGATGAGCAAGTACTATTCGAAATGGCAGTTTCGAATAACACTCACCCATAGGAATGAATGGACGCAGCTGGCACGCAGGGGGTTAAGTGGGAGGACGCTGGCCCCGGCTGCGTGCTGGCTGCATCCATTCATTCCTATGGGTGCGTGTTATTCGAAACTGCCATTTTGAATAGTACTCGCTCATCTCTAGTATTTACAAATCTTGGTGAATGGCCAACATTGCCTTATATTGAATTCTGGCTCTTTGCAGCTTGAAACCATGGAGGGGGCCAACTTAAAGAGGTTGACCAAGTATGAACTTTTTTTTATATTAGGCCAACAATTGATTTCTTTAGCCAAATGGGTTTTCGTTCTGCAAAATTAGCAACGCCAATGCAAGAATTGATGTTTTGTTTTTAATTTACCAAGATAGAGCTAATAAAATTTAGTCAATAAGTTATAGGCACCCCAAAATAGTGTCATTACAAAATGTTCTCCCATATAGTGGGAAAACCCATATTCCGATGACCCAATGCTTATGTTCATTTAGTCATTTTCCTAGATGAATCCTATATGTCAATCTAGTTCTCTCTATCTATCTATCTGATTTCACAATCTCTATTTTCTCTATAGTATTATGGCATGTCCAAGTTTCCGGATTTCTGTTTTTCTTCACACTGGCCACATTCCCATACATAAACAATTATAAAACACAGCAGTTCAGAATTGTGTGTGTAGATGATTGGAATTTCCTAGGTCAAGCTCTGGAATCTATAAGACATGTGGCAGTCCCCAACAAGGATAGACAGCAAGTTGTACACAGCTGGTTTCTCTTTCCTATGACATAGTTGACAAAAACTACATTTTAGGATCTAAAAATATATCTTTGATAAAAAGCAGTTAGGAATTCCCAGGGAACACATTGCATTGTTTTATTTTAACTCCTGAACGTCCACATACCTGCAGGAAAAAATTAAAAGTAATTTTAAGACACAGCTTGTCACAAATTCAGATCAAAGATGTCCATATAAGCCTTAGTGCATTGAGAGTCACAACCATCCAAATGTGAAAACCTGTTTTCACTGAATTTTACTAGATCTGTATAATATCACCACTTGGTTCAAGTATAATAAGCTCAGATAAGTGATCATTTATTAACAACTAGTGGAATCCATAGGTGCTAGTAGCATAGTAAGGATGTAGCTATAGTGGAATCTATAGGTGCTAGCAGCACAAGCAATTATAGAGCTATAGTGGAATCCATAGGTTCTAGCAGCATAGTAAGTATATAGCTATAGTGGAATCTATAGGTGCTAGTAGCATAGTAATCATATTGCTATAGTGGAATGTATAGGAATAAATTGGGTAATATGCCTTATTTTAAATTCTTTTGGTTCATGGATAAGAAATTTGGTTTATTTGGCAAAAGGCATCTAGTCTTTGCACTTCATTTGGGAACCTGCCATTCATGAGGTCAACTCCTATTAAAAATAACTATTTTGGAAGTAAGAATCTTTGTCATAAAATAAACTTGCTAACAGGCATCAATGTACATTACTGGTTTGTTTTATCATTTACTTACTGAACACTTTTCACCCATATTCTATGACCAAATTTATATCTAATGCACTAAATTTGGAAGTAAAATTAGTAACATAAAAAAAGAAAATCAACAGCTACATACATGTCCACATAACATGAGCATTACACATTACAAATATGCTGAAATATAGGTAACTGCTGCACCTCTGATACCAGCATTATTTGCTAAAGGTCTTTTAAGATATAGATTATGATGACTTATGCTTAGGAGAGTTGCCTCCCTGTACCCCCGCTTGCTGAATGAGCTGCAGGGATCAGGTGACTGCTGTGGAATCTTCTTTGTATACCAGGCACAGCATTGTATGACAGGCGAGTTAGGTATTGTAGCAAAATCCAATTTACTTATATGACCCCTAAACATGACATCAAAGGATGAAGAAGCGCTCTGGCCAATTCAATCAGCTGATTGACAGGGGTGCTGGGCCACCTGGGCTGACCCCTTTTCTGAAGTCTCATGTCATCACACCCTTTATTCTTTTGGGATAGGAGTAGTGGGGCATTATCCATCAGACAGTTCCACCCATATGGGAAATGCCGCTGTGTTGTTGTTGACACAACGCATCATATCACATCACGGACAGCCCTACCTTCTGCCGGCAGAAGACGGAAACCTGTCATGCCGAGTCCGGTCGTGAGCGCCGGTGAGCGTTTTTTTAAAAAAATAATTTCTTTATTTATTAGCAGACAAGAAGTAGGCCAAATAAAACAGATATACAACAAGGCCGAGACACACCGGCCCATAACAGCAAAGTAGACAAATTAACACGTCCAGATGGAAGAGAACAAACACCTAGCCAACAAAATAAAGCCCACAGGGGCAGACATCGAGGACAAAGACAGGGGGAAGTACAAAAACAATGGAGAGGGAAAAAGTAAAAAAGGGAAGGGGAATTGGGGAACAGCT